>NC_079155.1:59851167-60451167 GCF_947563725.1 Argiope bruennichi | reverse complement strand
ATGCATTAAAACCGTAAGAAGAAAAATAAAATTAAAAAAAAGTAATGTTCTGTATGCAATTTGAAATTTATCACCTCGGCGCGTAATTTATTAATGGCATTATAACAATGTAATATCGATTCCTTTAGGAAAGGTAAGGGTTTTTGAGGTGTAATGGTATTAAATTAATTAGGTTTTAATATCTACCACAATATGTTAAAAACATTTTGTTGAGATAATAATAATGAAGATAAACCAAACAGAAATTATTACAAATTTTTCGGACGAAATACCCGGTTGTCAAGGGCAGGAAGTCAGCAATATAAAAAGTTTTTAATTTTAACTACAAAATACATGAATAACTAACGTTTTGCCTATTAATTATAAAAAATGTCTCCGTTTATACTATAAATTAAATATATAGTTCATATAGTTTTAAAAATAATGAGTTCAAACTGGTCTCTAAATGTCACAATAAGTTAAAAGAATATCTTTTTTACATTCTGTAAAACAAGCCAAATTGCAATCTAGGGAAAAATTCGTTATAAATTTTCTGCTATAAATTCTTCTTATGTTAGGGACTTTTTTTTCATATATAGAATCTTTTTTGAGCTTGTTTTATAAATTTAAATCATACTTTTAAAGTCGGGAAACAAAAATTAAACGTCTTTCTTTTTGGCTGTTGATTTTAAATGACACTATGTTTCGTAAAATTTAGGGGTTGAAGAACATATCTTGTACTTTTAAATAACGTTTTTTCTTGAGTTTTATTGCGTATCTTTTTTATCTTTTAATAAATTGTTATATCTTTTTAAAAATATTTCTAAAGCTGATTTGGAAAATTCTTTGAAGTGGATGTGAGCATTTGATGCATAATTTAATCAACTTATTTAAAGTTAAATTTTTTGATATAGTTTTAATGAAACTTCAAAAATTATGGAATATATAAAATAATTTTATCTTACTGTAAGGATTCGAATTAAAGAGTAAATAATTCAAATAAAAAAATACTTGATGACTAGAATCATATCTTGTAGCATAAAATGTATTTTGGAGTCATGATAGCATTTCAATTTTTGAAAATAATTTGAATTGTTAATTACTTAATAAATAAAATTCTAAATCAGTATTTTTTGTTTTTAATCTTATTACTCGAAACTATTAAGAAGTCCAGCTATTTCCAACAAAAATAAATTTTATAAGTTAAATTTATTAATGAAAGAAAATGAATTAATGCAGGAATTTGTTGAATTAGTTTTAAAAACGAAACATAAAAAAATGTTTTTAATGCACAGTTGCAGTTCAGTTGAAAATCGCTTAGCATTATATTGTTTTCAAATGCAAAGATAATTTGGCTATTAATTTTTCTTGCTATTATCTATCGATAGCAAGATAGTTAATAACCCAATTATCTGTCTATTAACATCTTGCTATTAACTTGCTAGTTAATAGCCAGATTCACCAAGCAATAAGAGTTAATTGTTTTATATTAAGATAAGGCAGACGAGAGATTAAGGTATCTCTCAATCTGGAACACAGGCAATTTTTAAAGTCACTTTTTTTCCAACGTTTCGAGGCATATTGTGAAATCTAAATCATAATATTGATCACATTTCCACAAAATTACCTGGTTTCAATTCTTTTAGTTTAGACATCTTTAATACAATTTTTTTTAATTAAAAGGACATTTTTAATGTCAGTTTTTAGATATTCAATGAGGATCCTTATATAATCTTTTTAGCTTCCTAAAGGGGAATAGCTAAATCCGATTTTAGTCCATTATATTTTATCAGATTTTAAATTCTATGATAATTCTTCAATTTTTGCTCATAAATATTATCGTTTACAAAATTTTCATTGTTTGCCACTATTATTTTAAATATCCTAAAATTCTCAACATCATTCTCTTTTCATTTCTTTTTTTATTATATAATATTTTTTAAAGGCATATGTGGAGTAGTATAATGAAGTCTGGCATTTGGGCCCTTAAACTGGATGTTCGAATTCTATTCAGTGCAGTCCAATCCAATTCATTCCAAGTCCTATTTTCTCTATATATTTGTAAAAAATAAATATATAGAAAATTTAAAAACTATTAATTTGTGAACGAAAAAATCTTTCCTATGATTTATCTATACATAAATCATCGAGCCGACAATGAATCTGCAATTAAAACATTCTGTAAAAATTAAACTTGTTCAAATGATTCAAAAAAGTCTTAACAAAAATTTATTATTATACGCATTTAATATAAAATTTTACCTTCGGAAATCAATAACTTCGGAATACAAAACAAAGATTTTATTCAAAAGAACACCATATTTTTCTGTTATGTTTTTTTAAAACTAGAAGGTAAAAATTAGTTTCCAAATATATGGCAAGCGATTCATTTAGTATTTAATAACAAAATTTTATGTGAGAAAAGTTTCCAGGAGAAAAATCATTGGACTAGATGAGCTTACTGACCTCTGATCACTTCCAGAAATATTACTATCATCATTTCAAACAGTAGAACAGAAATGGAAAATAAGAAAAAGATTTCAACGATAAGAGACCTTGCGAGGATATAAAAATCATTATAATATCAAATAAAAGCTAAAAAATTAGTTAATATTTTCTTGAATACTTTTGTTACTTAAGACTTTCTGTTCGAAGCAGTAACTGGAGGAATATTTTTTTCTATTTAGCGTTAAGTGAAGCATTTTGAGATTGAATATTATCGATTGGTTATAATAGGATAAAAAATAAAAATAAAACAAATTATGAATACTGTAAGGTAGAAAATTCTGCTATCTAATTTTATGGAAGTACTATAAAAGTTGACTCTAAAATTTTCTTCAGAACAGATTATATTTCGTCTATTTTATTCCCCTAACACAGTGCGCTTTTACTTAAGTACTGAGAATAAAAGAAGCAGCATTTAAGACAGATTGAAATTTAATGTAATGAAAGTCATAAAATGCGGTGTTGCCGATTTCAGTGGAATGCCAAATAATTTCTCTTTATCTCTTGCTTCCCATAATGTTGATCTTTGGTCGACAAGACCTTAGAAAAGGAAGCCATTTTTATTGCCCCCCAAAAAAAGGATAATTTTTTTCTTTCCATTATTAGCAATACAAAATTAATTTATTATACATTTATTTTTAAATACTGATATTGCGTAATACTTTATTCTTATTTATTTTATTTTCACTTTCTACTATGGACTGTACATAAGCAAATGAATAATTATTGTTCCATTGAACCCCAATTTCATCTGCTTTTATCTTTTTATATGCAGTTATTACAATCATAGATGATTTATTAATTTTATTTTCATACCTAACTTTTCTATTATCAAAGATAATAAGCATAGAAAATATCGTATTAAATTAAATTATATTGAAAATATCGAAAATGCCTTAATAAAATAATTTTTTAATTACCAACCTGAAATTTTCCTTTTTATGAATTCTCGATAATGCTTACAATGTTAAATTGTTTTTCATTGAATAATCACCCCACCGGTATAATGATTACATTCGGAGAGGGGGTTTCTGATCAGGTATTCTTTTTTTTTTGATATGGTTCAGAATTACAAAGTCAATCCGAAAACAGCTCTCGGATTTCTTCAAAGCACGATGTTGACATAACTACAGAAATTAACTTTATAAGATAAATATCTTTATATTTAATTTAACACAATACTATGGTTTTCGAATACATTTGTCAATCTATTCCATTGTTTGAATGTATGCTTATTGACATCATATTTCAAATGACATCACCTTAATCCTTCTATGTTTTGTGGACTAAGTATCGACAAAATACAAATTTACTGAATTCCATGGAAAGTACAGATGATCTAATAACATGTAGTAGCAATTCAAAAAGGTTCTTGTACTAAATTTAACTTAATTAAGGTGGCAAAAATATAAATTTATTTTCAGTTTATTTTTATTTATAATAGATAAAAGCAAAAATAATACAGTCTTAAATTGTCTATTAGCTTGTTTAAAGAACATGACAAAATTTCATATCGATACGTTCATTAGCGTTTATTACGTTATGCCATTTATTAGCAAAATTCAGAAGGCACCAGACTTATTCAATGAAAGCACAATAACAACTTACTGATCGAAGAGTGTTGCAAGAATTTTATACACTCTTCGAAGATTATGAATTCTGACTTCTGGAGAAAAAGTATAAATTTACTGAAGCTAAATTGTGAAATATATCTCCAAAATGGTTGCTTATTTCCAATCTTTGTTATAGAATTCATCATCATATAAAATTCTCCTTTTATATAATGAAATGTTTTCTGAAATGCTGTTTCATAATGTTTTAATAAACAAAGGACAGTTCTGTATTGAAACTGAATATAATATTAATTGCAATCTATCAGCTTTTATAGCTCCATTGTAAAATTTTACAGTGGCATATAAAATGACTCCTCAAACACTCACTTGGAGATTGATTTCCACTTTCAGTTTTTAAAAATTGTCTGATTTCTTTTAAAGTCTCTAACAACCAATCATAGAGAGCCGTTATCCCAATGCCTCAGTGAAAGTGATGAAAGCAGAAGGGTGGAAAAACAAGTCTCAGTTTTGCTAAGTCGAGCAACCAGGCGGAAGAATGATTCTTCGCTCCCAGGAGACAACAGAATACCGAAAACCTTTATTAAATAAATCTGTAGCGTTATTAGATTTTTCTTTTAATTGTACTTTTCAACCTTTTTGTTCATTCCATCTGTCGTATTTGTTAACTCTTTACTTTGGAGAATTCGGAACATTTTTTTACTCTTTCCTTTCGTGAATTAAATGGTAAAACGAAAGAATCGAAATGATCCGAATGAACAAATGATCCGAAACGAACTATTCGAATGATTTTTTTCCTTGGCGAATTATCTAACATGCATTTTTTATCAACAATTAAATAGAAATTTAATCTGTTCTTTGAGAAAATGGTATTTTATACTAATATTGTAAACGAGAAAAAGATAACAATGGATTTTTTTAAATAAATCATAACATAGAATGAAGAATTAGTTATTGTACCTTTTTATTAGATTGAGTAATAATATTCTTTCTTGCAATATTCGAATATGTTTACTATTTTTATATTACGAATAATCAACACGAATTTTATTGTATAATATAGAAAATAAGATTATTTAGGCAGGTATTTAAACTCTTTTTCACCTTTATGAAAGCTTTTACCATTTATTCGCCATTTTGCTTACATTGAAATAGCTCAGATATTTCAAATTCATCCATTTATTCATCCAATTACATATAATTACTGGCTCTTTTAGAAATAATAAAAATTTTGATTACATAGTCCAACAGAATTTCAGTGCAAGTTATCTTAGGAATTACTTTCAATTGAAGGTACAAATTTAATATTTGATTTATTTTTAATTTGGTAATAATTATTAAAATATTAAGGCAGTTGATAGTAAATGTTATTAACTAATTTTTGTAATAAATACCAATAAATTAGACAGTTTATAGAAGAACATAAATTTAATGTCTGCTATATTTTAAGTTTGTTCAGTTACATTAATAATTTGTTTCTTTTCTTCAGTAAATATATTCAATAGTTATTCTTATTTTTTCTGATTGCGCATTCAGATGATAGCCAGATTGGCGAAATAAATCTCATTATATTATTCTTAGTAATAATAGTTAATTTATATTTTTAAAGAATTCTTTTCATATTTTAATATTGCATGCATGAGATAATAAGAAATTTTTTATCCCTTAATTGTTAAGTGATTTTAATCTGCTGGCCATTTAAATTTGAAAATTTTATTTTATAAACTCTGCAGAATACATATTAAAATACTCTGCATTGGTTTGAGACATCCAATAGTTTCCAAACTATAAGTTACAAATAAATACATTCACTAGTGTCGCTTTCATGGAAATACTGGAAATCATCGCAAACTTTATTAATGATAAAAAGAATGTGTCATAGTGCGAGTGTGCCGTTGGCACTTTACGTGCTAGGTCGGTCATCCTAGAGTCACCATATTTAATGCAGATATACTTTGTTTAGTGTTAATATACTCCTTTCAGCACTTGAAATTTTTTTAACTTTTTAATTAATTAAAAATAAAGCGACACTTTGTCGCTTTTACGCTATGAATCTCAAAAATATTAATGAATAAAAGGTTTGTGCACTACACTATTCAAAAAATTATCTTTAATTACCATTTAATAGATATAAGCTGTTATTACTTCTGTATTCTTAATACAATTTTGAATTTAAATTATATATATATATATATGCAACTTTAATAATGACTGATAGGTTAATAATCTGAATGTTCTTTCAGTTTTCTCATGTTTCTGTATTATCATTCCTGAAACGTTAAATATTCGTCCAGAATTTTTATGTATCCGTGTAAGCATGTTCGACGGCAACAAAAAATTGGTATCATTAAAGACAAACTTTTGAATGAAATAATAATATTGTACTGCAATATTTTCGGAAGTTAACGCTTGGGAAAGGAAAAATATGATTTGTCTTTAATTTCAAATTCTAATTAAATTTCTAAAAATCGAATGAACATTTTGCCCTCTAAAATATATATGTGCTAAATGTAGTTCTTTGAAAAACGATTCTCGATCGTAGAAAACTTTTTCTTTTGGTGTTCTACACACATGCATGCGCGTGATGGGTAATCTACCGTCCAACTTTTGCGATATTATATGTATTGTAGCACTTTTTTATTCCTTGTGTAAATTATACTCATATCAAACAGAATCATTCTTCGATACCTTTCAACAATGGAAGAAATCACGTTATTAAATATATATGACATAACAAAGAAAAGAATTTGATTTTTTTTGAAAAGAAATCTATTGCACAAAATCATGCAAAAAAATATTTAAAAAATTGCTAAAATTAAAAAAAAAGAAGCATGACATTTATGATTAAAAATCATTAAAAAGCTATTTATCTATTAAAACTATTAACTATCATTTATCATTAAAAAACTATTTTTTAAATATTCAGTGGTGAAAAAAAGGTTTGTGAATAATATTCTTGTAGTTATCGACGAACACCACCAAAATATGGCTTAACATTAAATTAAACTAATTAAAATGTTAAAATAATCATAATTTGAGAAACACTTTCCAAAGAAAATCTGTACAAGATCTGGTTGCTTCAAGGCATGTGATTTGGTCTGTAGAGCGGCAATGCACACACACACACACACACACACACACACACACACACACACACACACACACACACACACACACACACACACACCTCTGTATCGAGCAAATTCTTTGATGAATTTAATCCACATCTTAATTAAAAAATCAAAAAGGCAACCTCTTTAGAGATACAAAATATCACGGAAAAAAGAAGGATTCTTAAAACTCTTCAATAATCGAGATCAGTGTCTGCGATATTCGAAAATATAAGAAAAAGATAAGATTAGTCAGCTTTAAAGTTTCCGGAAATTTAATTGAAAATTCTCTGTACACTTTCTTAAGTTTTATGTTGATCAAGTATAGTATCTATTTTTAAAGAACATTAGGTTTATCTTTATTGAACCACTTCTTTAATTAAAAATCTTATTACCGAGACAAGAAAGTTAAGTCAACCCAAGGTCCTTGAACCAAGATTTGCATACATCGAGAGCGGCTACCGACAATGCGGCAATTATTTCTTCCATTCAACGAATTGAAAATAAAATCGAACGAAGCCAATTTCTGCCGCTGGAAGTTCTCTTCATTTTTATTTCTTCTTCGCAGAATTAAAGAAATGTTTTTTGATGATTCTTTCTGTTCAATTAAGTATCTAAATAATGTCTCCCAGATCAGAACTCTTAATCGCTTTACTAATGCTGAATGGTTTTTAATTGGGTTTTAAGTGTATGTAAAGGAAAAGGCATTTAATCTTTATAATGCAAGAGATCTATTAATTGCAGATGCTCAGTTTTTGTTGAAGTGAAATTTAAATACATTCCTTAATCCCTTCATCAGTTTTTGACTCATTTAAAAGCAGATGATCAACGTGAATTGTTCAGTATTTAATGAGTACTTAATATGAATTGATTTTCATAGAATAAATCAGTTTTATAATTATTAATTGTAAGTTTACTAAGAGTAAAGTAATTTCAATAGATGAGTCAACATGCATTAAGAAAAAAATAGAATGGGTTTAAAATGTATGATGGAAGTAACATCAAATTTGCGTGATCAGGAAATAAATGAGAAATTACTTCAAAAGGTTTTATCAAAATCAAAATTTCAATAAAATTAGCTATTGTCATGTTTTTGATATATTAAAATGATAATCAGGCAAAAGTACGGTAAAACAAAAAAGTTGACATTATTTAATAAATATTTATTCATAGCTTTATAAAGAAATGAAAAAAGAAATTTTTTATGAGTAAGCACCAATTAAATTTTATCTCACTTGTTCATCATTAAGTAACGGAAATTTCGAGTACAATGCTTTTCATTTTCCTTTTAAAGTAGAATCTCAATTTAATAAATCAAATGCATTAGTATGAAAATTTTCGTTTACAAACCAGTAATAAAAGATTCTTTTCAAATCCAAATATACATTTCATGATCACCTTCCACGAGCATCATGAAATAACGTTTAAAATTAATTGGACTTCAAAGACTTAGCTATTTTAATCTGAATATGTTCAAATGTTGATGTGTTGCCCAATCAATTTAAGTAAAATACCATACGAAAACTTTTGTTTTTTAATGCTAATCACTCAACTTTATGTCATTTATATACGTGTGATTTCACTGAACGTCATTCAATATTTCCGGCCCAACCGTGACCCATATTTCTCACAAAATGGAAAAATAACTTGTGACTAAATTGATACTCATCTAAAAGCTGAACTTAAAAAAGAATGCTCGTGAATTTTGGAGAAAAAAGAAAATTCAAATATTTGTTAAACATAGAAAAGTCCTAAATTATGCACCCATTTACGAATATTTAGCTCAATTCAATGAATAAATTGTTTAATATCCTATAATAATCACGCAAGCATTTTTTTTTATTTTACTACTAAATACTTTTTCTAAAAATGTGTTTTTTTTTTTCAATTGTGCTGTGAAAAAAGTGAGAGTTTTATGGAACTCACAGTGTTTTTGCTTTGTTTTATATGTCAAAAGGTTTGATTTCTGATTTATGAAACAGTTTTCATTTCACGTTTTTATTATATTTAATTGTGATAATTTCATATGTTTAACCACAACCTTAGTTGCACATTTTTAATAGCATGATTCCTTAATAATAAGATAAAATTCAAAATTTTTGAATATTCGTTATATAAGCTATATTTCCCGAAATAATTCCTCAAAATATACTGTCGGTATTTCTAAAACTATGTAAACATTTCACTGTTTATATAAAATGAAGAAAATATTTAACAAATCAAATCTTTTGCTTTTAACATATTATTTATTATGTGTTAAAAAGAGTTAGTTTTTAAAAATGGAATTTATTTCTTCACAGTTTTTAATTATTATATAAACACGAAATACATAAATGAATTTTATTTTTAAGCGCATTGATCATTCATACGAATAATTCAAATCGTTATATATATATATATATATATATATATATATATATATATATATATATATATATATATATATATCAATTAAATTCTAAGATTTTAATAAAAGTTCTTTAAAAAAGTACATTTATTTATAGATATTTTTTCAAATGATGTAGGATTTTTATAAAAATAGAATCTAAATTCATCAAAATTTTAATGCTTGGAAATTTTCTTCTTCTTTTCTTTATTATGTATTATCTTTTATGTACTTTTTATTCATCTTTTTTAATTATCATTAATTTTCTTCTTCTTCGTCTATATTCTTTATAATTTTTATGTATATTAGTTTTAGAAATTAAACAAAATTAACCAACCAAAAAGTGAAGCACCAATGCATGTTTTTCAGAAATTTAAACAATTTATGTTTTTCAGCTTGTGTTCATTCACTTGGTGATGAATGCATAATGTTGATTTTATTATTTTAACAAATGGTATGTGAAAAAATTAAATATACAAATTATCAATATTCAAAATATTTTATTTTATATATTTTATTACTGAATTATGGTTACTTTTTTTATGGACAAGAGATACTGATAGTTAGTATTTTTTAAATTGCATTTGAAAATATACGAAGGTTTTAAAATACATTCAATTCGGTTAGAAAATACCACCATTAGTTTACAAATAGCATTTTTTTCCATTTAGAAATAAATATTTCTGTGTTTTTATCAACGAAAATAAACATTTAATCTAATAAATTACGAATTTACGAAAAGCCTACAAACTTACTTTGACAAATTCTAATTCTCTCTGCTCTATATCCTAAGTACTGACTTCGATTTAATATATATAAAATTTTCCATTTAAAGAACCTTAAAGAAATTTCCATGCAACATAAAAATTTCCATTCAAAGCATCTTAAAGGAATTTCCATGCTACACAAAAATTTCCATTGAAAGAATCTTAAAGAACTCCTTATGCAAAGTTCTTTAATGCCAATTAAAGAACTTAAAGTCATTTTTGATGAAGGACATATTTTGCATTTGCTCTAAGAAGTTTAATTAAAACATTTCTGTCAGTCGAAAGCAGAAACTTAAGAAGAATATTAGTTTCGACCTTTGATTTTAATTGAAATCTTGCACCTTAAAATTACCTGACATGTAAACGCCTTGAAGAGTATGATATCCTCATATTTCCTTTGACTCTATGTCATAAGTTTTTAAGCTTTGAATGCAACAGATGTTGCTGAAACACTTTGAAAATTAGGAATGCGCCAGTCTATGTGAAGTGCGTGACAACCTTTGATGTGTATTTTTACCGTCTAATTTAAAAACTTAAGACTCACTTTGAAATAGTTTTAAAGAGCTGTATATAGAATTACAGAACTATTCTAATGTAAAAAAAATATTTTGTGTATTGGGAAATTTAATTAGGCAGAGAAGGAATAATTTCCTTTTGGTTCGAAGTTAAGATATCATTTTAAAGGATTAGGAACACCTACGTAATAGCAGAATGTGGCATTCAGTGATCATATCCTTTTGAAAATGAATATCTAAAGCAGAAAACAGGACAATTTATATTTGAAAAGGGAAACGAAGCTTTTTGTCATATATTTTTTGAGAAATGTACCTTTTGCTATAAAAAATCAATTATTGTAAAAGCCGAAAAAATAAGTGTTATTCTAGTAACTCAAAGAAATACTTTCAATATTGTATCAAAAACACATAATAATTATAGAATTCTTTCTTGGAATAATGATTTTTATAAAATTCATCTATTTAAAATAAAATAAATTTATTTAGGAGAAATAAATTTTTATTTACTGGCAGACAAATTCATAATTCTCCAGGAAATTTACTAAGTAAGTATTGATGTTTGTGTCTTAAGAGCTAAATTTGAGTTCAGTTATTCTTCAGGTACAACCCTTTGGGTTCGAAGATTGTATTACTAAAGTAAACGTTACTAATATCATTTAGATCACAAAAGCAGAAAAATAAAAATAAATCTGCCAATTTTGAGATTTCAGTCAATACGAGTGCCTTTAAGGGAGACGAAAAAAGAAAACAGATTTTTCTATTAAAGCTTAAAGATTTATGTAATAACGGTTTCCTGAATGGTTTCGCCCCTTGGGACTGAAAAGGAATGATTCTTATGCCTGATTGAATTCATTTCATAAATCTGACCAAGATGTCTTTTTCTATCTTTTAACTCTAGTAACTTTCCCTGAGGTATTTATTGAAGAAAATTTCACCAATAGGTTAAAAAAAGAACAATAAAAAATAATTATAAATTCTGATTGATATTCGATGAAAACTTATTTCAAATGTGATTCCTGATTTAATAGGCAAGCTATAAAAATTGAGACAGAAATTTCTTTGAAGATGGATTAAATTTCGTGCATTTTTATATTACCAATATATTTACGAAAGAAATAATCATGAATTTCAATTGTTTATTTTGAAAATTAAATATATGAACACATAAAAAAAATCTATGAACTCTTCTTTTTTTAAAAATCTAAATTCTGTTTAAAACAATCAAAAGATAACCACTAAGTATAAAATAGAATAATAACACATATGTTATTTTAAGCATTATTCTTAAGAACTAAAAACATATAACGATTTTTGAAATGGAAATGGAATTAATTGAATCAGAACCGATTAAAATTCATATGTGAAGCCTATTTACAATAAAATTGTTTTAGCTAGATTATTATGTTGATGACTACTAGATAGACATTAGTAAAAAAAGATATCTTTGAATTCTTTATCAAAAAGGAGAATGAAAAGAAGAGGTACATATACATAGATAAATATTGATACCTTTATTTATTTATTTCTTTACCAACATCTCTTATTTAGATTTTGCAAATCCATAGTGAAGGCGGAAATCAAATGTCAAACAGAATATGAAACATGGTGATCGACACATTAATTAGTAATCATGGGATAGGATTAATATAGAATGCAAAAAGAGATATTTTAGGTGTATTTTCTTTTTTGTATATTATTTTGTATATTACATATATTTGGCATAAAATTCTCCATTTTAATGTCATATTTCATGATTCGATTTTATGGAAAAAAAAATAAACGTAGTCAATATAATTTAGGAATTACAAGACATAATGTCATCTTTTCATGCTTCCACTATAATCGCTGTGCAAAATTTGAAATGTCATTAACTCATTTAAAAAGAACGTCAAAAAGCTGTTTCAATATATTTTTTGTTTTTAAGAAGACTTTTTAAAAGAATTTGCCCCTGTTCTTTACTATGAAGTAAAAAAGGCAACGTCAAGCTATCAAGAAAAAAAGAACACTCCAACAAAATTTTAAATAATCAAGATCAATGACTCCTTTATAAGAAAACCCAAGATAAAGGTAAATTGTGCCAGTTTGAAGACTTCAGAAATCTTTGTGAAAGTTCTTGGGTATTTCTTTTTATGTTAATCTAAAAAAGTTTATATCCTTTTTTTTTTGTTTCAAGAGCATACGGTTTATTTTTACTGAGCCACATCTTTAATTAAAACTATTTTTACCAGGATAAGAACGTTAAGTCAACTCGGGGTCCTGAAGCCAAGATTTGTATGCACAGATAAGGCCAAGGATAAGACTAAAAATACTTTTCTTCCCTTTAGTAAGTTCAAAATCATGTTGGATGATGTTAATTTGTGTCACTGGAATTTCGTCCCCTTTTTAACATTCCTCGTGTAATTAAAGAAATTACTTTTGCGAATTCATTCTTCTGATGGAGGTTAAAGGAATATGTTCCAATTTGGGAATACTAAATTATTTTTTAAAAAGTTGGAGCAAGATTCTGCAAGTGCAACCTAATTTTGTGTATTGAATGTGTTTTAACCTTATAATTAATTAACAATTCTTTTAATTTTTCTATATCGTGTTTGTATTTTCAGAAAGTTGATAACAGTCATTTAAAAAATGTTAAAATATATTCCTTATGCTGTTATTTAAGCATTTTTTTTATATAAGACTAAAATATACCTGCTGTTCTAGTATGAATTTCTTATTTAACTTACTAGAAATGTAGATATGTGTTACTAAACATTATCCAGGATGTATCAGTACAACGGCTAAATTTCCAGGGGAGATAGACCACACCTAGACAATGGTGAAATCACATAGTAATGCATGGCTGGAAACGCTTTTTTAGTGCGGAAGTGATGACACATTTTTATTATTAGTAATGCAAAAATGCAAAATGCACAGCAGAAAATAAAGTCTATTTGCTCTTCCACCAACAGCGGAGGTACCAGAGAAATCTGCTCTTCCTTCAGGAAGTATTGCCGCAGCCGTTGGATGACGCACACGTTTGTTGCTGTCATGCGTTCTTCCATGTTTCAGCATGATGGAACCCCCGCCCATTACAGCATTGACATGAGTCTTCATCTGAATGCAACATATAGCCTAATGTTGATTGGGCTGGATGGTCCAATGCATTGGTCCGCTCGATTGTCAGATTTCACTTTACTTGCTTACTTCTTCTGGCGGTACTTCAAAGCCTGGTATACGAAATTCTCTTTAACAGTACTGAGGACCTTGTTGCGCGTATCGTGGCAGCTGCTGGAAAAGTCAGAACATGCTCGGTGTTTTCGCTAACATTAAATCTTCAATGCACCGAAGATGTGAAGCTTTCATCACGGCTCGGGGTCGTATTTTCGAGCATCGTCTTTGATGAAGATTGTCTCCTTCAGTTCTTTTTACTTAGTTTTTGCTGTATTAAAAATAATGAGCTTATTTTCTTACCCTGTTCGTGTCCTTTCTTTCTTGCGCTTTGTGTCATCACAACCGCTCCAGGAAATCGTTTCCGATTATGCGTTGCTATCGAATTCTCCATCGTCTAGGTGTACTCTATCTCCCTTGAAAGTTTATAACCGCTGTATTGATACGCTCTGTATTTTATTTGGGTATAAATGCGCTTTAAATGATGTAATAACGTTGCATAGCCATTTTTTTGATTTTGATGTATTTTATTGTTTCTTCACTACCACGATTTCATTTTCGAATTTGTTAAGTATCGTAGGTTCTCTTCGAAATAATAAAATACAAGAAGTGATAGTCTTTCCATTGCCTCGTTTATGAATTATTATTACTTTTTAAAGTAGCTTTTTCTTTACGACAATTATATTCTGAATAAAATGTTAGTGGAAAGAATATAAAAGTTATTTATGCTTGAATAACAGAGACTAGGTTTTGATAGTCTCTGTTATTGCAAAATCTGTTCAGAAATTATTTCTGATAATTTTTCTGATAATATTTTCTAATAATTTTTTAAATATGTTTCACTAATGGTGCGGCATTTTTTAGACGAGAGTTTAAAGAATGAATGAATGTTTAAAAAAAGTTTTCTGCTTTATATTTTGGAATAAGTTTAGTGCATCTATGGTTTGAACAGAAATGAAATGAAATGTTTAAATCGTTTTTGTTCTGAAAAAGGACAAGATTAAGACTAAATTATGATAGAGAATCTAGAAAATCTTGTGAATTTAGTTTTGTAAACATTACTTCAGTAAAAACATTTATAAATTATGTATATATCGTTTTGCAAACTTTGACATATGGTCATTGAAAAATTGAATTTAAAATTCAAACCATTTTCATCGTTCCACCAAATACTCGAGGGAATTTCTTTCATTGATATATGATAATTTCAATTTTTTCCATTAATTTTCTGTACATTTCTACGAAAATAAAAACTGCAACTGTTTTTTCAAAAAAATTTAATACAAATAATTTTTCAAATACACAAATTTATTAAAAAAACTAATAAGCCCGAATTAGCTTCCCCTCAAGGTAATGTAAATCTAGGGGCTCTTTTGTTCTTCCCAACTTCCCAAACCAAATATCTATTCATTGATTTTAATTTAATCTTTATTTCAGTAATTTTAAGGAGAAAATTTTGACAAATTGAAGGAACCTTCACTCTTAGGAATCATAAGGATAAGTATATTTCCAGAATTCACCATTCTTTCACTTTGATTTCCGCTCCTTTAGCTATTATTTCATTCAATTCTTTTTCTAAGTGTATATGAGTATTGTACCGCTTTTGACAGTATTATTTAACTCAAACATACTTATTGATTGAGCATAGCGTTAATTCAAGCGTCAAAAATACTTTTAGGAGTGGTAGAAAGGATATTTTACATAACATAATTAAATATAATCAATATTATCTTAAAATGTTTAGAAAAAAATTCAATAACAAATAAAGAACGAAATTATGTAACATAAAAAAATAATTATTTTGTAAAGTAGTGAATTAGCATACTTTATTTAATAGCATATTACTATTAGAATTTAGCATATTCCATTTATTCATCATAATTTAATGTGTAGGCTCCTTACATTTAATAAAAAATGCTTCTTTTCCGATAATAGTATGAATTATCCTTTTGGAATATGTATTAGTATCCTCCCAGGGATCATCTCTGATACTGGGATGAGAAGCTTCTGGTATGATGGTTATTTTATGCCACTCTGGAGTGAACAGAAATTGTGTTGAGTCTGTTACCCCCACCGATGATGGAATGTGTCTTCTACGAGAGGGGTTATACCGTGGCCAGTGACAGCCATCAGGATACGATCAACGTTTTTGCCTATGTTGTTGCAGAATTTCAATCATTAAGATTTTTCCATGTGTCTCAAGGTTTTTTAAAGTATAGTTTGTGATGGTTTTGTGTCACTGCCGAAAGATTTTGCTGCTTCAAATTGTTTCCATTTCACAAATACGTTCATTCACTACATTTTTGAAATCTATAGAGAACTGTACAGTATTTTGAATTTCATTAAAGAATAAAGGCCATTTTTCCTATTTTCAACATTTATTGGTAAGAAAATGGGGAATAAATGAATTATTGTGCAAGATGAAAAGAGGGAAGGATATTTGTTATTTTAAATTAATCAATTTAATGAAATTATTTGGCATTAAATCTAATAATGCATAATTTTCTATGCGCCTACATATCAAAATCGTTGAGAAATTGCACATTTTTAGGAAATACCAATTAATTTTCATTAAATAACATAATAACAAATATTTAGTAACAGAAAAGAAAATTTTACTATACTAGATATTTTATCATCAAATTGGAGTTTATGTTTTTATTTTTTGACTCAAAATTTAAAATCAATTTAAGATTTTTTTGAAATAATGCAGCTTTAGCAAAATTATTACTTTATATAATATTTGTAGGGAAGAAAAATAGTTTACATAAATCTGTTTTATGTCTGACCTATTAACTTTTTTAAAACAGCCTGAATTCTTAGAATTAAAAAAAATTATTCATAATATTGTTTTAAAACGTATCAGCCAATAGCGTATATCTTAGTGAGAAAAAAGTTTTATTAAGAATTATAATGAATTTTCTAAGATTGGTTTCGAAAATTTCCAAGTATTGAGAACTACATATTTATTGTTCATTTAAACTAAATACTAATATGTCGTATTAAGGTTCAGTGGAATTCAACCAACTTATATATATGGAAAAATAATTGCAGTTACCGGAAGGTTGTTGACTGTCCTTTGTCTAAATATTAATCTTCAGAAATAAAAGCAACAAAGATTTATTCAGATTAAAATCCACAATTTTATTCGCAGCTCGCATTTTCGCACTCAAGCGTACTCGCATAAAAAGAAAAATTCGTTACATTTCCGCTTTCGCTTTGCAGCTGAACTACTTGCACATTCTCAAAGGTAAGCACGCACACGGAGATATCAACTTCACCCCATATAAATATCTCAAAATGCATTAAAGTTATTTCACCCGATTTCTCTTGCATATCTTGCAACTGAGTGAAAGACTTTTCTTTATTTTTCTTGGGTATCATAGATTTCCTAAGATATATTTGATGAATTTTTTAAGATTACAGTAAATTAAGAGACTTTACAACGACCAATTGTACCAGACAAAGGCTAATTGTTGAAAATCGTTCAAATTCACCAATGCTTATATGTCAAAGTTTGCAATAAATATTATATATACATAATTTATAATTTTAGGTAGAATTTTTTTATAGAAAGATTACCTGTTACAAAATTGAAAAATTTAACATGAATAAAGTCCCTTTCTGCCCAAATTATAAATGTACTGAGTTTTTACCATAATAGGATAGAGGGGATTTCATTTTCGTTTTGATGCTCATTTGGAAAATTATTGCCTTATTTGCTTAAAGATATTTTGTATATTAGAAGAAATATCGTCTAGTCAGATACTTTAATAACTAAGTTTATCAAATCATAGTCTCAATTATTAAAGCCTAATTGACTTTTGTTCGTTAACATTTTATATTTTCGTTCGTTAACGTTTATATTTTTCCATAAGAGGGAAACTATTATGAAGATTAAACTTAACGTTTTATAAAAGAGTAAAAAGAAAATTATCGTATTTCATATCAAAAATATCAAAATCAACAAAATTGTACTTACGATGCTTTATTTTCAAATACAATTAAAAAAATAATGCATAGTATCATAAGCTTAAATTTCTAGTATGTTAAACGAGAAAGCTGTACTGAACTAGTATAACCGAGAGCATAAAGAAATTATTCAATTGATTTGAAACAGCAGTTGGTAACTTTCTATAAAACTTAACTAAAGATAAGAAAATTAAGAGAAAATTTTATTTAATTATGAAAATTATACATACGCAATACACATAATTAAAATTCAGTTACAGAACCTTATTCAATCTTGTTTAGAATAATTTAGTATTCTAAACGTAGAAGTACCCATCTAATCCTCTAATGTGCGGAAAGAATTTAGAAAAACCGTTTTTTTAATTACACGTAGAATGTTAAAAACAAGAAGTTTCAGGGATACAAACTAGCGTCTTCCGATTTTATTTTAAACTTATCGAAAGGAGAAAAAGTAATTTTAGCTTTGTCCTTGGCCGTTATTAGCGAATGCAAATCTTGGCCCAAGGACCCCGAGTTGACTTAACTTTCTTACCCTGGTAATGAGATTTTTAATTAAAGATGTGGCTTAGTAGAGATAACCTAATGCTCTTAAGACATAAAAAGAATATAAACTTCTCTTAATTAGCATAAAAATCAAGAAATACCCAAAGAACTTTCATTGCGGTTTCTAAAGTTCTAAAACTGGCTAATTTTATCTCAAGTCTTCTAATAATGGAGTCATTGATCTTGGTTATTTAAAATCTTGGTGGAGTATTTTCTTTCTCGGGGGTTTGAAGTTCCTTTGCGTTGCTGTTTTTAGAATTTGTAGTGAAGAATTGGATAAAATCTTTTAAGAAAAACTTCTTAAATATACATAAACCACTTTCTCCTGTTCTTTTTAAATTTAATGATAGTCCCAACAATTACGCAATATCTACAGTTTAAACATAATAAGATAATATTATATTATCGCTTGCAATTTCTTAATTTTAATAACTGTATGCATTAAAACGATGAGTTCGTCAGCTTTTATTTTTATAGCCCTAAACAATATTTTTTAAAGTTTGAAGCGAAATTGTCATTTTATAGTATGTGTACACAAAAATGTTTCCATTACTCAAAATATGTGACTTATTCAAAACAGATTAAATAAATATAAACTTGTTATTCTCTTCTAATCTCTTTTAATCCCAAATTTGTCTCAAAACCATTCAAAATATAAATGATTCATATCTGAATTAAAGTTTAGCTGCTGGAAATGTCTTGATTATTTCTCATTCTTCTCTAAATTGAATAAGTTCACAACAAAATTAAAGCATTCTGATTGGTTAGTTATACTCCAAAGTGACGAAATTGTGAAGGTGATTAAAATTGACGAAATTGTGAAGGTGATTAAAATTGACGAAATATTTCCGGTCGTTGAGTTTTAGGGTTCTGCCAAAGTTTTATTTTGTGGAATCTTACGAAAAGAAGTATGAAGGAAGTAAACGAAAATTGATGACGGACGGAAGGGACTCATGAGCACTCATGTCAAATAATTTGTTTTTGAAATCGGTCCAAAGATATTTGCTGGCGAACTTTGTCACGGGATTTCTGTATAGAGAATACATTGCGACAATGAGCTTTTTCATTTTGGACAAGGGTGCGTCTCTTGTTTTTTCAGTCGCGTCAACTAGGACTAAGAGTACGACTTAGCTACTCAAGTTTCACAACCCTTTTTACGGGGCGGACTTCATTCATGCATTTCATTCACTCATCCACAGGTTGTAATTTAGACCGGAATCAGAGAACGACCACATTTGAACAAGTACCCCCAGTGGTATTGCTCTCGACATGGAGGAATTTGGGCCCACGATAGATTTTTACGTGCGCCATCCACCACACACACGGATAGTCTTCGGCCGGCGTTGTCACAAGATTTCTCATATAATGAAAAGTAATGTATTTTGAAACTCTCTTGTCAATTTATCTTGAAATTGGAGGATAGAGGGGAGATGGCAGAGAACATCATTTGAGAATGAAAAAGAGGTGATTAGAAGATGATAAAAAGGATGAAAAAGAACTATTTTGTTGAGAAAGTATATTTTTTTAGGTAAATGCCATCATATCAATAATTACAACTGCATTTTAATTTCTTGAAATTTCTTGAATAATTGTATCTATTAAGTTCCTTATTCCACTTCAGACATCTGACATAATTTGCATTTGCTTCTCGCAGCTGAATGAAACCTTTCGTTAGTCAGAAACTTGAAACGAAATGTTTCTTTTTGAGTAACGTTATTTTACCTTTTTTTTCTTTTATAATGCCTGATTTTTGTTTACTTGATGAATAAGTGGTATGAAGGAAGTGGTATTCTGAAATTTGAACTCATTCACTGACGTGTTTTTTTGCCTTTTTGTACAAAACCAGATGCTGTTGAAATGTTTTAAAAACTAAGAGCTCGTAAGTCTTTGTGAATACGAGGAAATCTTTAAAGCACATTTTCATTGTTTAATTTAGAAGTTAGAAATAATTTTGAATGTTATTTCGAAAATTATAAACCTGTTCGACGACAAAAAATATTTTGTGTCGTGAGAATTTTAATTAGGCTCGAATAGAAGACGTTTCCTACATCTTGAATCCAATATTTGAAAACTCATAAAATACGTGGTGCTGTCGTGGAATGAAACATTCCGGATCAAGGTTTTATTTTCCCTCAGTTTTTAAATCAAACAGGTTTGTTTTAATTTAAAAATAGATTAGGTTGTTTAAATTATTCTATATAATTCAAGATTTTTTTGTCTTTTCTACAAGTTATTTGTCATTTTTCTCACTAATTAAATATTACGATGAACTGTTTGTTCTTCAGCAATATTCATTTCGTTTAATTTCAATTGGAATTTTAATATATAATCTTTATTCAGATTTTTCTGAAGAAAACTATTTTATGCTTTATATTATGATGGACATTTAATCCATGTTTATAATAATCTTAGCTTGTTATATTCATGGATTACATAGACGTCTTTAATAAAAAAAGTAAAAGAATTAAAATGGCCCGGGGAAAAATATGTCCGATGGATGTATGATTTTAATTTCAACAGACTGAATGACGTATTGTGCATAAAACACAAAACATAAACGGACTTACACAAAATAGCAATTGCAATAACCAAGAGCAAAACATTACCGAGCAATCATAACAGCAGGAAGCACGTAGAGATCACCAATCTAAAGAAAAATTGCATTCTACTTCTCTCTTGAGCTCAATTGAACTGATTTACTCTCATCGTGATTTCGTTTGTTATAGGTCCCATGAGAGGATATAGAATGTTCCAGAAAAAATGCAGTAACATGTGTCCTAACGGCGCTGTCATCGGGAAACTCGAGTATTTTAGGTACTTCATTTTTGTCGCCAAACGACGAATTCTCCCTTTTTCTATGATGTTATCTCTAAGTCCGGAAACATTGTACCGGCATCCATTCATTACTCGTTAGTTATCTCTAAAAATCTCTTACCAATAGCTTTCTATACTATATATAGTTTCCTATTCTTTTACTCCCACACTTTGGACTAGGTAGTGAATGACAAGATGCCAGCGTCCTGGCATAGGGGCAGCGCGTCTTCTGCTTGATCTAGGCGTCCTGGGTTCATGTCCCGGTTTGGGCATGGTTGGTTTTCCGTTGTTCTATCTGTGAGATGTGTGGATGTGTCCTCCTGTAAAAAGAGGTTGAGCAAACGAATGTATGATGCGTGAGTAGCAAAGTTGTACTCTTGGCCCTAGTTGGCGCTACTTAAAAAACAAGAGACACTTCGGCTTAAATCGCTGTCTTCGAAATAGCGGGCTTGTCCATGGAAATGCCATAAGAAACAACATGACAAGATGGCTCAATTTTCATTTCCAAAATTGCACAAATGAGCATTTTGTGATTCTCAGCAAAGATTAAACAACAGAGTATGCATTTTGGACATCTTGTTTTTGGAAATGCTCTGAAAATAAAATTTGTCTCAGAACGACAGTTTTAATCACAAGATCACATATCGAATTCGAATTCTGAGTTGTCACGTACACATATTTTTGATTACACAGACAAACAAATAATCCCATTTTTTCTTAACAGATTTAATTCGAAATTTTACACATATTTGTGATTCTGTTGATAAATCTGTACGAAATATCATCTTTAAAGTTCTTTGCATATTTATTATCAATGTTCATTTGTATTCAGGCAGACAGCCTTCCTGCGAATGAATTTAGTTTAAGGTGTGATATATATATACAAATATCATCCACGCAGCTCAAAGAATTTTTTTAAATTATAGCGTTTACATACAGATAAATAGGACGATAGACAGAAATTATTCCAAAAATGTTTTTTTCAGACTCAGAGAGCTCAGAAATGTGGATATGTATGGAAATCTCGTGTTCGAATTTTGTTTAGAGATTACAATATTTTCTCTTTGTATATTTCGTACTCTATAAAGCTTCAATGATAAATAATTAAAGAAATATGTCTACGACCTTGCGAGACATCAGAGTATTGATCAAGCAGACATATAAGAAAAGGTAGAGATCTGGATTTTGTTAATATTGTATTAAAGTATGCAATGAAATCTACTGAAACATTCTTTGCAAAATTATGCTCTTACATTTATTCAAATATTTTCACTGATTGATTGATTAATTAACGGAATAATCCTCAAGAATAAAATATATAATATATTATTCACAATACTCAAGGTTACACTTGTTTTTGTATTCATTTGTTTATAAGAAAATGTAAAAATCATATTATTTTATATCAAATATATATCAAAAATTCCAATGTTCAAATCCTTAAAAATTTCAAGGACCATTAATCCGTATTATTAACAATAAGTTAATTATCATTCTTAAAGTATAAACGACAATTTCTGTTCCGCCATTTGGTACATAATAATTTATTTAAAACGGACGAACTTATCAAAATCTTATTCGGTGAACTTAAGCTCAAAAACAGCAAAAGCAAATAATATGCCAGCTCGACGCATTAAAAATCATTTAAAAGTGTTAAAATCTGAGATAAAATGAAAGAGCAACAAACATTCGATAAAAAAAAACAGTTTTAAAAGACAATGTTTGTTTACTGCACGAGCATATTAAGACTTTCTCTTAAGGTGGGTTTACACTCGGTCAGTAGGCAGCGCATGCGTAAAAAGGTTGAAAAAACGGGGGAAAGGGATGCCAAAACGGCAATTTATAGCCAAACATGTTATATCTGAATCTATCTTATAAAATTGTGACAAAATGAATCAGTCTCTTTCTGCGCGTGCGTTGCCTTACTGGCCGTCTTATAACTGGCCGAGTGTAAGCCCACCTTTACTCCGAGAATTAAAAAGTAAAAATTTAAAATGTCTGTAGAAAGCAACATTAATGTGACCGAAGCGCGTGAAAGATAAATGTGATTATATAACAAAATGGATTTATTACCTCTATAAAAATGAAACTGATAATAAATATGCTGACATTGACATTTGAAAAATGATCAAAAATTTGAGAAAAACAGGACAAAAATGCAGAAAAAATAGGATAACAACACGTGAAAGAAAAACTTTTAAATTTTAACAAGGTATAAAATAATTTTTGTACAGTGATTTCAGAAGTTATGGTGTAAAAACCTATCTTTCAAACCTCATTTCGCGCGTTTTGCAGAGTCATAGAAATTTTTTAACTCGCCATCTGCTTATCTCGCGATTTCCGCGGGTAGGCAATCAGTCCATTTACTATTGTATCCCTCATTTTTCGCAGTTTAAAGTGTTTATTTTTACGATTACAGATTTTTAGCATATCATATTATTATCATGTAACATATAATATCATTTCACTTTGTTTGAAAAATATTTGAACTTATTGGCAAACATCGCATCTAAATAGTGATTTTAAAAAATTACGCAGTCAAAGGGTTCATAGCCTAGTTAATCTTTTTAGGTTATAAGAAACGTGTGACAATTTTAATTCAAATGTATCAAAGGTTGTTGAATTGATAAGGTTCAAACAGATAAGAAATGAAACAGACTGACTGACTTACAGTTGTGTATACATAGTTAAAAGGAGTATTTTTCCTCTGTAAGTCAAGTGTGTATCTGAGATATCAGTCAAAGTTTCAGAATATTTAGACTAATACTTTTCGACTCTTATATTTCGCCAAGTGGTGGTTCTCAGAAATATGAGCAGCCATTAAGCATCTAAAATCCCGCCAATAATCTGAATTCAATCTATTGCTAAAAGCAAAATTTTTATCTTTCACCTCACTTATTTTTAAGCTAAATAAAAACATCCTGAGGCTTACTCAAAAGCATGAAGGGTTTCCGCATTCGAAAATGAACAGAATGAGATACGTAATAAACAAATATTAATCTGAAATTAGGATTTGAACCACGTTACTTTGAGGTGTTTGTGTTCTGAATCACGTCGACATCATTGATTTGTACTATACAAGAATTGATTTTCTTTTTTTTTACCACAGAAAAAATTTTCATGTAAAAATTAAATGTGCTTTTGAAACGTCGATAAAAATTCTATAATAAATAATACACAGCTATCAATCAGAATTCAGATTGCAATGAAAATTATGTGTTTTGAATCACTTAGACATTAAGGCGTCATTAATTCGTAGATTGGACATAATCAGAATTTTTTTTACCATTTTGGTGTGAAATGTTAGTTTTTCCTGACTTATAACATTTTAAATTCTTTTCTATTATCAATTTATTTACTTAATCACGTACTGTTAAGAAGACGATGCATTCTTGTCGCGCGACGCGCGAGCATTAATTAAGAAGATTTAATTAAGAAGATGCACGAGCATTTCTTGTATTGCCAAACGTCAGCTTTTGTAAGCAGGGTTCACATGAGGCCAACTATTGCGCGCAATGGAAGGTCACGTGACCGCAAATGGGCAATGGCGATGTTGTCCCGATGAAGTCACATGTTCCTAAGGTAGGCGTGACCTTCCATTAAGCGCAATAGTTTTCTTCCTGTGAACGCTGCTGTAGGTTGATGAATTGCTCATAGTGAAATGCTGTAGTTGGTTTGACGTTATTAGTTTCAGTACATCATTCGGCTTTTTCCCTGTTAAGTATTGCATTTCTGGACTCATTTACTTCCTACTACAATGTTAATTAATACATGCCATTTGAATTGGATATATTCTGTGTTTTATGACAAAAGACATGTGAATAAAAAACGATGCATTCAAGCTTTATATTTGAACTAGCAAACATGTTTTCTACTTCACAAGGTAAGTCGAATATTATTTTTAAAAGTAATGTGTAAAAGATTCATCTGTATATTGTGTTCCTTATGTAATTTTTCTTAAGACTGATTACAAATATTCTCAGTTTTAAAGGTATTGGAGTTCTACATTTCAACTGAAATATTTCTCGTTTTATTGCTATTGCTCTTCCTGTGTTTGTATATTAATGAGTTGGTTCTATTGTACTGCTATTTAAACGTTTTTCTATTTAATTCAGAAATTTGTATATTGTGGAGTGAAAATTAACTGCTAAATCTAGAACTGCTTTGTTTTTGTATTCTTTATATGAAATAGTGTTGCATTTTCATGTTTCAACTATGCTAGTGCTGTTTAGAACTACCAGCAGTCGAAATTTTTACTTCTGTAAAAGCTGCTTAAATTAGCAATTCTTCAAATATTTATCATAATGCTTTTTATTTTTTCATCTGTTAACTATTGTTGAGAATACTAAATCACTTTTTAAGCCGGGGGAAAAAATTGAATCGCATATCTGCAAAATGTAAATGTTCACTCATGGGTTTTTGTTTTCATCCTTCATACTTGCGGATTTTGCGGATGCTAAATTAAGTTTTCCTGTTGTCTTATGCTGAATAAAAACCGTTTCGCCAAAGTCCAATACCAACTTCCATTTGCAAGAAATTTTATTCATAAGATTCGCTTTTATTAGTTTGAACCGAACCTCAATTGTCACAACAATTCTTGAAATTGGTTAATCAGATGAAATAAAATATGGAGACTTGCTTAGAAATAGAATCGGATATTAAGTTGGCGCAATTATATGATGGAGAATAATTTTGAATTACACATTTTCCTATACTACTTGGCTTGAAAAGTATAAAGTAAATCGATGTTCTAAATCTTCAAGAAATCATAGCTTAAATACAGGCCACATTTAAATTTTGGCCTCTGTGAGAAATTTTCATAAAGACATTAACCTTATGAACATAATTTTATTCAACGCATAAATCTACCAATTTATTTCTGTTTATCTAAGTTCATTGTATTTTAAAAAATATACATATAGGATTTGAAATTTGTAGTCAGTTGCATAACGTTCGATTGCGTTTTAAATGAAATTTTAGTAAATAGAGTTGAACTAACGAGATTTGATTGCTTACTGTAAGGTTTCCTCTTTTTCCTCACATGGTAATTGGCATTTCGGCCATATGTAATGTCACCCGTTTTCCCACACATAGTTAAGTGCTAACAGACTGCCAGGTGTGGATCCTTTTTACTAGTAAGGTTTTTACTAGTAAACTACTTTTACTACTAGTAAGGTTTTTACTAGTTACTAGTACTTTTTATATCCAGGTGAAAAGCCACATATGTGTGTCTCGTCGTTTCAAATAGTTACATCATGTCTTCAAGGGAGAAGAAAGTCAAAACATCCAAATGTTCAACTTTCAATTTTGGAAATCCCAGGATATCAAGTTAAAACTATTTCCATGAATTTGAACGCATGTTTTCAAAAAATTCTGATAATGGAGTGCCTAAGTGTAATTTAACCTTTCAGACTATGGATTAGAAATGCTACTCTTCAAGTCAATGTGCACATCTAACTTCTGTACACCAACTTAGGGTATTTTAAAGTGTCCCTGTTATTGGACACATTGTATATTTGAAAAAGCACTCAAAATATTAGAAATTTTGATGTTTGTTAGTACAGAATCTTCGAATCGATTTTGATGAACCTCGAAATGCTATTATTAAAGTAGACAGCATGTTAAAACAAAATGGAAAGCTTCAAATTTGAATGCATACTTCACGGTATGAAATAATTCAACATGTGCACTCGGTTATAAATTTTGAGTTTTCTAATGAAGGCGCGATTTCTCTATTAAATCTCAAGATTCTAACAGACTTAATTTTTCAAAAATTCTATGTATTTTGAAAAAGTTATAGAGAAAAAAATTAGATGTCCAAAACAGAATGAATTCATTAACTGGGTGCCATAAAAATGTAAGTATAAAACGGTAGCCAAATTCAGAATAATTACAAAATTGGCATTTCGATCCCCAAAAGTATATTTTCGCCACGTGTCAACATCTTGATTCGTGCTTAATATTCTGTAAGGTCACAATCGTACCCTTAACGACTAACCCCATTTTCGTTGATTTTTTTTATTCTAAATTTTCCCTATCTTCATAAAACCGTCACCCGACATGTGACAAAATAAAATCTAAAATATGAACTCTATTTTACTAGAATATTTATATGAACTTAAGATTGCACAAAACGTTCAATGTAAAGTAATTTTGTGAAAGATACACGTATGCTTTGCAAATATTTCTAAGTCTGTAAAAAATGCTGCTAAAATTAGGGAAAATATATTCAATGCGAGATATTTAAACTAGAAATGTATAGGAGGTAATGTATTTACTTACAAATAATATCAAAGAAATGCGAATAAAATTAATTGATTAAAAAAAACGCACAGGAAATGACTATATCTATTTTTGTATCGTCATAGCAGACTTTTCTTTCAAGACTTTATGTGATAAAGATAAACGATTTAGCTTCAAGAAGGCATTAGCCATGAAATTAACCATTTCTAGAAATAACCTTGAAAATGTTCTTAGCTTTTGTGTTAAACTAAATCTGCATTCCCTTTTTCTTAACAGAATGGTTGTAAGATTTCTCTTTAGTGAAACACTTCTTGAATTAGAACTCTCATTACCACCAGAAGCGAGTTAAGTCAGTTCGGGATCCTAAGGTGATGATTTGCATGCATCGATAACGGTTATGGACAGAGTGGTAATTATTTCTCCTCCATTGGATCAATTTTGAATAAACTCTGATCACTCTAGTTTACATCGCAAAATTTTGTTTTATTTTAAAGCATTTCTAGCGTAATTAAAGATGTGGTTTGAATTCTCTGCGCGCTGTCAAATATTGATTGTCTTCCAATCCGGGGACCAAATTTGCTTTAGGCAACAGAATCGGCTTTTAATTGCATCTTAACTGCATGAACTGGAAGTAATATTTAATCTTAGTGATCTAACATTGCGATTAATCTTGCCATTCTTAATTTGCGTTTACGATCATGACAATAATAAAAGAAAGGCATCTGGAATGAATTCTTTAGTGGCCTTATTAGCCAGTCAGTCAATTATTTTGTGAAACATGTATAAAGCATTTCATTCTAGTTATTGAATTATCTTTATATTCATAATATTCTAAATGCTTTGGATTTTATTTCGTATAAAATAGATGTTTAAAGTGTATAAATTTAAAGAATGTTAAATTTTTTCAACTCGTCCTCTTTATTAAGGAATCTTTTTAAAAGAAATATTTGTTCAATGCATTGTTCTAGGTTAAGATGCTTGGCACATCTTGCAAAAAACTCTCCAGAGTGGCATAAGACAAAAGTATGACTTGTTTATATTTTGAAGGTAAATTACAAATACATTGAATAAATACAAACACTTGAAATCGTGGTCAATTTGAGAGCCTGTTAAGCGCTTGTTGTACTTTCAAAGAATTATTTAAAATTCCGTGAATTAGTGGCCATAAAAACTCATGACACTAATATTTTACTTGGCGACCAATCTTGACAATATATATCCATTAGTAAGCGCATCAATTATGAGAGTTAAAGGTTGTATTAGCTTGGAAATCTTTAGCTTTGAAATTTCATATAGCAGTTTTCATATTAATTAACGAAGATATTCAGAAAATAATGCGCAATGAGAAATAAAACCAGTATGAGTGTATTGTTCGGTAGGCTTTTGATAATTCTATGAAGAGAACACTTAAACTAGTGCTTAATTTTGAATTTGATTGGCGAGATATTTTTTACTTACGAACGTTACACACAGTTTGAGTTTTCAACAATACTTTAAATGCCAGAATTTGCAGGGAGAATTTCCAAATTGGAACTACAAGCATGGCTAGAACTTTGTCAAAGTTAACTCACTAAACTTGAGGAATATCAGGAAAATTTTGATCATGACTTAACTGATTTTTAAGACCTGCCTGAGATTTAATTGATCTGGACCTAACTAATGATTTAGGATAAATAATCTCAAGATTAATATGAGCATTGCTTGCTAAAGTCTTTCCTATTCACGGTTATGTGATATACACTAGATAATTGCAAAATACTAATCATTGCGAAAAGCGAGTTATTAAAACTAAATACTTAATTGGAAAAAAATGTGCTTTAGAAAATAAGTTAAAATAGAACTTTGAGGCCAATCACAAGAATTTTGTGAAACATTTGTATATCAGTATGCAAGTAATGTGATTAGAAAAAGATATACTCACTGTATTTTACGTAATACTACTTTTAAGGGCTATTTTTGATCTAATGGGACAATAAGGAAGGGATAAAAAATTCTGTTTTTGATATCCTTTTTCGAATGATTATAGATTTCATTATATTGATAATCAAAATAAAGTAAATGCAATATTCTTGTCACAGGAAAATCAAGGAAATATTAATCGCATAGTTAAAACATTAATGTAAAAATCTGATTTTTAAGATTCAGTCAAGATAGGAAAGTGGAGATTATTCAATTTACTAGCGATCGCTTTATAGATTCAGATATGAATACAAGATTTGACTTTGGATAGGATGATTATTATTAGGAAGAGATTTATTAATGATTTTAATTTGTATTTTAATTGTATATTGTAATATGAAATTAAATGAGAAAATTAAATTATTTGGTGTAATAGATAACTGCTTCTTCCCTATCGATATTAATTCTTCTACAATGCTCTCATGCCATCTGTGTAAATGTAGAATTATATTTAATTTTTGCAAAACAATGTATAACAATATTTTTTTTATTTTTAATGTAAAATGTCTTGTAATTTTTTTTCTTTGCGCAACAAACATTAACTCATAACACAAATTATATTAATTTTCTTCGGAAAAAATGTATTTAACTAAGTGAATTTACATTTAAGAATTTTATTCGATTTGAAAGGTATAAAGAGCAATTAAAATTTTTTCGTTTTCAGAATTTATAAAAGTACCAGAGCTAATTAAAAGAGGATCAAGAAATCAATTTGAAATATTTAAAAAAGCATAGAAATTGTTGTAACAAACATGATGTAATAAACGGCCAAATTTAAATCAAATAAAATGCTGAGAAAGAATGTAATTCTGTCATTTCTTGTTAATGCAATTCAGTTAAAGTACTTTTATATAGCTTTATCTCTATTTATCATAAGACATAAAAGTAAGTTAACTTTTAATGTGATAGTTAATATGTAGAAATACAATCAGATGATTTAAACATTCCTAATTCTTACGTCATAATTATATTTATAATATGAATCTAACTTATAGTTCGATTTTATATTTGCTAAAATGCAAGTTACTTAGCTACTAAATAAAAACATAAAGATGACCATATCTTCAAATATTATCTAAAACAGAAAAAAATATGAAGTGATTCATAAGAAAAAAATGTTCAATACTTTGTATAAGTAAAGTATCTCTTTCCATAGTAAATTAGCTATTGTAAATTCTAAATAGTTATTTCTGTATTCAGAAGAACCAATACTTTCAGTATTGAACCAAGCAACCTATATTTATTGCCATGGTCTTGCTTGAAATATTGATTTTTGAAGAGTCATGAATTTATGAATGAATTTATTTAAGAACTTTTCTTTATTTCTTATTTACTATTATTAGAAACTATAACAAGTATGAAACTCTAGGAAATCCATCAAGCGAAACATTTTTATTTTGTTGCATCAGCAAAACTTAAGTCCGATAATTCTCCAGGCACAACTCTTACGGTTCGCTGCTTGTATCAAATACTACTAGTACCATTTCAATCCCAAGTACAGAAAAATAAAAAGAAATCTACCATTTCTGAGATTTCAGTCAATAAGAGTGATTGCAATAAAAGGAGAGCAGATATTTATATTAAAAATAAGATTTATTTAATAAAGGTTTCCTCAATAGTTGCGCCCCCATAGGACTGAAAAGGAATAATACTTACAACTGATTGTCTTGCTTCGTATATCTAGACGAGATTTCTTTTTGAATTTTAGCTCTGTAAATTTTATTTATGTATTCGAGCGGCAAATTTTAGAAAGTGTAATATATATCTAGTAATCCAAAATAATTCTTACTGTTATTCGGTGGGAAATCTTTTCACATCGGTCGTTCTAATTTTATAGCCATGCTTTAAAAATCGCAGCTGAAATTTCTTAAAGCCAGATAATTTGGCTATTTTATGTTACCAATGCTGTACTACTGAAATTTGGAACATTTATACAATGTTTAAAACAGTATTCCAATATGAAGAATTATTTTGAAATGATTGCGCTACAAACTTGATAATGAATTCGAATTTTTCAATCTAAATTCTATAAAAACAATGACACTAATATTTAAACAGAGTACTAATTCACAAATAATCTTAAATAGTATTCTTATATAGAAAATTCTTGCAACCAATCTTGAAATAGAAACTGAATCGAACGTGTCTTTAAAATAAATTCCTAATATTGATAGACAGAATAAATTCTTGTACAATATCCAATAAAATACTATTTTGTATTATTGTATTTTGTATTTGTATTTTATGTATTATCAGTTAAATAATGTAAGAAAGAGATATAATTTTAACTCTTCATTGCTGGTTTGGTAAAGATGATATTCGTAGAAAGATTTTCAATATAGTATTTATTATTTTATCTTTTCGTTTTATATATAAGAAACTATTATGGAAAAAGTTAATCTAATTTGATTAAAATTTCGTTTTGAGGCTACAAGAAGGCTGTTCCTCGTTGTGAATGGGAATACTTAGTGGATGCAGATATAAACAAAATAATCATGAATTTCAGAAACTGAAATTTAAATATTGAGACATCAGGTAAAAAGTTCATTTCCATTCCTTACTTAATCTAAATTCAATATTTCAAAAATGTTTTAAAATTAAATTTCCTTTTCTGGGAATTTAAATATTTCCTTTTTAAATTTCCTTTATTTTCCTTTTCTGTTGGAGCGTCACATTTTTAATAAAAATATCAAATGTCTGCAGTTTTGAAATTCTAAAATAATTACAATTAATGAAATGCACTTTTCAACTACATTCTGTTTTTGAAAATTGCGGTTAGGGCTGAAATATATAAGAAGACAGTACTCATATATAAAGAAAAGTTACGCAAATTTAATACCACATTTTAAACAAGTTTTACCAAATTCGCAAACTTTCTTGTGTAAAAACTATAATTTCTTCTGTATATGTGCAGAAAAAAAACAATTTCCTTCAATATTTTACTCTATTTTACTTTATTAGCTCTGAATAGTTAATTCTGGTGTCTAAAAAAATAAAGAATATTTTAGGTGTTTAACGGCAATAACAAAAAGTTGGAAATTTTATTTCTAAGAATATATAGAATTTTTTAAAAAATAATTTGTTTACACTGGATTTTAGCACATTAATGCAATTACATTGTTTCATAAATTTTGATAAATTTTAAACAATTATATTAGCGAATCTTTAAAGAACAAAAAGTTTCAAGATTTTTACTTTCAAACCTTTCTATCTACCGTGCTATTAATCTGCATATCTACTGATTATATAAAGACGAATGTGTGTTTATCTGTTCTGCATTGTTAGTACTCTGAAAGACCAGCATTTAGACTAGGACAAAAAAAATTTCATATGAATATATTTTTGAGGATAACAATAAGTATCTCCGAACTTTTTCTTATTGGAATTTAAATTTTTAAGAATTAAAAAAATTGGCCTTTTTTATGGATGAATTCAGAATTTATTGTACATAACTTTATTTAAATCTAATAAATTTTCAAAAATAATTTCACATATTATTTTTAAAGACTTTTTACTGTTGTAGTGAAATGTAAACTTTTGTTCATTACTTACATACATATTTAATTGATTCTCTCCCATTATTAAAAGCCAAGGTCTTATCCTAATGAATTCTTCTTTATTTTTATTTCATAAATTTATCCAAAAAAAAAACTCTTTAAGATTGTTTGAACACTAAGACATTCATCCAATAAGTTCAAAGATTATGGTTACTAATTTTAAATTCCTTTTAACCTTGTTTCAGTTCAACTTATACCTGTTGGGGGGAAAAAACCCACCAGGATCATTTTGATGTTTTCTTTCTCTATCGGAGATTTCTGAGATAATTACAAGAACATGATTATTAAAAACAATATTATTAAACATGATTATTAAACAATAACCTTCAAAAAAAGATTAAGATTATTTTTTAAGGAAAATATGAATAATCGATTCTGCATTAGGGATTGGAATGAAATAAAATCAGCTTTTCCAGCAATAAATAGATGTCGATTAGTAATAGCTAGTTTGGGATTTAAAAAATATAATGGTCATTGAATAATTTTGTTTAGTTTTTGAGTTGGAATTAGAAAAAATAGCTTGTTTAAATAGTACAAAAAGAAAATGCTTACTCCAGAATATTTCAAAACAAGACTGCACCAGGGTTTTATGGATTTAAAAACATTAATTTTTCTTAAGACTTTCTTAATGCTTTCTTTCTTGCCAAATTAAGATTCGCATGATACAAAATATTTTTTCACTCAAGCAGAAACATAATTCTTGAAATAACGTTTCAAAATTATTTCAAAATATATTTCAAGTTTCTAAATTAGGCAGTAAAAAAAAGTTGTCATACGTTCAGACAGGCTTGTAAGTTCTCAATTTTAAAAATGTTTCAGCAGTTTCTGGTTTATATTAAAAGACGAAAAAATACTTTACTGAGACAAATTAGCTATTAAAATGTCCCATTTCTCAAAACTTATTTTTCATGCATTTTAAAAAAATAAAATATCAAGTAATTGCAAGAAAGGAAATATTTTTGTACAATTTTTGACTCGCGAAAGGTTTCATTCAATTTGTTGGAAAAATGTAAATTAGGTCCATTATCCAAAGTGAAAAAGTAAACTGAGGAAAATACTGATTTTCGAAAACTACTATTTCAAAGTTTATTGTTTATATCACGTGATTCGCTTGAACAGAAAAAGAAATTGTAGTATTTCACGAAATTGATATGATTTATCTAAAATTCTTCGATGGAAATTTGTTATATTGTAAAATATTACACTGTTTGATTGATATAATCAGATTCTTTTATATTACTGAATGATATAATAAATTTATTATCATTTATAATATGTATATATCTATGCTATATATTTATAAAGAAGGTTTTTTTTTCTATTTAAATATTCGTCTTGTTATTCAGAGGGTGAACATATTAATTTAATTGAATCAGTTTATAATAAATAAATACTTGTGCAAACTAAAATGTGTGTATAAACTGAAATAATATCCTAATATGGAATTAATGTTTAAAGAAAAGATTCTTTGAATCGAGGGTTTAAATTGCCTAATGGAATAATGAAATTAATTTGAATGAAACCATGTACTATTATATTAAATTGTGCATTGAATAGAATTTAAAAAAAATATTAAAAATAGAGAAAAAATTGCTAGAGAATAAAATAAATCAAAAATTAAAAATATAATTTTTAATTTTTGAGTTTTAAGATAACTTAAAAATTGTGATATTCTATTTCAAAAGACATCAAAAGCTTTTCCGATTATCTTTTGGACTTAAAAATTTAACAATTAATTTATAATTACGCGGAATGTAATAAATGCCAAAATACATATTTTCAAAGTGTTAGAAAAAAAATCTCTGTTTAAATTTCGCAAAAGTAAATTGCAATACGTTACATTCTATACATTTCTAAAACATCAAGTAGTGAGCAAGCCACAAGTAAACCTTCAAAGACGTGAACCGTATACATAAAAGGTTAAAAGTACTGTGTGAGTAATTATGCAAGGATTTTTTTTTCAAAATTCGTGCAACTTTATATAAAAGTACTATAATTTTCAAAACTTATAAAAATATAACTGAAAGGAAAGGGAAAAAAACCATGTTGTAAAAATAAAAAAAGGTGCAAGAACCCTACATGTTTTTGCATTTTGTGAGAATGATATATTTTCTTTTGTCTTTTGTGGTCTTTTGAAAATTCGTGTACCAATAATTTCCCGTGGGTCTTATAAGTCTTCAGACATGTTATATTCCAAAGTATTTCCCTCCAATGCAGTGGAAGATCACATTTTACTTTCTCGTATATGTAGTGTATAGAAAACATAGTAATCGTCAAAAAATTCGAAGTCGATATTTTGACGGATTTTTATTTTTAGACATCCCTGATTTCGAATAACACATCTTTGGAAAATGTCCATCTGTCTGTTCGTCTACCTGTGACAAAGATAACTCACAATCGTTTCGATCTAGATAGAAGAAATTTAATATTCGGTCTTCACACCAAATTTGTAGATTTCCTTCATAGTTTGAACAAAATCCGCTCTGAGGAAATCTATCTGTTCAGCGGCTGGAATGTAATTTAATACGATAACTACAAAATGAAAAGAGATCGAGGAATAAAATTCGATACACGATTAGCATCTATAGTCTAAACACCTATCGAATTTTGTGTCAAATCCAGAAAGGATTTTACTATCTGTTGGTCTGTACTTTTAAAAACATGTAAAAGCGATAACTCAAAGAGCAATGATTTAAATATGCCAAATTTGGTGGGATTTTGTAACTGCACATGTAGTTTGCGCCTAATTTTTTGTTTCAATCAATTGGGAAAAAGCATTTAAAACACAAATTCAATTTTCTAATACTGTTAACCACATACCAGGGATTAAGCGCCAAAATACTCGCCAAGGATGACATGAGCAATTCAGTAAAAATTCTAATTTCAGGCCAAGGGTTAATATTTTGTAGCTATTGTACACCAATGCCATGCAAGGCCTTCTCTAGGATAACGCTTTTGTTAGAGAATGCGAGAAAAGTTTGGCTAGACCCCTCCCCCTGGTTTAAAATTTGCAGAAAAAGTTTCGGTAATGCCTATCTTCATTTGCCTGAATTATTGGATGATTCTCTCCCCCCCTTTTTATTTCCGACAGAAATTGGCTTCATGAGAGTTATCTAAATTGGCGCCCTTATGGTACTTCAGTGCTTTGCATGCCCATTTAATAAATTTGTTTAAAATTAAAAGCAAATTTATCTTCACACATTTATTGACGCAGTAGCTTTGTTTTGCCTCTTGTGCCATAAAAAAGACTTACTCTCTCATCGTTGTTTTGGTTATTGTTAAAGTTTTTCATTACAGGTCACATTCAAAGTTAATTTCACATCCTAAGAAATCTTATTTCAAAACTATGAAAATAATAGTTCATATTTTCATGATCTTGAATATACGTAAATAGGGATTGCAATACCGGTATACCGAATACCGGTATTTTGAGCCATTTGTACAATTTCGTAATACCGGTATTCACAAGTTTAAATACCGGTTTTTCGGTATTTACTAGAAATTTTTAAAATTGTTTCCACTATATGTTCAGGTATCGTGAACATATCAAAATAGTATACGTTTTTGTTTTTATGTCTCCATAACGGACGAAATTAATTAGCTAATTAATGGCTTAATTAATTGCTTAAATCTAAATTAGCGAAACATGGATTATCCCTGAAAGAAAATATTGTATCCATAACGACTGATGGAGCAACAATTATGAAAAAAGTTGGAAAGTTGATTGGTGCAAATCAGCAGTTGTGCTATGCACATGGAATTCAATTAGGAGTAATAGATGTGTCATACCGAAAAAATAAAGAAGAAACCAAATACTGTGGATATAGAAATTTCGGATTCCAACTTTGAAAAGAGTAAGAGTGAGAGTGATAGTGACAATGAAGATAATGACAATGTAATTGTTGGAGAAGATATTGATAATGGGGATGAAATATTAACCTATCAAGAATTGCTTCCTATAATTTATAAAGTTCGAAAAATTGTTAAGATATTTAAACGTTCCCCTATAAAAAGGATATATTACTAAAATATATATTAACTGAAAATAAAACAGAATATATGTTAATATTAGATTCTAAAACACGTTGGAACAGTTTACTCCTAATGATGGAACGATTTTTGAAACTGGGAAATCCAATCAAAAAAGCAATAATCGACTTAAACCTGTGAATTAATTTTTCAGATAGTGAATTCGCCTAATATCCAGAACTATATCAGCTCTACTTCCAATAAAACTGACTATTGAGGCATTATGTCGGAGAGATTTTAATTTATTAACAGCTAATGCAACAATAAATTTCATGTTGCAGTCACTGAAAGAACAGCACACATCACTATCTGAAGAATTATATATTACATTGAAAAATTGCACAGAAGAAAGGCATACCGAAATAGAAAATGTCTTATGGTATTTACATAATTATAATGATTTTAAAAATGAAAATGAAAAGAAAATAATCAGTTCAAATCTGATTAAGTTTAAAGTAAATTTTCTTAAAATTGTTTACCCACAAACCTATCCACATTCGGAAGAATTCGGTTCAATTATCGAAGATTATGATGTCACAACTGTCGATAATGAAAAGGAATTGTCTCTTGAACAAAAATTAGAATTAGCGATAAATAAAATTTCCATGAACCAAAAATACAATACAGAAATCAGTTATATCCAAAACCATCCGACGGGAAATCGATTTATTTGAAGATGAGGGATTCAGAGGTAAATACTTGGAAAAAGTATATCGCGCATTGCTAACAGTACCACCAACTACCGTAGATGCCAAAAAAGCGTTTTCGACAGCAGGTAATTTTTACACAATTACTTTTCAGGCTTAATGACAGTACAATTGATGCATTATGTTTTTTAAGATCACATTTCAAAAATTTGTAATAGTACCACAGACTGAATAGTGTAATAGTACCACAGACTGAATGTCATCCTTTCATGTTTAAGTGAAAATAATTGTGCAACAGGTTGGAATGTAATTGAATCATTCAAAAATAATTAAAAAAAACCAATTTAAAAGTTTTATTTTAGGAGTCTCGTTTAAAGAATGATTCAATTCTTCACTAACATTTAAAAAAATCAATGTCAGTAGAGACAGACTATCTAAAAAAATTGAAGCTTTCGCTAAGAATTTAAATATCCAGATTAATGATTCCGTTATCAGAATATTTAAGAAAACGATCAATTTAGCTGGCTATGACTTTCAGAAATCTGAATGAAAGTTATTTGTTCATTTCTTGTTTTTATGTTAATCAAGTGAAGTTTATAATCTTTTTTTCTTGTCTTAAAGGCGCAGGGTTATCTTCACCGAGTCACTCCTTTAATTAAAAATCTCATTACCAAGATAAGAAATCTAAGTCAACTCGAGGGTCTTCGACCGAGTTTTGAATGCGTTCGTTGATAGCGGCTAAGGACAATGCTATAATTACTTTTTCTTCATTCGGTAAATCCAAAATAAAGTCACAGGTCTCCATTTTGTACCACTAGAACTTCGTCTCGTTTTTAGCATCCCTAGGGATAATTAAAGAAATGGCTTTTTGGAATTCATTTCACTCAATGGAGGATTAGAGGAAGGGATTACAGTATTAAGAAGGCTTTAAAAAGTTGGAAACTACTATAATTGCCTCTTTATTGTGTGAATTGAATGCTTTATTCTTGTAGAGGAGACTGGGGCAAGTTGGTGTGTGTGTGTGTGGGGGGGGGTTATTGTGTTCCTTCTCCTGCTGAGGGCACCTTAGAAATGAGGATGAGAATCTTCTGGTATTGTGGTTGGTTCTCACCACTCAGGGGGGTCAGAAAGAGGTGGAAATTGCCATCTTCCTTTGATGAAGGGATGTTCTTCCCAAGAGAAGGGTTGTGCCCTGACCGGTGTTGGTCCTTAGGGATGGATCAATCACTTTCCACCAGTGTTTCTGTCGCGGTGGCTCGGTCATTCAATTTTATCAGTTTGCCTTCTGGCGAGACAGCATAATAAATTTGTGATTACTTTATGTTAATATTCAAATTTTTTTACTAGTGGATACTTCTAGATCTTGACATTATTAAATAGTAAAAAGTCGTATAATGAAATTACTGCCGATGTTTTATTGATTCTTAACATTGTTCGTGTATTTTGTCTGACATGTAATTTCAAAGATATCTTATTCTTACTGTATTATTCTTATTTGTCTCTTATTTGTCTTATTCTTACCAACACTTTAAAAAAAATAATTTTTTTGTTCTCTCTCGGAGAAAGACTATCTGGCTATCCTGATGACATTGATTGATTGATGATTATTTGTTTTCTTTTTCGCGTTTATATGTATATTTTTTACTTATTTTGTGCGATTTTCTGGATTTGCATGATAGCATAAAGTATGGTGCACAAATATCCACATAATAGTTTAACAATTTATTCTTTTGCAAATATGCTAATTCCGAAAGGAAATATAAATATTAATAAGTAATAAAAATAATTTTTAAAACGACGAAAAAATTTGAGATGCATAAAGTTTTCCTGAAATTTGATTCCTTTAACGCTTGATTGCCACGTCAGTAATATTCAACTGACATATGGCAGTTAACGCAGTGTTTGTTCACGCCTTTGTGTTTAACTTATGTCCTTATTTTAACACGTTGATCACCGTGATTCACACTGATTATTTAGATATTTTTTCTTTACTATAATTAAGATATAGCAAAGAGCTAAGCATCTTATTAAATGTTTCGAATCAAAGGCATGATTCATGGCAGCAAAATTTTAAAATAAGAAAGAATTCCAGTATGTTGTGAGATTTATTTTGATTCTTCATTAGAAATCTAGGATAAAATTTTGGAAACTCTGCATAATGGGCGAGAGGAATACTCTAAGGAGATGGAAAGTATTTATGGAAAGTTGTTTTTGAAAATCCAAAATAATTCTTAATTACTTTTATGAATAATGATATGATAAAATTTGATATAGTAAAGATAGGATTGGTTAATCTGTATCAATCTGATCCACTGTAAGAAGTATATAAAAATGATCAAATATTTTTGATTTATATAGATCAAAGTATCTGATGCTCGGCCCTAATTCTTTGAATTGGTTGAAACCGAAGAAAATGTTCTCAAACTTGTTTGCTTTCTGACTGGTGATAATATGAGCCTGGTATAAAGTTTCAAGTCCATAAAATCTGGTGTAAAAAGACAATCTAGAGTTGAGTCGATAGAATATCACTCGACTCCAGACTGCCTTTCAGATTTAGCAATGTTATTAAAATCCGTAATTTTTTATTACTGTAATATATTATTTCTTACTATTAACTGGAAGAAAAGTATTTCTAACACAGTTTTTCACCCTCACTTGCAATATTTATTAAATATATAAAATATTTTATTGTCTATGAATAAAAATATGCTAATGTTTTTTTATTCAACATTCTTAAATTATTTTTTAAATTCGGAAGAGATAAGTAACACAGAAACAGAATTATCATTAATATATTTAAAAATAGGATTTTGTAAAACAAAAATATTGAGATTTAAAAATGTTCTTTTAAAAGAAAAATATTTCTATATCTAAAATATGATGAAAGGCTTAAAAACAAAACAGATACTAAAAATTGTTTTAATTTTATTTAAATATTTTAAATCCCTTAGTTTTAATAATTGTACTTCCCTTTAAATTAGAATTCACTCTATCCTTAAAATATTACTATTATTTATGGTCTTATACTTAAATCTAACCGAACTTTATTAATAGTATAAAGTAACAGAACAGTAACATTCATTCAAAAAATTTCATCCACAGCATTTACGGCGTGAAATTATAAAATTAAAAACCGGCATATGAAATGACTTTCCAACCTTGAAGTTTCTCTTGAGCTTTAATTTCAGTAATTTTTTTTCTTTTCTAACTAACCAGTAGAGTTTTTTCATTCGAATGGCTCAGTGAACTTTACCAAGCTAAAAAGGCAGAAAAATAAGTCTTTTTCTATGTGAGGCAATAAGGAAATCTGGTACAAAATTCCTTTCCTTTCAGTCCGGAAGTAGAGGGGGGGGGGCAGCCATTCAAGATATTAAATAAATCTCTAACAATGAGCAGATTTTCCCTCCTTTATTTTTTGTATGTTATTTTTTTTGTATATAATTTCCTTTTTTCACATTCGCAGAAATATTTACTTTAGACTTAGTTTATTTGGGATTTGATTCTCCCCGTTCTTTTTTAACGTGTGATTGAAATGGTTTTCGTATCGTTTCTGGATATATCCAGTTGAGAAAATGATTTTTTCTGGAAAATTTTTTGATTTAAGGAAGAAATAAATAAAAAAAATGTTTGCTTGGTAGGTTTCAAAAATATACAATATTTGGTCCATAATTTTAAAAGCTACATTAGGGAATGTGTTTTGAAATATCTGAAATATTCTTTATAAATACACATTTCTGAAAAAATCACTTAATCTATTGTTTATAACCTCAATGTATTATTTAAGTATTGAATTCCTTTCTTGGGTTTTATTAATTTTTTACTCATAATTTTGAGCAATTGATTTATTGCAGAAGAACATTATTTAAGTTTGTTATTGAAAAAATTTCAATTATATAATCAATTATTATAATTTCTTCCCCTTTTTTTTTCTTTTCTAATCCCGGTAATTTAAAATTTTGTACATTGGTTTCGACGCCTTTGATGGGGATTAGCTACAGATAGAATAGTGAGATCTTATATGTATGCATTACTAATAGGAATTTTAGAAATGCAAATAACTACTCCACTATTAAATAAGACATTGTTTTTGAGGGTTATATATCTGAGATAATAAATGTTAGCTTAAAACATTATGTAATTATAATTTCTCAAACACGAAGTATATAAAGAAATCTTGTTGTGGACAAAAATTCCACATCGAGATTTTGACGAATCTCGGTTTCGGATCTCTCTGAATCTAAAAAAATATATTTTGGAGAATATGCCTGCCTATTTCTGAACAAGTTACCTCAAAAGCATTTTGAGCTGGGAGAATGAAATTTGATACGTAGTATTGAAAGCAAATTTGAAGATTTCTGTTAAATGTTGAACAATCAAACAAGAGGAAGTCTGTCTGTTTGCTGTTCCGAGTACAGGTTAACATGGAAACAACAAAATGTAACCTACAAAAATTTCTGAGATTTTTTTGCATAGTAAACGTAAGCATTTTTAAACGTATGTCACTGGCGAGCAATAATTACTAATAGCCTGCGATCGCCTTGGCAATTAATCGCTCTTATATCATTAAGCGTACCAGAAAACCGAATTGTATTTGAGATATATTTTCCCCCTTTCAATTAAAACCGTAAATTTTCACAGAACTGCAATTGTCTTAAATCGCATAATATCTATATATTTAGTATATCGTGTATCATAAATATCCCATTTACATATCCCTGAAAGTACAGAGCCGCAAACAATCTACATTCGAAATTTTACCTATTTAGCTCTCTTCATTTTTTAAATATAGTGTCATTTTGTATTCAGATAATCGGAAAGAGAATTCCTCTAAATGTATTTTGTTTAAAATTTGATAGAAATTTACAAATGTAGTGTGGGGGTGTACTAAATTCCATCCGTCTATCTCAAAGCAAGTGCTTATTTAAGAAATAGGAACATTAGTTACAGGATACCAAATATAACATAACATAGCGTCATCCTGTGCCATCGGTGCCTATAGCACTAAGTTATCTAACCAGTTGGATGAACACAAGATGGAAGTAAGAGAGAAAAGACGACAAACCATCCAGGGATCTCCAGAGAGAATCCCATCAGTGTCAACACGACTGTATTCAATTTTTGGTGAAGTAACAACTAAACTGAAGGGACAAGAATACTTAAACAAATAGTGACTATGTGTTGAACTTACAGGGAAATGAGATTACTAAGTTAAAAGGAAAAAAAAATTGATAAATTATGTTGTGAACACTAAGGTAATATATAACACTACATTGTGAGCACTAAGGTGCTTATACATGCCATACAACATCTGTATGACATGTATAAGCATATAAACAAACTGTAAAGTTAGAAATATGTAGCGTCCGTCTGAGTCCTCTGGTTTTGATTTCCTTCGTGAGAACTGCACTTTTGAGGGACTTTTGAAGAAATAATTTCAATTAAATTTGGAGAAGTGGCATTTTGGTCTCAGCTATTGTGTAGTCTTGAAGAGGTCTTGGTATCTATGAATATGATTTACTATGGTGTGAATCCTACCGCGTGAAAGAGTATTCGATGCAACTCTCCTGTACCATTCTTCCTCGAGACTTGTTTCTGGCTTTCCCATGGCTTTCTCCATATACCAAATATATGGAGAAGTGGTCAAGTTTAGAATACTAAGCATATAACATCAATTGTATGCATATAACATGAAGAAAAGTATGTAAATTGTAAAGATGAGTATTTTTACTTACTCTTCCGTACTTTGAAAGGAAGCACAGGAAAAAAATCGTTAGTATAAAATAAGTCATTCATAAATACTTACAAGTGATATAAGCTTTTTTCCGCACTCAAACGACACTATGACAATAGCTTATATCACCTTTTAGAAATATTGAACTTTTCCTCAAGAAATGTGTCTATTTGACTTTTCTGCTCAATATTTATTTCAAATATTCAGAATGTAAGTGGCATTTACTTTGTGTGATAGTTTTCCTAGTTGTTTGTGTTCCACCGGCTTTACAGGAGCCTTCTGATATCAAAATCTATAGCAAATGTCATTTATTAAATTAAGATTCTTACAAAAATCTGATGCAAAAATAATTTAAATTTTAAGAAATATTTCTTCGTCAAGAGCTGGATTTTAACTACTGATATCTACAATAATAACTTAAATTCTTCGTATTAAAAATTATAATTAATGCTATATTTATTGCCGTTTCATTTAATCATCTTCTGCTGGCTCTGCCTTTAAATTCATGAAAATTCTCTTATTAAAAAAATTATAGATTGCAATTTTCGTACTTCATGTTATCATTTCTCAAATGATAACATAAACTACGATGAGTATACACATTGTAAGTTATGCGCGTTATATCCGAGAATTTCTGGCTTAAATTAATTCCGAAAATGCATGTTGATAAGTATTGCATAAGAGGAAGGTATTCCCATTTTATTGTGCTTATAAAATAGCACAGGCCTTTTTTTCTATTAATTCAATAATTTTCTTTTAAATTCGAACTCTAATAAATTCGTGTCTTTTATAATTTGATTCTTTAATTGTTACATTTTGCATATGCTTTTGTAGCTATTAATAATTATAAGGCATTAACCATTTTTATATATAACTAGAGAAATGTTTTAAAGTTTATACGTCAGTTGGTTACTAAGATAGTTAAATGTTTTTGAATTTATACCTCGTATTCACTTTTTCACGTCTGTATCATTTGTAATATGACAAACAGCGACATGTTGTCATATTGCAAACACATGAGATCGATTCGACTTGAATATGTATCTAATGTATCCCTCAAAATGCTCGTATCGTGATATATAATATTTGCAAATATTTGTTATGAAGTCCTATTCTTGACAACTAAATAGTTCTGTAAAGAGTAATTGAAAATGAATAAAATACGAATTATTTGAAATTCAGTTCTAATAGAAGAAAATGTAATGCTTTCTTAATTTATGTTTAAAAAACAGCCAAAGTGCATCAATCGAAAACTGATTAAAAAAATATCATTAGATTTTAATATAGGCACTTTTAACAAGAAATTTTAACGGAATTAATCCAGGTGTTTAGTAATATTAAAATGCAATTCCGTTACGCATTAATATAAGCAAAGTTTAAAAACTATTTCTATAAAATTTTAAATAGCGAAGTTCAAAAACTCTTTTTTACAAAGATTTAAGAAATAGCGTAAAAATAGTCAATTTTAAGAATTTTAGAAATAGCATTGAAAGTTCTTTGCTTATTTGTTACTTTTTATGTTCGTAGAACCGAGTTTACAATCTTTTTTTTCCCTTTAGCATTAGGTTTATCTTTAGTGAGACACTTCTTTAATTAAATCTCATTACCATGAAAAGTGAATGAAGTCAGCTCGAGATACTAGAGCGAAGGTTTGCATGCATTGATAGCATCTATGTAGAGGGCGGTAATTACTTCTTGTCCGTTGTGTCAATTCTAAATAAAGTCAGATCATTTAGGTTTGCATCGCCAGAATTTAGTCATGTTATAAAGTATTTCTCGCGTAATTAAAGATGAAGTTTGAATTCTATTTTCCGTGTCAATTATTGATTGTCTTTGAACTCAGGACGCAAAATTGCTTTAGGCTATGGAATCGGTCTTTAATTGCGTCTTTACTACATGTAGTAGAAGTAGCGTTTAGTCTTGGTTATATAACAATACGATTAATTTGGCATTTTTAATTTGCTTTTACGGTCATGATTTAATTAAACTAGAAATGAATCTGAAATTCTTCAATTGTCTGACTAGTCAATTAGTTATTTAGTGAAATTAGGAACATTCGATACAGAACGTCTTGATTCAGTGGTTGAAGAATTTCTTGTCCATGGTATCCAAGTACTAAGGAAAGAGTTTTTTTCAGATATACATTTTAAATTTAAGAATGCTAATTTTTAACATATTTTTACTTCTATAAAAATTTTATTTTAAGGCGTATGTAATATTCAAGTCATTCTTGAAACTTAATAATACTTTTCACATCTCACATTTAGAGAGTAATAGAAAGGCACAAATGTAAGTCCATGTGATTTTACAAAATGTAAGTCCATGTGATTTTACAAAATGTAAGTCCATGTGATTTTACAAAATGTAAGTCCATGTGATTTTACAAAATGTAAGTCCATGTGATTTTACAAAATGTAAGTCCATGTGATTTTACAAAATGTAAGTCCATGTGATTTTACAAAATGTAAGTCCATGTGATTTTACAAAATGTAAGTCCATGTGATTTTACAAAATGTAAGTCCATGTGATTTTACAAAATGTAAGTCCATGTGATTTTACAAAATGTAAGTCCATGTGATTTTACAAAATGTAAGTCCATGTGATTTTACAAAATGTAAGTCCATGTGATTTTACAAAATGTAAGTCCATGTGATTTTACAAAATGTAAGTCCATGTGATTTTACAAAATGTAAGTCCATGTGATTTTATTCGCTGTGTTCAAAGGAAAGACGCGCATTAAATGTTTGCTGATATTTCAAAGAAGCTTTTAAAATTTCATCAATTAGTAACCAGAAAATATTCATGAATATTTTTGCGTGAATTGATGACTAATCTTGGTCACATGTACCATGAGGTAATGGCATCTAGTACAAGAAGCAGAAGGCTAGAATCGCCTGGAAATCATGAAATCTGATATATTCTAGACAAGACATGTTTTTATATAAAATATTTCAAAAATAGCACATAGATTCATCAGTTTAATGAATTTTCTGTAGGACTTTGATAATGTGATTAAGAAAATATGAGGAATTTCAGTTAATTTTGAAATTTGTATTTCGGTTAGAGATGTATATAATCAACCACAAATTTGAATATCCATTTATACATTTCCAATGAAGTAATTTTTTCGATAACACTATGATGCCAAACCTTTATAAGCAGATAGAAACTTGCACTGGAACTGCAAATCCAAATAAATTCTTCTTTATAAGAATTATATATATATACGAAGAGATCAGAAAGCTTATCGAAAACATTAGACATAAGTATTTCAAAGTTGAAAAAAATTTGATTTACGGCTGAATTGGGGCGCTATCAGTTGTTAAACTTTGTCAATTTAATTATATGCCAGTAAGATTATTTGTTCTAAGATTTTAATTGATCTAGATCTAAATATGAATTTCTGGGTAATTATTTCAAAATCGTTATCTGTATCAGTCTTTAATATCTTTCTTGTTCCCTCTAATGTGATGAACACCAGATCTTTGTATAAAGCTTATAATAATAATAAAAAAATCCCATCAAGTAAGTTTGGTATTCAGTTGCAAAAAGCAGTTGAATAGAAAATAATCCAAGACAAAACTTTGAAGTCAATCGCATGATCAAATTTTGGTAAATAAATTCTTCTTAATTATATAAAAGTAATAACTTTTTCTTAATTATATAAAAGTAATAACTTTAAAAAAAATTTTACTACAGTGGTAATGCTCTTCATGTGTTAATTTGAGCAGCATGAGTTTCATAATCAATTGTAGTACCACAGTTAAGAACTGAATGAAAATTGTGCTGTTGGTAATCTCGATTTTGCTATCTGAAGAAACTATATAAATTAATATGCTGATCACCAAATCAGTATTAAATAAAAATACAGAAATAAGCAAAGGACATCATTTCTGAAAAATGAAGAAAACATTTACTGCATTATTTAAAAGTTAACATATCTTTGATTCTTAGAGGAAAAATAAGGGTATATCTATATCAGTAATTAGCCATCATTCTTATTGTGAGCAATAAGTGAATAACTCAGATATGGTTTCAAGATCTCTGATTTTGAGTAATGTTATTCTTAATCTATTCTGTTATTTTTCTCCGTTTCATTATTGCCTTTTTATAATTCCTCCTTTTCATGTGACTATTTGTAACAAATTTTAGAATGAGTTTATGAATTGGGATGGCTCCTAAGGTACATCTATTTCCCCCCCCCCCCACTCAAATAGGAAACTGATTGTTTTGTTTATTTTTAATGTTTACAGTTTTGCTATTTTTTGCTTCATTTCATGTTTTATTTGATTCAAGGTTACTAAACTAGAGCATTTTTAGAGCTTTATACTAAAATAAATAAAATAAAACTCAATACTTTCTTCTACTAATAAAACAGAATGCAACACAATTTTTTTCACAGCCAGATATTCAAACATTTCAAACAAAGAGCATCTTAAAATTAAATATACATTCATTCCAGAAATCCTTTGTTTTCATGCTTTTTTTAATAACTGTTCGGATGTATTTGAAACAAAAATTATCCAAATCTAGATTTATAAATACAATGTGCAAAATTATTTGTAGTTTAAATGTTAAAAAAAAAAAAAACTAAAAGTTTACTATTTTGGGAAGTCTACTATTAGGCTTTTATAATTTCGTAATTAGAAAACCAGGATAATATAAAAGGAATCCCTTGATAATAGTCGCAGTTAAAAATTTATTTACTGTTTGATTTATCAAATAATAAACAAATGAAGTTGTTTACACTTTATAATATCGGCAACAAATCAGTTAATAAAACTTCTAATAACCCCCAGAAATATTTATTAAAAAATAAACTTGAGTTTCATGCTTACTGTTTAAAGCCAATCGGATCAGCAATATTGCGGATAATGCTGGACTGTTGTCCAAAGATATGTCTAACTTGTTCAGCGGGGGAAGGGTCTGTTGTCTCAACATGTCGACACTTTGCCAAGATAGCATCAAGGGTACAAGCATTATTCTATTAGAGAAAGCGTGATAATAAATGACAGCGTAATCGATTAAAGTATGATTCTGACAGCAAATTTATACGTTGTCAAGAAGAAAGGGATTAGGTCGAGAATGTTCCTGCTGTCATAGAATTTTTACTAAACCATAACATCTAATGAGTCCTGTGAGTCTTCATTATTTGTAATTAAATTCTAAGGGCTCACCTGGCGTTTTACTACTAACATAAGGCCATCATTGGTACCAAGACAAAAATTGATTTCATCTGATAACATTATGATTTCGCTGATGGTATTTTTGGGGGCTACTGGGATGAACGCTTTGTTAAACTGGCTTTGAAATGATCTCCAAAAATAGATTTGTTATTTTTGTTGTCGTCCTCATGCTAATAGAAAATCGAATTTCCACTGCAGACGGTGTACGATGTACCACAGCAATGCGACAAATACAGCAATCTTGACTCTTAATAGAGGTCTGTTCGTCTCAGTGACAATTTCTGCTTTTAAAAGAGACAGAGAAAGGACTGGCTGCACAAATTTTGACACATTTTTGTCTAAAACACCCGTTTTAAATATCGCTTTCCACCTTTCTTTGTGGAAAAAAAATAAAGCCACTTGTGGCTTCTCAAAAGACCTATCCAAAAATTCTAAATTATCAGTAAACTACTGACACCGAAACTTTCTGCCAGTGTGCCCATTCGAATTCCGAAAGAGTGGTTCTTCAAACACTGTTATCCTAGATTTTAAATATCAAAATCAGCCACTCCTCTAAGACTTCAAAAATTAAAATGAGTGTGCTTCAAAACTACTATACATTTCTTTGAAAGTTAACATTCAAATTCTTACTTTCTATGTTAACTAAGGCCAATCTTACTCAATTTTTTTTCTCTAAGAACCAAAAATTTATTTTGAATAAACGACTTCTTTAATTAAAAATCTCATTTCCGAGACACGCAATTTAACAGAAGATCTCCGACTAAGAACTGAATAAACTAATGCTGGTTAAGGACAAAGCTGTAGATACTTTTCTCCAGTTCGATTAGTTGAAAATAAAACCGAACGAAACTGGTTTGTATTGCCGGAACTTTCTTATTTCTAACATTCTTCGTGTAATTAAGGAAAAGAGTTTTGGGCTCTTATAGTTCCCAAATACTTGCTGTCTTCCACTCGGGAACCCAAATTGCTTTTGAATTGCGGAAAGGGTCTTTAATTGCATCTTAACCGAGTTTATTGGAAATAGCATTTAATCTTTATAATCCAACTTCGTGATTAATTTTCGGTTCGTAATTTGAATTTAGGATATTATCAAAAGTCGAATGCAATTCAAATGAGTTTCTTAATGCCATTATCAATTGGTCATTCGTTACGCAAAGTGATGCATCGCTATTTAGTCGAGGAAGTGCTTTGATATATGGAAATCTTGGAATATTGTAAGAATTAGTTTTTTCCTGGAAATACATATGCGGATTATGTGTAACATGTCAAGGGTGCTTTTTTTAATGCTTCAATTATTTTTCTATTCTGTAAGCATAACTCAAGAGTTTTATTTGTTACTATTGAATAAGTTCTCTAAATTTTTAATGCAATTTTTTGTTCTTTTTTGTTTTTAAATTTTGGCGATCGGTTCTTTTTGTGTTTTAAAATGTGAATTTTTTACCAAGTGGCAATAAATAAAAAACCATTTTGAATATTGGTTTCATTTGGAGTTTTCTTGCCTAAAAATACTTAAATAATAACTACTTTGAAAAAATACGGCTTCTTGCAGTTTGAATTGTGTGATGTGTTTTTTGCCGTTGATTATATTAACAGATTTTGTTGAATCACTAAAAAAAGGACTGGTAAAATTTTATGAAACTTATGTCAGCTATATATTATTATATTTAGATGTTGCTTTTAAACTTGGGATGATTTTGAAATATTTTAAATATACTAATTTAAGATTATAGATAAAATCGGTAAAAGAGTCATTTCTTGGTGTAAAAAAAATCAGTTGCTCGTAATTTGAAAAATTTAATTTCTCGCATTTATAAATTTGAAAAACATTTTAAACACGAAAAAAAATTACATTACAAGAAAAGTACATTCTTAAATTGAGAGATTCGATCTTAAAAATACTTATTTCCGGAATCCTATTTTGAAACCCCATTATTAATCACAAAACGTAATTAAAAAATTTTTAATTTCTAATTTCAAATTGATTTAAATTTTTAAATATATCTGAACTGGCAATTCATGATATTGAAATAATTTTAATTTGTTACCTCAGGCAAAAAATAATCGCTTTCTTTTTTGTAAAAAAAGGAATTCATTTTATTGTGTGCATTAATTTTGCCAAGAAAAATAACTAACCACACATTAGGTCAGTAATACTTCAATTTTTTTAAAAGAAAAAAAATGTAATCTTTAAAACTTAATTAATACTACTGTAGTAAATTAATTTGAATATTGAATGCACAAAAACTGAGAAATAAAATTGCTGATAAATACTTTTTCCTTACACAGATAATCATTTCTTAATACAGAAATGATTTAAGATTTTGATAACTTTTGATAATTAAAATTTTGATAAATATGCCAGTTGCAAAAATAGTGAGTTCTTGTATTTATATTCAACTTGAAACAGTAAAAAGTTATTTACATTATTTTAAATACTGCTCAAATATTTAATCTAATTAAGTATTTAAATTTGATTTATGTCTAATCAGGTATTGCCGATGCTTTATAAACAGCGAGGCTTTATAAAGTCAATATTTTTTTAATGTGCATTATAATTAGTCCATTCATGTCGTATATTAGTTATTTTTATAATGAGTTTTAAAATTCCAATTGCTTACAAAAATATATCCATTTTTAATAAAAATAGATTAATATTCAGTTTTGCATTTACAGTGCTCAAACTTTAAGAAAAAAGTTATATTAAATAGCTAAATTATCACTTTAATTCTTCTGCTTAGGTTGTAAGGAAGTTAACATTTATAATTAGGAAGAAGACAAAGTCTGAATGAGGCATTTTTGCAATATATTTTCAATTGAGTTGAATGAAAATCAAAATATAATTTTTATCATAGTTTTTTTTTTTTTTTTTTGGGCATTTGTATCAAGGATTTAGAAACAAATTTTATTTACAGTTCATTTTATTGATTTCCATTTCAATCATTTTAATAATTATTGAATAGACTTACTGAATTTTGTAGACTGTTATTTTTAAACAAACAAAATATTTCATTTGTGTTAAAATAACAACAAAAAAAATTGCATAAAGACTATATGGAACTGAGCAAAAATTGTTTTTATAGATGGAATATTAGTAAGTTAATGTTATCTTCGTAAAGTATTTATTTTGATATGAAGGAGGGGAAAAAAGTATTATACCTTTTTTAATGAAAATTCAATCAATTATTGGAAGAAAGATGAAAATATATCACATTTGTGTGAATAGAAATTGAAGGTATTAAGATATAAATCCTTTTCAACTTTCTTTCCTTTTATCAAGTAAAATTCATCCATCCGTTTTTCCAGCGATTTAACTTTTATTTGCATGGAAAGTTCTGTTTATTTTCTTTTAATTAAATACTTTTTAATCTAACAGCGAAACTCAATAAATTCTAGAACAGTTCACAACTTCAATAGTGAAGATTTAACAGTAAATAGCAGCATGTGGAATAGCTATTTAACAAATCAGTCAGAACTTGTGTTAATTTTTAATTCTCTATTTTCTTTTACAACCAACTGATAAAGGTCACGACCTCCTTCTGTTTAAAATGATCTGGACCAAATGGCTGAAAAAAATTTCTTCCAGTTGTGCAAAGTCAGGTAATCAGGGGAAAAGAAAAATTTCTTTTCAATCTTAAGGGGCACGAACATTCAGGAAATCATTATTAATTAAATTTACAACTTTTATTGTCTTTTTTCTTTCCTTTTTTGTTCATTGAGTCTCTCGCATTTATAGAATTCTTTCGAATAAGAATTTTTTTTCATCTGCTCTTGATTGAAATAGTATTAATTATGATGGATACTGCAAGTTTATTGAATGATTTGTTTTTAGAAAATTATCGGACTTGTATATTACCACCATGTAAATACAAGGGCTCGTTTTTGGAAATTTTGTAGGTACTTATTGAATATATCTATTAGGGAAAATGTATTAAATATCCTGAAAAAATTCTTTGCTTTAAAGACAAGAAAACATTGTTGTCTGATAAAATTTTATAATGGAATCGTGGTCTTAAAATCTCGGATGACATGTCTTGCATTACTCCGACATAACTTCATTTAGAATTTTTATCCTATATTTATAACGCCGAATAGGTAATATATTTATGCAGACAAAACAGTAGATGTTATTTGTTTCCGTTCTTGAATTTGGATATATAAACGAATATAGATTTGGCTTATTTTTGTTCCTAAATAATTCGTTACTAACCAGCTTTGATGACCACCAGGTTTGATAGGAATGCTGATTGTGTTTATTCTCAAGTAAATTAATACTTAACTTGATGTTCCTGATACACTAAACTAAGTTTTAAATATCAAATTTCGAAATTCAGAAACGTATTATATACTTATCCTTACACATTTTCTGAGATCACACCGAGATCCTCTAGTACTATATACTCTTTCACATTGTATTTTATGAATATTATAGACAATATATTAGAAATCTATATATCAGATAACTTTCCCAGATTAATGGTAACTTAAAATATAATAATTTGTAATATTATGTTTAAAATATTTAAACTTTAAAAGTTTATAAATTCGACCTTAATTCAATTTGAAAACATTTGCAACAATCGAGGAAACTGCGAAATGAAATTATTAAATTACTTTAGAACAGTTACTATCATCTCCTTCAAATTAAAAGATTCTAACGTAAATATTATTAGCCTTGATTATTGTTGGTGTAAAAAAAAAGTGATTTTTAATGTTCAATTTCTTGATTATAAAACAAGTGAAAATCGAATATTTGAATGATGAGTCCTTGAGATATTCTGGGGCTAAATAAAAATTTTCTTAACCCATAATTTTTATTTGTTTTGATTTTTTTTAAAAAAAAATTATTGTTTCATGCAAATGATGTTCAGATTGAATATCAGAAAAAATCTGAAATGAAAGCAAATATCAAAATTTAGAAGTTTCATTAACTTCTAAACTTTGATATTTGCTTTCTTTGATTTAGAAGTTCGATGCATCCCAATTTTCTGAGCAATCAATGATTTAAATTTCCTTTCCCCCTAAAAATTTAAAAAGGAAAAAAGAAAAATATTGTGTACATTTGTACATTTATTGTGTACATATTGTAAACATTTCGTCTTGTCATTTGTTAGGGAACCCATTCAGAAATAATTAGACATATAGGAAATATAAATTCCATGTTTCCAAGTCAAATACATTCTCTTCAAAGTATTATCAAAAGAAAGCAAATTCAATATAAAGAGTCTAAGCTTATAAAGCTTGGGAGAAAAAAAAATAAGAAAATAAATAAAAAAATAAAGAACCTCATCTCTTATATTAAACGAGAAATCCTGCATGTTCCTAAAACTTTTTTCTTACCGAAGCCAGAAAAAGAAGGTAATGGAGCCAGATTTTCGCTCCTTTCAACACATTGGCTTATCTTTTGCAATTTCGATTGGCTTTCCCTATTGGTGATTTATTAGCCACTATAGCCCACTATACGTTTTCGTAAAACTGCTGCCTCACCAAGAAGCAATTATTTTGGCCACTAACCAGGTGAGTTGCTAATAATAAAGTGATGTTTAGAAGCTATATTTTTTATGGGACCTAAGTATTGATTTTATTACTGTTCTCTCATTATGTAACTTGACGTTATAAGTCCAGATGTTTAATGTAGTTAGAAATTAAAGCAAACTATATGGTTTATATGCAAATTTAATACTAAAAATAGCTTCTGTTTCTAGACGAATCTCGCTTTTTTTAGACATGTTACATTAATTATGAAATTGATTTTTTTTTCTATTTTCTTATTCTAGATTTAAATGGCTATAATTGGATACAATTTAATTGAGGAAGTTTATAAAATGGAACATTTTCAATAGGATTGTTTATTGTGCTAGTTGCAATTTTTGGGCAACCAATATTTTTCTATGCAATTCTTTGAAAAATCTTTATATAAGTGAAACAGAACTTTTGTTATTTCATATTGAAATATGCATTGGTATTTTATATAAATGATTCGATAATTTTGATAGAAAAATAATTCATGATTTTAAAATTTTTATTCTTTGGAACTACGCTTTTATATTATTGTGAGCTTAATAGAATATAGATTATTTAAATTTTTCTTTCTTTCCACAGAATGATTAATATTCTTTAAGCTAGTGACATCACTTTAGATCCAGATAATTATTCTAAAATAATCTTTATGGTTTAAAATATTTTTTCGTTATTTAAATTGATTTATTACTAAAAAGGAAGTACACTTTATACACTTTTCAGAATTAAAAGAAATAGGAATTTTGTTTCCATATTAACAGCTCCTATGAAAGAATTTCAATTAGCCTATTACATTCAATTTCCCTGAAACATTAATTTTATGAAATTTAAATATTGTTTCAATAAGAAATCCTGAGAACCCTTCAACACTGAATATACAGATACTTTTTGGGAAAAGAAATCCCTTCTATATCTAGGAACAATTTACTGGTCATATTGACTTTGATATAATAATCAACAAATGATTTTGTATCGGGTTATTTCCATCGCCCCACCCTTACTCTAATAAATATCCTTCCATCTATCAAAATAAATTTTTGAAAGGATAGACACGATATTATTGCCGCCGAGCTTACATTTTTATATGTATTACATCATAATAGCAACCCTCCCACGGAAAGAAATGAATATTGTGAGAAACTATTTCGTCCGGTAAACATTTCAGATGAAATACCACAAGTAACATTTTTGTCTGATGCACTTGCGGCATCGCTATGCCACTGGGGACAGGAAGAGATGATTCCTTGTTTGTGGAGAGATGATAAAAGAAATAGGGCTCTATGCAATCAGAAATAAAATCCGACTAGAAGCAGTAAGTGCACTCTCAATATGTCAAGAGCAGCACCAATATGGGGATGCGCTGTTACTCTTTCCATACGAGAATCAAGTTTGTTACTTTCTGTTATACAGACAGAAAACGATCTATGTTTCTTTCGAAAAAATTGTTGTTTACTTTTTAGATACTTTGTTGACTTGTTTGTGATATTTCACTAATGACATTATTGTACAAACTGATGTATATTTTGTGACTTGAAGAATTTGTCTTAAAGAATATTGAAAAATATATAATTGTGTTTGCTCTTGGATATAGATGGATAGAGGGAAATTCAAAGTTTTTTGTTTAAAATTCAGTCAGTTTTGGTAAAAGAAGGTTGATATTTGTTAACGAGAAAATGGCAGTGCGTAAAGAAAATGGTTAAGTTTTACATACTTCAGAGTGCAAAGAACGAATCCATTGTTGCGTTGAAATTTGCGATGTTCTCATAGTTTGAAATAAACAAAGAAAGTGCTCGCCATAAATAAATTTACAGATGGAACAAGAAATTTGTACAGAATGGTTATATATTCAAAGGGAACTATTTATTGTCCTGCACGTCAGAAGAAAATGAACATGTTTATACTGCTTCAGAATATAACTGTTGGAAATGACGCATTGAAAGCAGAGATCTTGGAATTTTATAACCAAAAGGTATAATATATACTTAAAATTTATGCCTGCTATCCTACAAGGTCTGAAAAACTGGATTATTGCAATGAGTTCAGTAATCAGCGACCGATGACTTCATGTATAGCAAAGATGATCTTCCTTTTCAATGTTTACCGCATTGCAAATATAAATGTCGAATGCATTGTATGAAAGCTTTCTTTTATTGGAAGGGGAGAAATTTGGATTTTCTTCTATCCAATGATGTATGTGTCTCTATCCATTATTGTTCATTAAAAATAAATATTTCAAATCAGCATATATAATATATTGGATTTCTTGTTTCAAAAAGCGTGATGCACGCTGTACCCTGCAATTAATAAAAATGAACATTGATACAGGTGGTTATCAAAATAAAGAAGGCATCACAAACGAATATAAGAATCTCTATTAATAAGGCGTAGGAACACCTTTGGCATGCAATAAGCTTGGAATCGTCTAGGAATCGAATCGTGCAAATGCTGAATAGTTTTAGAGGGATATTATGCCATTCTTCATGGAGATATTGAGAACTTTCTGGGAAATGACGGTGGAAGGTACCGATTCCAGATTGAATATTCGAAAATAGACCATAATGATTCAATTACATTGAGGTCGGGGATTGTGTGGGACAAAGTAGATGTTTCACTTCATCTTCGCGCTCCACAAACTACGACTGGACAAGTAATGCTGCATGAACTACCAGCATTATGATTCTGGGAAAATTCCATCTCCTGTAGGAAACAAAGTTTGTATCATAGGATGGATATAGTCAGCTATGTATTCTATATATTTCTCCGCTATGATCCTTCCTTTCAGGATTACGACTGGGCTAGAAAAACTACTTCACGGAGGCTGATGCCATGACAAATCCATCTACATGACTGACTTATGGAAGCAGGCAATTACTATAATATGCTTGTAGTGATGTCCTCCAAACGTGTGCCGGCCCTATTGCGTAGAGAAGTATGAAATATGGTTCATATAACTATATAACTATCTTCTACTTACCAATTGATTAAGTTTTGCAGTTATGATATCACTGTAGACGGACGACGTTTGACATTAATATCTATGGCAAGTGACTTTGGAATTGTGTTCTGCCTTAATTGTTCTGTTTATGAAGGTGGCTTCTAACTGTAATTATTGACACCGGAGAATCCAGATGCTGAATGAACTCTTCGGTCAATTTGGCTGCCGTTGTTTCCTTTTTTAAAATATTACAATCCACTTCAAATAGTCTTCGATCTTTTTCACTTAGTTTTTCCTTCCATCAGTTACTGCACTTTGCCGAGCTTGCATTGCCACACTGTGTGTATGCTGCCATGACTTTAAGCATGGTACCTTTAGAAACAACTAAATGTTGGGTTGTTTCGGCCACAATTGCTTCAGTTATTCAGGCTACTACAATTTAGCATCGCTGAAAGTTTCTGCTTCAGTCATTTGACTCTTTTGACAAAAATTCAATGCTTTACTACTTCCCTATAGCTGCTTCATACTATCAAGATGTATGCTTTCTAATATTAAAAGAACTGGTCCCTAGGTTTGTATTTCAATTCTTACTAAGCGTATTTTTTAATTTACTTTTATTCAGATGTTTCACTATTTTGATAATCACCTTTAGTATACAGAAGTATCACTTAAAAAGAAGAAAATAGCGAAGAAAAGAAATTAAACAGATGATTGAAACAAAAATTCAGTATTGGTTTGTTGACATAGAATTAAATTTAGAGAAATATTATTTTTGAAGACAAATACAAGTGTTATTTAAGGCGCTCTCATGCGTTAAAACTTCTTTTAAAGAAAATATTGTATTGAACGTTTATTATATTACCTTATCCCACCGATTAGTTTTGACAGCAAAATGGCTCCTTTCCGATTTCGGTAGATCAATGGATGAAAATGTAATTCTTTAAAAAGGAACAGGCAAATAAAAATGAATAAAATGAAATATTCTAATAAAAAACTTATATAAAAAAAATGGCACAAACTAAAACTATAATAAAATATGTAGAAAAGTAAAAGCACATGACCGATAACAAAAAAAAAAAAAAAAAAAAAAAGGAAGATTAATGTTTTGCTATATATGAAGGTCAGTTCAAAAGAGTTCGTATTCACTCAAGTTTATCTACACGATGAATGGTTTTTATCTTATCTTATACGAAGCGAAATTAAAGTTGAAATCTGGTCCTTGATAAATTATTTGTGAGCATGATTTTACCCATTGTAGTTTTTTCTATTGTATTAGTTCAGGAATACCAGAAACCATTAGTGGATATTTTGTAATAAAGTATCTTTTGTTTTTCAACCGGATCATTTATTTTCTGGAAATTGATGCAAAAAATATATGAAACGAAGGAGCATGTCCTGAAGTGGATATTTCTTCTCTGCTCCATCCTATAAATTTGGATGAGACTCTGGGCACAATTTCATGCGTTTCCAGTTGTTTCCTTGTAACTCCATTTCATTTGTCAGATGTTTAATGCACTTGTCCTAATATGAGATTTCAAAATGGTCAGTGTTTTAGAGGGAGACTCTCTACCTCTATTGCCTGTCCTCTGTATTGTTTACCTTTATATCCTTTTGGCTTGCACATTCGTTGTCTAAGTGCCTAGGTTGTCGACATTCGTTGACATTCAGCCATCCTAGGTATATATTAAGAAGCAACAGTGATTGCACCTTTCTGAACCTTACTGTGGTGTGTTTTATGGTTAAGGATAGCTACAAGACCTGATAAAATATGTCAAAATTTTGACTGATTTGTTTTTTTATCGTGGAAAACGTGGTTCAAGAGCCATTTTAAAGAGCAAAAATTTCTGCTTGAAATAACCAATTGGGGAAACTTTGTTTACTTTGCCATGAAGTTATGATTTCATCATTATCGAAAACATAAAATGCACTTTCAGTGCCATGACCTGTTTGATTATTAATCTCTTATTAAGATTCACATTTTATTTCAGCTTAATTGCAATATATCTTTTCGTATTTCTATATCGGAATTATTTTCAATTTTTTTTCGCATACCTACGAGTCTACAAAATTAATACTTTATTCTAAAAAGAATCCGTAATGAAATAACAGAAGAATTTAAGAATTCTAATTTTATGTGAAATTCTAATGTGTGATAACGAGATACAAGAAATTTTTAATTTTATATTCACGGAAATTTTTCGATGTTAACGGAAAATTGAGTATTAATTGAGTAATAATTTATCTGAGAAAAAAATCTATATAAAGATTTTATATCCCATTTTAGAAGATGATGAATTTCATTTATATAAGATGTACACTCCAATTACGGCCCAAAAAATGATTTCTAAGCTCTTAAAGATAGTTTATATTTCAATTTGGAAAAATGCTTCAAATTATATAAAGGAATGTTATTTGGGCTGATAAATGTACTTCAGAAAAATTACCAGGTCTATATTTTTATAACCACCACTGGCTTTATTAATTATGTTAAGTAAAATATATTTCAAGAACCAATGTTTTAACGAAATCTTTTTAAACTTTTATGATTTTAAAAATGATTCAGATGTAAAATTTTGGATATTATTTTCGACAGTTTTGTAATACTTCAATTGTTGCCTAGAGGAAGATCTGACAATTTACTCTTTGTATTTTCTAGAAGTGAAAGCTGAGTGGCTTAAAGTAATGAAGCTTGTTGCTTTATAACTTGATCAGTTTTGACAAATGATGAATGAAAATTTTTGTTTGACATATTAACATGTCACGAATATTTTACTAAATATGATGAACCGGATTGGATTCATAATTTTAGAAAAATAAATTAAACGACTATTTAAGAATTATTTAATACTGGCTATGATTTAAATATAATCTTTGTTTATTAGAGCAGTTTTTCTACTGACTGCGTGTCTAACTCTTAAGATTTTTAAGAGTTAGACTTCGTATTAAGATAAGATATAAAATGACAGCTTGTATACGACTTTATTAATATATTTATTTATAAAATTAGAAAACAAATCCCAGCTTAAACATTAAAACGCATAAATGAAACTTATCTAGCAGATATAAACAATTTTGGAGAAATATCCAATTTTCTCGATTTAATTTTTTATATTGAAACAACAACAACAAAAAAAAATGATTGAAAATAGTTTTCTAAAATTTTCACGTTCAAAAAGAGAGTAAAATATAATCTAGATACCTGGTAATCTTTTAATAGTTTTAATTATTAAATTTTTAGATACATTACTTGAGTAAATAATTTTATCATATTAGAAAACCTGTGTTATAACTTCTTGTTACATAAAAATATGACCTATGAAGTTTATCTTTTGTCCTTAATAAGAAAGATATGCTCTTTATTGACAGCGACGCCTTGGTTTGTGGACAAAATAATTGCTTCTCGCAGTGTCTGCAGTTTTATGGGAAAGATCACTCGGCGATAATGGTCAACAAATCACCCATTGAATGCTGACGATCGAAATTACGAAAGTCGAGTCAGTGTGTTGAAAGACAAAGAAAGTTTTCCGCATCGGCTTTCCGTTTTTATTTATGCTGGATTAGAATAAAGCGATCTTATCCTGCTTCAGTTTAGGTCTGATATTGAAGGTGCTTATAAGGTTAGTGAGTGTTCTTTTTTTGAGTTTGTTCTAAATGAACAAATCTGATAAAGACTAAAAATAAATGATTCCAGAATTTTTTTTTTGATGGTACGCTCAATTTGAACTTTTTTTTGATGGTACGCTCAATTTTGAATTTTTTTCTAAATGGTACGCTCAAATAATCAACTCCAAATTTAACCAGATTTAATTTCTGGTTAAAATAACTTTTAACAAGAAAATATTTCGATAAATGAATAGTTATCTTCTTTACTACTTTCTCAATCGTTTTCAATTATTCATATGATTTTAAAAATAATTTTTTTATTGAATTCCTTGTTTTGGCTTTTGTTTTGTAATAAATTATATTGAAAACGTAATTTTTTATTGCTATGTAACATGCCTCAAAATCTGTCTTAATTTTTTGTTTTGACAAAAAAATTATTCTTGTTTATAAACATAAAAATATATCATCGTTTAATTAATAACAATTAGCAATCAAATATTTAAGTTATTAATTATTTTTAATAGCAAAGATGTAAATAATTATCTGTGAAATTCAATTGGATTTTCTAATGAAGGGTTTTTAAGATATGGCACATTAGAAAATATTTCACCTCCTTTCTTTATTCAATCTCTTGGCGAAATAGAAAATTAACAAATTTCAATATTATGAATAATGAGCTAAGTGTTCCATTTATTTGTATTTTCCAAAAGAGTTTTTTTCCCTTAAAACTATCCAGAATTTTACACTTTCATAAATACACCTTCATTTTCTCTGGTCTTTTGAGTAAGAAAGCATTTGTAATTATTATTACAGCATTTGGTTGCGTCACATTTCCTTGCTAAAAACATCGCAGGCCTGTTATTGATATGGAATATACAATATGTCATGATATACATTTTGATAGATCGAATGTTTGACACAAATTTCTCTGTAAATTTCACAAAAGATTATTATTATTTATGAAAAAATCAAACAAAGCATTTGTGATATTTAGAATTCTGTAAAAAAAAAATTTGTGTGGTACAGTTTATTTGAATTCTTGACGCTAACATGAACCTTTACAAAATGGCAAAAATCGATTAATATCTTACTTTACAAAAATACTATTGTATATTTTGTTTATATAATTTTCCCCCAAAATATTTTCTCATTACCCTTTCTGCAAAAAGTCAAACCAATGACGCATGGATTTTCATATTAAATATACTGATATTCCAAAGCACACATACATTCTTTCAAATCTTTTTGTCGCATAATTTCCTTCAATGTGAACATATGAATTTAAATACGCCCATGAGTTTCCCATATGGAATTTGAAAAAAAAAAGTTGTTTTTCTCTTCAAAGGACGAATGATAAAATTATAACTTTTCACTCTCTTCAAAGTTTCTAAGTTGAAAGAAGCAAACATTGTAAGAACAGCATTGAATTCTGAATATTTTTTCTTTACCCTCATGCTATTTGAGGGGTAGAAAAGGAACTGTATTTCATTTTCCCTATGTTTATTAAGTTTTTTTATATTCTACAACCCTCAGTTGTGGCATTATTTAGGCTTGAAAGCAACATGACCATACCTTTCATTTTTCTACGATTCTTTCTTAAAGCCTGCTGCTTTTATTGCATTTCTTTTGAAACGAAGAGTAGAAATAAAGGTACTGCCTTTGATAAAAGGAAACATTTTCTGTTTCTGATTTGCTTTTATAAAGATATAATTCTGTAATTATTATCTGTGACGAATTAATTAGTAGCCTCTTATATTGAGAGACTGAAATGATAACAAAATGAAGTGAAAAAAAAAGTTATTTCAATATACAATTATCCACAATTCTTGGTCCGATTCCCTTGCCTTTTATATTACTGAAGGATATGTATATGATGATTATTTGGATATTTCTAAATAAGCACATGAATTCAGATTAACATCATAGATCTTAATAAATTTTAATTTTTGTTGAATCAAAGAAATTACAAATTGTGATTATAATGTACATATATACACACAGGTTGCCTAATCAAATTGGAATCTGACAGCTAAATTCTAAACAATTAGATATAATCATATAATTCCAATTGAAAAGTATTCTAAATGATATATAAAGCTATATACTATGTTTTTTAGGTCAATATATATCTAAAACATTAATTGAATTCGAAATTTTTTTTGTCATATTCAGAAAAACTATTTTGAGGAATAGATATTTTAACATTAAAAAAGATCTATAACTGTAGTTTAAAATTGACAGAATGATAAGACATCGAATATTATTATTTTAAATGATTTTAAACCATTTGAAATACCGCCTCGAGGAAGATCTATAAGGTACTGCACTAAATTCGCCTAAAATAATAAAAATTTGAAATCCGCTATCGCAAATGTTAAGTTATCATGTGCGAGTACATTATTATTTTTAAGTCATTATTTGTCTTAATTAAAGTCATTAACCAATTAAAACTGGTTTCAAACAATCACATGACTATCAGACTACGTATGCGTCCATGTTTAGAAAAACGATGTCTTTTTTTTCATCTCAAAATTGGTTAAGCTCCAAAACTTTCTCAAGGCCAGAAATTTTTTTTTGCGAAAATCCGGTTTAAACTGGTTGGAAATGATCATATGACTATTGTATTGCGCAATCGCTAATTTTTAGAAAGGCGAGCTCCAAAACTTTTTTTTGCCAGCTGGAAAAATTGAAAATTAAAGTTTAAAAAATTATATTGTCATTCCCTAGCTGTTTCATGTTGATTCACGTTTTCTTCTTTGTACTTCTTCAGGGTCAATAATTTCTTACGATTCTGCCCTTTAGTGGCCAGACAGGAGAATCGAGTAAGTGGACATTCATGCCAAGTTGTAATTTTTTGTTGGAGATAAGTCGCCAAATGTGACAACATTCTTTATCATTTCCTTATAACTCTAAAAGCGAAACAATGATGCCTCTAAAGCGATACTTCGCCAATTTTCTGCCGGTGCATTTTGAGGCTTCCGAAACACCAAACTAATATAACATCATGTTCTCGCATGATAAAAAATCTAATACTTCTTAATTATGTTGTTTATAGAAGACTGAAACTTATTTTGTTTAAAATGATTACGTATCAAGAATATTGAATAGAGAATGACTAATAGGACTGGATGACTGTATAAAAATTGAAACTTCATAATTTTCTCAGCAGTAGATTTATTCATTCAAATAGTATGGAAATGATGCTTTATATCGTTTATAGGATTTTCCAGTTGGAGTGTATGTGGACTAATGATTTGAATATTTATTGATACATGATTAGAATAGATAACATGTATTCTAATTATATTATTAGTATGTATCAACTTGTATTCTAATTATATTATTAGTATGTATCAACTTGTATTCTAATTATATTATTAGTATGTATCAACTTGTATTCTAATTATATTATTAGTATGTATCAACTTGTATTCTAATTATATTATTAGTATGTATCAACTTGTATTCTATGTCAATGAAAGAATATAAAATTTTGAGCAAGCGACATTTTAATCATATGTATGAATAATTACTTTCAATAATATTTTTCGAAACATACATTTATTTGTTCATAGCAAGTTCTTTCATAATTTAAATTATATATCGTTTATCAAATGAAAATGATCTAAAATTTAAAAAAAACAATAGAATATTATGACTTGGAATCGTCAGCAATACTAATAGGTACCAGGTTGCCTGATCTCGAAATCTTATAAACTTAGATACAAAAACTAAACTAATAAAAATAAAATTTCTATTCATTTTTAAATTTATAATTTTCCCCCTCTCATTGCGGGGAACTTCAAATACGAGGATGAGAAGCTTCCGCCGTAGTGAATGGTTCTTGCTATGTAGATGGGTATAGAAATGGTGGGGCTCAGCGACCTTCTATAATGACAGGACGTACTTCCCAAGGGATAGGTTGTACCGTTACCGGTGATGGTCTCTATAGCTCAAACTTGGTTTTTTCCAATTCTGCCTTGGCGGTCCGGTCAGTCAGATTTAATCCATATGCCTTAGTGGTGAGGCGGTAGCCAAGCTATGGTTATAAATTTTACGTTAAGATCCTATGTCAGGGGAACGGAGAATCCAATAATTGAGTTAATATTAAAATATATTTCTTCTGATTATATATTTTTCTTTAGAAACGTCAAGAACGTTCTTATCCGTCAAAATAAGATAGCAGATTCTTCTAGTAATCTAGTGTTGTCCATTATCTGGCATAATCTTACATTTAAGCAATGCAGTTTTTTGGTTATCATAAGGCGTAAAATCAGAGGATTTTTGGAGTTTGTTTCTAAATATTTATTTTAAATACTGCAATGTTCGATATACTAATTTAGCACATTTTGCAATATTATCCGCAATAAATGTAGACTGTGCCAAATTTTTTTATTAAATATGATTAATAAGATATCGAAGGTGAGAGTAAGATTTTGTAAATTAATATCCAGTATACATTTAAAACTTGGAGTTAAACATATTTAAAAATCACAAATGGTAATTAAGTATTTAAATGGGTTGGAAGCGTCTTCACAATATAGTATTAAAAAATAAAATTTGAGGCCTTCTCAAATTTTGACAATTAGAATTAATTCTAATTGAAAACACAGTGCAGAATGGAATTACGATATTATGAACAAGTATACAAAATGGGGTTTATAACACTTACGACTTTAAGAAAGATCAGTTATAAATATAATTTAAAAACTGTCGAGATTGTCATCTATTATGATAAAATAAGATAAAATTTCCAAATTATTTTGTGTTTGCTTTAGCTTTTTGTACGAATGATTTTTTTTATAACTGATTTGAAACCCTAGAATGATCGTATCTACGTCACAAAGTCAAGTAGCTTTTTCATCAATTTCACTTAATGCTGACACACAAAATGATTAATATTGTTGACACTTAATATCACGCAAACTATATACACTAATTAAATTGTTTGCGGAAAATAGAGACATATTTTCACATAATGTATATCAGTCCGTCTATTACGTGATGCAAGATTTTTGAGGAGTCCAGAAGTTTTACGTGACATTGGATCACGCATGTCGACCCCTAAGTGTAAATTACAGATTCCAAGCAGTATTGGTTGTTGTATTCTTCTAGTTAAGTCCAGTAACTGACATGTGAAGAAAACTATCATCCAAAGTAATCAAGAAAGATTAATTCCGCTGAGTTATTCGCCTAAACTTTTGAAATAAATTTTTCTAAATAATTGGTTTCGCTACTGGAAAGATAATTCGCTTTCAGATTTATTCTGTCTTGAATTCAAGCTGTTCTATATTAGGTGGTCTAAGAAATAATATAAAGAATCCTAAATAATCTGTTTCTTTTTTTATCTGACATCTCTTTTTATGCGGAACATTATTTATATATTTTATCGGTGATTATTTGGCATTTTTATGTGTTAATCTAGTGATAGTTTAAAATAATTTGAAGCCCATACATTAGTTCCCTTATGACATATTTTACTAATATTTGTTTTAAATTAAATACAATTAAGAATATTTCAATTTTTTAAATATTACGATATGAATGATTCATTACTTTAGTGAAAAATATTAGAATACACTTTTTTTCCTCAAATAAATGAGAAATAGTAAGTCAATAGTTAGATATTAAAACGACTACAAATGATGATTTTATCAAAGAATAATTTTAAAATAAGCAACTTTTTGTTTTCTAATTTTCTACTATCACAACCACGTGATAAACAAGACTGAATTACGTAGCATTCGAATGCTGCACAATGGACTGACTTAAATTGTATTGAAAACATAATTAAGGATTCTTTTACAGCATATTAATATTTGTGCTAAGTATAAGATAAGTTTGAAAACTAGTAGTATTTGATTATTTTCATTAGAAGAAAAAAAAACATTTATTTATCGTTTGTTTATGAATATTGAATATATTAATTTTAAAGGATAACACTTCACATAAAATGTAGTTAAAAACTAAAGATAGGTTTGAACTGCATGAAAATGCATTAGATAGATTATCATTTTCGTATCATTGATTTTTTTCTTAAAACAGTTAATACACAGTTAATTTTTGTTTATATATACACAGAAGATAGTTTTACGTGCGATACATGCAATTACAATAAAGATGTGCGATTGGAATGGTACAAATTAATCAAATATACATGCTGATTATAACGCTGAACGATAATTCATTTTAATGTCGTTCATAGACCAAGATGCAAATATATTTCGTATATAAACATTAAATTTGATAGACAGACGTTATACAGTTTATAAAGATATTGCTATTTTTTTAATGTATAAAATGGGAGCCTTTTATCAAATTCAAAATTTATTTCAATTTTTTTAATCTTTAGACAGAACAAGAAACAATTTAAATGCAAAATTTTATGAAGTTAACGTTTTTTTATCAATTAAATTGTTTTGCAAATAGTGAACCTTTACAAAATAATAGGACATATTTATTATTTACATGATTAACACAGACGTTTAGAGTTTTATTTCCTCATGATAATTTAAATTTCAATTTCTGTATTTAATAGTGCATGTAAAATTGACTCTCCTAGAATATTTTTCACAAGAAGAAAATGCACTCTTCATTGGATATTAGGGCTAGTCATTGGGAAACATAAATTAATCTTCTAATATCTTTTAGTATTATATTATTCATCATATTCTTTTTCTGCACGGTCGAAGTACTTTTTCAGATCTCAATACTGAAGTACAAGAATGAAGAGATTGGAAATTAAAGATAAGATCTTAAGATGAGACCATTTGGTTTAATTTGTAAGACAGAAAGAGCGAAACATTGTATTAAATTTTTATTAGGAAAGCAGAATCTTGAGTGTTTTGACAAAAGTGTTCACTTAATAAGACTTTCTAGTAACAAAGCTTATCTCTAACCATTCTCTGCAAATATAAAATTCTTAATGGATTTCGTTTCATTAAGTTAAGGTAATGCTAAGTGCACATTTGTCATTTAATTTATGTTGTTTTTAAGAGAAAAATATTTGGAAAGAGAAATATTTTTTTCGTTGTAAAATAGTGTTTTTACAGAGAAATATTTAGATACAAATCGTATACTAATTACAAACGAAAAAAATTTTGTCTTACCTACATATGAACTGATGGTTTAAAAAAATATCAGGAATTCACCTAGTTTAACGTGTTATTCAAAGCAATCTGCTATATTAGAGTATTCATTTTACATTTTATATTCATTTTCCATTTTATCTATCTTTACTTACATTCTTGAACTTTCTCTCAGTTTTACGATGGTGAAAAAGATGGTACCCAGATGGCGCTATATGACATTGTCAACATGAGGGCAGATAGATAAAGGCTCTGACAGTTATAAATTTTTTTTGTCTGTGAAATTGCTTTGTTTCATGAAAGACACTTATATAGATAGTTAAAACCAAAAATATTAAATATAATTACGTAGGTAAAAATAAAGCAAAAAGCTCGACTCGAACGGAGGGTCCGCAACACATGTGGCATTCATGTTCTTAATCGCTATACCGAGCTCTCACACTTCGAAGTGAAAGTTGAATGTAGTTATTCTAATAGTAATAAAAAAAAGGGTTTTGCTTTTTTTGTGGGAAAAATCGTATTTTTTCAGAAATACATCTATAAAGATAAACTTAAAAAGCAAAACCTTATTTAAATAATATAAAATTTAATTCAAATCATGAAAGCCATTTCTGAGATGCATGAAATGAATTAATATATACACAAGAATCACTCGTTTAAAGTTATAAGATGTATATTTGTTTTGATAGTGTTTTCATTGTTTTTGAAATCAAGACTAAAACTCTAATTATAGTCAAATTATTGTACTTTGTAAATAAACTATATAAAATGATTTATTTTATAAAAATACTTTCTGCCTTTTTTTTTACTTAGCACTTTGTACAAAGAAATGAAGATGTAATGCTAAATGACTGTATGCCTTCTAACATAGTTTGCTTTTTAAGTGAAAAGATTCTTGCAATTGCAGATTATGCTCATTGTTCATATAAACTAAGTTCGGCAATATTTTATTAGAATTGATGCACTATACTTTAAATATACACCAAAATCATTTAACATTTTGTTAAAACACTTTAAATTTTCGCAACAATATTTTGTAAAATGAAAGTAAACTATAATTATTGGAATTAAAATAGTTTTTCTTACAAGAATAGGGTGAAAGCTCTTACTTTAATGCTAAACAAAGGCTCTGCATTAAGTTCCTTTACGAGAAAATATTCATATTAAATGAAGAGAAAGAATTAATTTTTGTGTCAATAATTCAGTCAAACACGAAACTAATATAACTGATTCTACGAGTCGATAAGAATCGTATAAAAAAAGTGTTTTTATTTTCTTACTATTTGATTACAGAAATTCTATATTCACACATTTAAAGAAATTCCTTTATATTCAGGAAAATAAAATATAAAATTTTTCCTAAACTGAATACAATGCATGTAATATTTTTCTATTCATATTATTGAAAAGTTTATAACAAGCACAAATTATTTAGGATAGCTGAAGAGAGAAGCCACTTTCAGCGAATCATTATTATTCTAGTGAGTTCTGAAAACTAAATTGTTAGCCTGGAGTATCAAGTTTCCTTTAAACTTGTCTTTTAAAACCATATTAAAAGGTAAATTTCCGCTGTTTGCTAGATCTATAGCGCCGGAAGCAACTCCAGAGCAACGGAAATGGGATGGTTAGGAATGAATGTTGGAGAAGAACAGGAAATAGATTTTCCGGTTTGACGCCTTATTACCGAGAGAAAGGCATTTCGGAAAACGTGGGCTGTGTTTGAATCTCCACCATACGTCGAGTCCCTGTTAAACCAGGATTTAGACTTTAGAGTTAAAATAAGTAATTTTTGAAATAAGATTAAAAGAGAATGCATCTTGAGAGGGAATATAAATAGGAGGTTTCTTAGAGGTTATTTTGGAAATTTTCAGAATGTAATTGTAATATTTTATTAAAATATTTAATTTTTCAGCCATTATTGAAAAATAGTTATTCTTGTCTTACAATGATTAACTTTCAGCAAAATATAATTTTATTGGCTTGAAAATGGTTATTTTTATCTTCAAGTGATTAACTTTCAGCAAAAGATAATTTTATTTTTCTTGAATTTTTTTTTATCTCATAATGATTCTTTCTGTAAAATATATTTTTATTTGTCTTGAAAACAGGGAAATTTTTTCTTACAATGATTAATGTTCTGCAAAAAATAATTTCGTCTTGAAAATGGTTATTTTTATCCTACAATGATTAACTTTCTGCAAAAGATAATTTTACTTATCTTCAAAAGGTTTATTCTTATCTGGCAATGATTAACCTTTTGCAAAGGATAAATTTTCTTCATATGAAATGCTTTATTTGTATTTATTTTAAAAAAAATGTGGCTGAAGACTTTTTTTTGCATTTCTTTAAGTGAAAAATGTAGTTAGGTCTACAATAAGAAAACCAATTCTCACTAATGTTTTGATATTTTAATGTTTTTACAAAATAATATATTAAAAATTGAAATAATTTACTTTTAAAACTAATTATTGGGTCATAATTGATAACAAAATGAGTCTCAATTTATCTAAAAATTTATGTAATTTATACAGATTTTTACTGTGAATTTAAAACCTATGAATTTTTATTTAGTTTATTAGACAAAATTATATTCATTTGATATAACACAGTAGTAGCTTATACCATGTATAATTAGTAAATTTCTCTGCAAACTAGATGCGATGTTCTAGATTTCTACTATAATAAGTTTGGTTCAAAAAGTTATAAATAATTCATAATAGTAGATTAGAATGTATTTTCACGGTAGAGAAAACAACGTACTTAAGGAGTTAAAAGAACTTTAAAGGTAATACCATGAGAGATAAAATAGAATTTTCTACAGTTAGAATTAATTAATATTATTTAATAATAAAATAGAATAGTATAATTGCAACATTCATTTTGTGGATCATTTTAAGCAACGAATTTAAATAGAATTAATTGAATTGAATTTTGAACTATTATCTGCTGCAAGTATTTCATATTTCAACCATTACTCCTCATCAAAGAATAGACAACTTTCTACAACATCATTTCCTGAATCGCAAAAGACTGTTGAAAAAGAATCAGACCCTTCACCACAATGCGTTTTATCTCTTACTATTGCTCTACATCATATAACATATACGCCGTATACTGTAATGAATATATTTTAAATTATTCCCTTTTCTCCAACAAGCAATCCACCCTTAAATTTGCCCACCCCATCTTGAACTGTAGAGATTAGAGCCATATGCTTTCGGAATATTAAAATATTTTGCGCTTAAGGGCTTGGAGTAAAAGTTCACGCCCAGTTGCAGGAAATGAATGCCCCTCATACGTCCGGGTGGTTTCACGGATAATTTACATAACCTGCTAGTGCTACTGATCAATCTCCTTTGTGAACTTTTGATAAATCGAAAACGAGCTTTCATCTCTTTCAAGATGCACATCATGAGGACGAGATGCATGATAAGTTTGGGGAAACTTGATAATAAGGGCAGATCGACTCTTTGCTTCATTCAAGAAAGAAGTGGGGAGAAGGTTGGATTCAAAATGTTTTATTTGACATCCAAGAAGGATGTTCATTCGGTCATAATTCTTTAACAGGAGATGAAAAGATTATTTCTCTTGACTTAGGCGCTATGTTCTACTAATGCATCCTTAACAATATTAAGGATGATTTTATTATGTTTATTTGCGATTTAAAAGTGACAAATTTGATTTATTGGAAAAAGCTGTTTACTAAAGGTTTATAGCAATAATTAGATATATAGTTAGGATTATCCCAACTTGTACTTATTATTGCATAACATTTACAAAAAATGTTTAATTTCACAGTAATTTCTTAATTTTTACGAAGTAATTTTATTTTGTTAGATTAATTGCATAAATAAAATTTCCATAAAATCTTTTTGAAACAATTCATTTTTTTATAAAAAAATATTTAAAAGCAAATTATTATTTTTTTTATGTTAACTGGAAAATATTAATGAAAAGGCTATTTACTTTTGGGAAAATGTTTCTCGGTTAATAGATATTTTGGTTCAAAATTTTGAGGAAAAGAGCAAACAGTGTGCATTAAAATCCTTAAGTTTGTCAAAAATAATGATTTCTTTAGTTTTTTTTTTCAAGAATCAGTATATTTATCTAAGGTCTTATTTGACATTTAAAAAAAACTTTTGAATTTATGCATTTTTGATCTTTAGGGTAAAGGATAAATGTATTAATAGAAAATTAATTAATTATTCTTTACATTATTTAACAAATCTGATATTTAATAAATATTCTATTTCTGAAATTATTTTAAAATTACAGTAACGATTCTTAATCCTTCCAATTAAATTTCTTTAGAACATTTTATTTCGTATACTTTTATTACTATTAGAATTTCTTATATTCATACAGAACAATATATAATATTCAAAACCATCAGATTTATTGAGTAGCTTTAAGTCATCAGACATTATGACTATGATCCTTATGAAACTTCACATTCCCGTTTAAAACAGCTATTTCAATTATAACCTAGTGAAAAATTTCTTAGCATATATCGACTGAGAACCGTATTTCTCGGGTACCAGAATCAATCGGGAAGTACACAGTCTTATTCATTGATAGTATTTAAAAAATAATTGTGGAATTCGGATGGATTCAGTGATAACATATGAACTCTCTCATTGATACATCAGTAAATTAGTACAAGAGTAAATATAGTATACCAATTTACCTAAAGGTCAAGAACACCAGAAAATAAATATTAAATTTTTGATTTCTCGCCAAATTCTAACAAGGATTCATTATTCTGATTCAAAGAATATCATCTTTTATAATCTTTAACGAAATATACAGGAGCACTTCTTACTATTTATACGCTTGGTTCCAAAGGAATTAAGTAACTTAACATTGTCTAACTATTCAGTCTATCAATTTAATAACAAGTTTAATTTACTTCCCTATAAATCTCTGCGACGAATTAGCTTTTAAATTTAAACTCAAACAAAAATATTGTAGATATCCTAATTAGGCCTATAAGAGTAGAAAGGTTAATTGTAGCGAAGATAGCACTAATTGTCAATCATCTGGAACACTGCTTCGCTGGAACTCGGAACAGTACGATTAAGCGAGCATTGCAGTAAAGCTCAAAAATAAATGAAATTTCTAGAATTTGAATAAAAAAAACACAAAGTTTTATTTTTGTGTAGCAGATTTAGCATGATCCAAGGGGCATAATAAAGAGGTATGCTAAAATGCGTTTTTGGAGAAAATTTGTGATAGTATTTTTGGGGTTTTGGAAAAAATTAGTTGATCTCTCCGCACCATTTTCAATACAATTAATTTACAAAAAAATCTGTAGATAATTATATCCAAAATTAAAAATAATCTTAAAAGAATAAAAAATTCACCATAAAAAGAATTCTGATCTTCCCAAATGCTATTCTTTGAATTGAGTTCGTTTTCCAGAAAAAGAGAGAATAGGAATAAAGACGCGGGTGTTTTCTTTCCGGCATGGCGTCCCGCGGAGTAATGGGATCGGCGTAGTGTTTCAGTTGATGGAACATCTAATTTTGTACAACAGTTATATGTATGCTTCCCCTATAAAAATTAAACAATATATAGAATAAATGATTTAAGATACAGCCAACAAGATAACATTGAAATTATTTTTTACTAGCAAAATAATTAACGAAATTCCTTGAAAAAAAAATACTGCAAAACATGCTATAGCAGAAAATTATGGATTTGCTTGATTGAAATTATTATCTATTAATAAAAAAAAAGGTTAAAAATAAATGTTAGACGCATTTTTTTCCATTTATATTTGAATTTAATGATTTTAGAAGAGAGTGGAGTTGGGTCTTGTATGTAGTGGAACACTGCTCTCCAAAGGGATAAGATGCTATCTGAAAAGACTAATTTTATTATTGATGTCAATTGCTAAGTAAACTTTCAGGAAATAAAAGATTCTTTAAAATTAAATAAAGAAGCTTCTTTTGAACCTTTGATACGAAACTAAATTAGATTGGTTGAAGAAAGTGTATCACATTTCGTTTTGTTCCGAATTGCTTTCTTGAGATGTAGGATTGGATGATATCACTATATTGTTACCATTGGGAGTTTACTTAAACTAATGAACGGGAATGCAATATCAACTACGAGAAAGGTTTTTAAATAAGACATTAGTTAGATTTAAAGCAAAGTGCGTTATCGAAATATTTATTTTCTTTAAAGTTTTCCATGTTACATTTACCTGTCTTCAAGAAAAAGAGCGTTGCATATTCTTATAAAAATATATTATAAGTAGTAGAGATTTTTTAAACCAAGTTTTAACCAAACCCTGTGATCAATTAAAAGTGATATTAAAATTTTTAATTGGTAAAATACAAGACAGTTTTTAGATTCAGATTGTTAATCTTTTAAATTGCACTGTTCTATTAAAATTTCATTTAAAAATTCCGATTAAAATTTACAATTATTTAATTCAATTAAATTATCTACTGTTTTACAACAAAGTTAATTTATTGATGTTAAATAATATTTTTATTGTTAAAGATTGTCGCTGAAATATAGTGTTTAAAATTTCAAAATAAAAGAAATTTAAAATATATTTCATTTTCTATTTCAAAATATCTTAATCCTTTAGTTTTGTTTCAACTATTTTAAATTTTTTATTAAAAAAAATTAGTCTTAATTATATAGAGGTGGTAACGTGTACATAAAAAATGTTTAATATTGTTTTAACACATGCGAGTACAAATCCATTAATTAAAACATTTAAAATTATTTTTGTAAAATATACTTAAAAGTGAAAACATTCATTACAATGAAATAAACATTTTTGGTGGAATTTCCGATGCTTTTTAAAATCAATATAATATTCTATTTTAAGAGAAATAAAATAGGAGAAAATGTTTCCTAAACTTTCCATTCTATAAGTAATATTATGTAGATATAAACTAATCTTTTAATAATTTTGCTTATTAAATTTTCAGACATTATTTGGCTAGATATTTTGAAACAATAGCTGGCTTGTGTAGTATTTTTATGTTAACATACAATCTCAATAGAGTATTTTTTTACCTCAAGAAAGGTATCCCCTTTATAGAGAGTAACAGCTTTGATTTATGAAGAAAATAATGGCCTCTCGCAGTCCCGACAATTTTTTATGGGAGCGACTACTAGGCGATAATGATCAAGAAATCATCCATTGAATCCGATAGTCGAAATTAAAACGAATTAGAGCATTAAAAGACTCCAAAATCTTTCAATATCACTTTTTCGTTTTTTCTCTCTTTTGGATCAGAGTAAAAGTAAATTTTACTATTTTATTTAAGGTTTAATATTGAAGGGGTGTTCTTTTAATAGTGAATATGTGTTCTGTTTTTCGAAATTTAAGTATCCGCATTTTCGAATTTCTTCATTGATAGTTTTCATTAATGTTTAACAAAGCGGGACACATTAGCATAATTGCATACTTCCGTTTTCAATTATTTTTCAGCAACATCTTTCATTCTATGAACGAAAATTTCACATAAAATTTATTATATTTTGTCTTTGTTTTGAACCAAAGAATAATAAAATTTTTAATTCTGCCACAAAAACTAAAAGCTCTAATTTGCAAGTATTTTCATTCCACCTTATCTCAAATATCAAAGTAAACTCGGTACAATTCTATTAAATTGCGAAGCTTGGGACAAATAATTGATTAAATTCTTTTGAAAAAAAATTTATTCAAGGCAATGTTTAATTTCGATGCATTAGAAAATAACTCAAGTCTTTCCTTCTTTTCAAATTATTGACGAAATAACAAAAATAATAATTGAAAGACCTTTTTAGCTTCATATTTCATTACTTCAATTTTCACTTATGTTTTGATATTCTGTCTATCGGTATTTGAATCACATCTTAGAATTCTTGCTTTAATACAAAAGGTATTCAAATGAAAAGATACGAAACGACACTGTTGGTATAAATGAAGACTTTATTCAAAGTATACACCATAGGCCTGAGCACAACGACCCCATTGATAAACTAGCCGAAGGATTCATTGTTCCCAGAATTCCTGTGGCCGTAACGAGATGCAGTCCTTCACAGCGTCCTTTATTTCGACTTTCGAATTGAAGCGCCTCCCTTTCAGATGTTTTTTTCAGAGGACTAAACGCATGAAAATCGCAAGGCGACATCCCGGGCTGTAGGACGCATGGTCGAGCTGCTCCCACTTGAACTTGGTCAGTTACGCATGTGTGGCCATCGAGATGTGTGGAGAGCGTTATCATGGAGAAGAACCACACCCTCCGTGAGTAGCCACGGTCTTCTTGATGGACCTACGTGATTTTCGGAGTGTATCACAGTAAACAGCGGTGTTAATGGTTCTTGTGCTCGAGAAATTCAACAAGTCATTTGGACGGGTCTCTTTGTAAGAGTCTCTGCTCTCTAACGTATTACTCCGATCTATGGTGGAGACCCCAGTTGCATCCCTAAATGTCTCGCTACGTTCTCCCATAGCGGCGTAGGCAAATATGTTGACGGTTACGTTGTTACGACTTTTCGTACCTTTTCATTTGAACACCCCTTATAGGAAATGAGATTCTTTATTCTGAATGTAATTTTTTTTTTTTTTTTTTTTTACTTTTCCCGATTTTTTGTTTAACCAACAATTATTTATAAAATGAATTAATTTAACGTAATGAAATTTTAATTGCAGGGGTTAAGGGGATAATAAAGGACCTGTTAAACAAAACTGAATGAGGAAATGTTCGCGCTTTTATTAAAAATTTAGCAATAGAAATTTTAGAAATTTCACACAAACAGTTCCATGATAATGGGACTGTTTAGTGTTAACTTTGAATTAAACAAAATAAATTGGAATTTCCTGTGTTGAATGGATATTCACCTTCCCAAAGTAGAATAATGAGTTTTTCTTAATTTGTGTATAAATTTAGTTGGAATATTTACTATTTCAAATATTTCTAGTACACACATATAATTGTTTTTCTTTAGAAATTTATTGTCACTATAAAGTTGTCTAAATCTTTTCTGTTAACTTGCTATTTTTTCTATAAATTTTTTGATAATTTATAGAGAATTGACCAGAAAATTTACCAAAGACAATTCAGAAACTCGAAGTGCTTCCTCTTCAACAGGTGATTATCACTTCAAGGAACTGACCGCACAAATAAGCGCTTAATATGCATAAATTGCTGAAGAATCAGTATCAGTAAAATCCTGTTGAATGTAATTTTGATGCGTCGCTGAAGTCTTCTTGGAAAAGTTTATAGCAGAAAAATGGTAAAGTTAAAACTAAGAGTTTGAAATTAAGTCTGAACTTAGTACAGCGTATAAACGTAAGATCCTGAGAGATTTGTCATTTTGGTTAATTGTAATATAGAGATTTTTGAATCAAACTTTCATTAGAGAAATTATTTTGAGTGACTTTTCAAAAGAATAGGATTAATGTGACATTAGGTCTTACATATTCGGAGAGTAACATCATAGATATGTATTTCTAAGAATTTTCTGCAAATAAATAATTATTTTCCTTATCTTTCTGAGAAGTAATTCACAATGCTAAAAGATATTTTTTATCTAATATACACTATTCTTTGTTATAAAATTGCTCATTATTCTCAGAAGTTAGGTTTTATAGACCGTCAATAGAATTAATATGCTATATATTCATTTTACAAAGCTTAATAGCTCAACATTTTCAAAAACACTTTTCAACTTCCGTATTTAATTGTTTGTGAAATGAGTGAGGAGAGTATGAAGTAATTGTGCTTTAGTTTCTTTTTTACTTCAGATTTAAATATTTTATTTAATAAAAGTAGAGTAAAATTATGTGCGGAGTTTTACTTTAATGCAAAGTATAAACCCTGAACATAATGTTTATGTTAAAAACTCAGAAGAAAGATCAAAATAAAAAAAAAATTAAAATGAAATCTACGATTGAAAATTCAAGTTATCATATGAGAACATTATTTTTTAAGTCATTATTTGTCTTAACTAATTTAAGTCATTAACCAGTTTAAACCGGTTTGAAACAATTACGAGACAAATGTCTTTCATTTTCAATTTTTCTAGCTTGCAAACAGTTTTGGAGCTTAACCGATTTTGAGATGAAATAACAGCTATGATGTCATAGTTCTACGTCAACCTTTTAAAAACGCATCTGATGTTAAGGAAGCATACGTAATAATAAAGCAGTACTGGTAAAAGCAGGTAAAAAATATATGCGATTAAAAGATGATGATGAAAATTACCATTTATTCTTTATTCATTGTCTACTTGATTTCGAGCTTCAAAACCTCCTAACCAAAACATGTTCTCACATGATAAAAAAAAATCATTTAAATTAAAATTCAATCTAATATGCATTGAGTTAATAAGCATCATATTCAATTATAAATAGTAAGCATCATATTCATAATTAAATTTGATATAATGCAAATTATAATAGAAATTCAGTAGTTAGATGTTCTTAAGATATTTGATTTTTCCAAAATTAAATGTATAAATAATAGATTTTGAATTCATTGTTTAGAAATGTTCACATCTGCAGTGAACATAAATTATTCTGGACAGTTATAATGAGAGAGTAAGAGCGTACTTCATTATACCACTATTATCCAAATGAGTTCTGAAAACTAAGGCCAGAGTATAAGTAACTTTGGAACTTGTCTTTTAAAATCATATTAAAAGGTGAAATTCTGTTCTTTCCGAGATCTCTAATGCCGGAAGCAACTTTGGAACAACGGAAATGGGATGGTTAGGATGGATGTTGGAGAAGAACAGGAAATAGATTTTCCGGTTTGACGCCTTATTACTGAGAGAGGGGCTTTTCGGAAAACGTGGGATGTGTTTGAATGTTCACCATACGTCGAATCCCTCTTTTAAACCAGAGATTAGATGCAGAAGTTAGAGAAAGTAATTTTTAAGGAAAGATTAAAACAAGACGCATCTAGCCAAGAAGTATAAGTGACAAACTTCTCGAACGACATTTTAGAAAATTCCTAAAGAGAGTAGAGATATTTTGCTTGTCATATTAAAAGAAAGTTATTTAGAATTCTCCAGTAACCATTTAAAAATAATTTTTATTTTGTGATGATTAGTTTTCAAAATAAAAGAATTATATATTTTTTATAATTTATAACTATTTTTTTTTCAGATATGTGACAAACGATATTATTATTTTTTTTGCAATAAATTCTGCTAAGCAAAGAAATGAAAATAAAAAGATTTACAATAAACAAAAGCAATTTTGTTAATTTTGAAAAACTATAATAACTGAAATCGATTATTTTTTAAAATTCGAATTATTGAGTAACAATGGATGATTAATAGAACGAATAGTTCATTATCACAACATGAACATAATTAATATATTTTTCAATTGTGAATCAAGAAAATGAAATGTCCATTAAATAAAATTTAATCCATTAGATCAAATTATATTTGAATGACAATATGCAGCAATAACTTAAGACATGTATATTTAACATTTCTCTCTGCTGACTATACAAATTCCGATTGCAATAATTTTATTTTTTAAGACATTTATAAAATCACAGTTAATTTACATTAATAAATTAGAACGTAATTTCATAGTAGGAAAAGTAAGATTGTTAAAGTTTTAAAACTCTTTTAAGATAATTATATATTTGTACCGTCGAATTACTAAATATTATTGTATTCATTTTACTTAATAATCTGGAACAGTAAGCTACATCCTTCATTTATGGATAATATATTTAACGTTCTTCAAGCTGCGACATGTTTCTTTATTAAACCTTTAGAATTCTGTTTCTAAGTCCTTTTTTTGGGAAGTTTATATTTGAATTTTTATACGCTTTAAAGCTATTTTTTTTTATCTATAGATGCTATTTTCACAAATTCTAATCTTTGATAGAATTCCTTTGGAAAGCCTCATAAGTTAAAATCTAACTCAGATTTTGTTGTTCAGATTTGTTATAATAATTTCTCAATAAGTTCTGCAGGTCCTGAACAAAAAATCAGTAATTTATTTATTTAGAAATATTTTATAGTTGTTTTAGATCTTCGCACTGTGATAAAAAAAATACATGTTATTTATCAAACGAACTTCAATATTTAAAGAATGAATAGAAATATAGCTTATTTTTTAGTTCAAGAACTAGATAATATATTTCTCTCTGGGGCTTTGCCCTCAGAAGCTACTGCACACTCGGCTTAAATCGCTAACTGTTCGTCAGCGGGCTTGTAAAGTGCCATAAATAACAATAACATATTTCTTCAACTATCTGAAAAATTTTAAGCAAATAATTTTATAAATCTATAAACTAGAAGATTTGTCTTTATAACTCTTATTAGCAGAATTTTTTTTTCTTTAATTTTTAAAATTTTTGCCACTTTACTTGCATTTTGGTTTTATAGGTTCGTTTGGATAGTGGGAGTTATATGGTGTGGAGAACACTCAATTGAAAATAAAACAAGTTGAAATAAAACAACAGTTGAAAATAAAACAACGACGTTTATTTACACGAAGACACACAGGACAGCACAAAGACGACAACTATATACAGCACAAAAGACAATTATCTTCAGCCGAGACGTGCAGCATACAACAATCTCTTCTGCAGACAGTAGCGCACAGCTTAGTTCAGCACTAGCTTCACTCCGTCGCTGCTCCGCTTATCTCTGGAAGACCAGTTCTTTACCGTCGATCCCGACTACTCTTCGACTCCACTGGTCCACGACTACTCGGCAGCTGCGGGCCACTCCTTTTATAGGTCTCAGGAGGCGGGGCTAGAAACCTCTCAACCAATCAGGAACGATCGAGGCGTAACTCGACTCCTACTGGACGGTTCGGGAAAATTTTTGATGTTTCGGGTAAATCTATTTTGGCGCTAAAGCCGCCAAATTCGTTACCAAGTCGCCAAATGGTCGCCAAGTTTGTCGCCAAGCTCTGGGATCTCCTATGGAACCCACTATGCTGGGAAGCCGCATCAAGGATTCGTAAAAATATTGTTTTATATTCAGTGATGATTATGTTAGATTTTAGTTAAAACTTTTACCAAAAATATTTGATTTCAAAATATTGTGCTTTAATTTCCCCAAACATCAGTTTTGATCAGACTAGTCATATAAATTTGAGCTTTTATAAATCTCTTTTGAAACAAGATTAAATTGGTTCAGATAGGACATAAGGTTCCCAGTTGTTATCTTCATTCTTTCTGCTGAAAGTATGGATATTTGACATTACATTAGAATGTTTCTGATTGAACTACTCTGTAGAGTTTTAATAAATTAAAAATCAGAATTCATATTCTTCAAGAAGCATATTTACAATGGCAAGTGAATGATAAGTTAGAAGAAACTAGATGATAGAAAGAAGTATATTTTCTTAATCTAAAGAAAACGATGATTGGAAGGTTGAATTCATGTTTCATGTGACATCCAAGGAAAATGCTTTCTTAATCAAAAATTCTTTAATTAAAGGTGGAAGGATCTTTATGATCTTAAAGCTAGAGGAATTAGTGATTGTTTTTCACATGTACGAGGTCATTCTGGCATTTTAGGGAATGAAAGAGGCGATTGGCTTGCAAAGCAAGCTACAAAGCTAAGCATTATTGATAATGTGAGCATGCCCAAATCTCACATTCGCAATGAGAATCACAAAAAGATCATTATCTTATGGAATGAGCTGTACCAGAATTCATCAACTGCCACTTTAACTAAATTATTTTTCCTCACAATTTCTGAAAGGTTAAATAACAAGCATTTCTTCAGTGATTTTCACTTAAGAAGATTTCTCACTGTCCATGGTAATTTCAATTACTATCTCAAGAAATTTGAATTATCGGACACTGATATGTGCTCTTACAGCGTGGGTAGAGTTCAAAATGTCGAACACTTACGTTTTGACTGCTCCAAACTTACTGAAGGTAGAAGGGATTTTATTGTGGATCTCGATGCCTGTAATATTAAGTTTCCACCTCCGCTTCATGTTTTGGTTGGCCACAAAATGGCTTTTTTTCCCATACTGTAAATTTATTGCCTTTGCTGCTTCAGTTTTTAATTAGTCTTGTTTGTTTTTTGCTTTGTTTTTTTTCCTGTTGTTTTTATCTTTATTTTATCTGTTTTTATCTATGTATGTAGTTGTTTCTACTTCTGTACGCCTTCTGATTTACTTAGTGGTGCACAAGTATTGTCTTATTACTAATAAAAAAAGTGGAAGGATTATTTCCCTTGGTTTTGGTGCTATGTCTTTTAATATACGCTAAAGGATATTGGGAAAGTTGCTAAATTATTGTGTTAATTTCGGACTTTAAAATCACAAGAATTTGATTAATAGCAGTTTGAAGTTTTTAATTAATGGCGTGCATAAGAAAAGCTTGAAGCAGTAATTATTTATTTAGTAATTATTAAGTTAAACTGCACTTAAAAAATTTACCAAAAGTATTTGATTTAAAATATTTCTTTCCCTTTCTCCAAGATTCTCTTTTGATCATGTTAATAATATAAATTTGAGCTTTTATAAATCTTTTTTGAAACAATTTAACCCATTTATAAAATATTCTTAAACATGATAATTTAAAAAACATTATGGATGAAATTTTAAATGTTTGTGTACAGAATACAGTTTATATGTGCGGAAAGTAATTCTTTGAGTGGTTTTTAGATAATGTGATTCAAAATTATGGAAAAAAGAAGAAAAATTGTATTTTAGATAAATTTATCAGAAAACAGATTTCCTTGTACCTTTTTATATTTCAGAAATTAAAGTATTTATTAAAGCCTTATAACAGAACATTTAAAAAAAATGACGAACTTTTGAGGGTATATGTTTAGATCTTAAACATTTCAAAATTTGTAACACTCTTTCATTTTAGAAATAGTTAAAACTAGCTGCCTTTGGCCACCAGTCGGTTCGCCAATCTTAATGTTCGTTTAAATTTTAATAATTAAATGTTTTACGCAATACCAACTTTAATAGATTCTTCATCAAAATATATTAAAACTTCAAATTTTGATACTCATATAATTCACTCATAATATAATAAAGGCCTTCAGTCATAACGTAATATGTATCCCTCTAATTTTCTGTTACCTCTCTTAGAATTTATGCTTTAAATTAAAATGGAAAGAATTAATCTGCAATTAATATAATAATATTTTTTACTGAAACAAAGCATTTTTTTAATAATATGATTACTGATAACAGAGTCACTGAGCGTTTAAACTTTATGGGCACTAAAGAATATGTTTCTTAATTTATGTCATATCTCAAGAATTTGTCAACAAAATTTTCTCAGATGCATCATGAACAGATCGATTCATTAACAATGTTTAATTTTAAATGCATCAACACTAAGAAAATAAAATGAATCATTGAAAATAATCGGTCGAAAACAGATTTAAAAAAACTACTTAAAAAACGATGTACTTAAAACTATAAGCATATACAAATATATATATATATATATATATATATATATATATATATATATATATATATATAAGTAACATAAATACAATTTACTTACAAAAGCATGCAACTAACCTAAAAATAATTTAAATCAAATCCGCATCCGTTGGTAATGGTTGTCATGACAACAATCAGAACAAAATGCGCATGCGTGAATTTTCTTCGCCAGTTACGGTACGCAAATGTGTGAATTTTTCTACGACAGTTGGGGTAACGCTATCCAGATTATACGTTTTTAATTTCCTTTATTCTGTGTTATTTTAATTCAAAAGTACATCAGAATGAATCTGAAACATGGATTTATTAACAATGTTTAATTTTAAATGCATAAAACATTAAGAAAAAAAAAACAGAATCGTTTGAAATAATCCGCCGAAAAATCTTAACCCTAGCCTCATTACTGTTGGGAAAAAAAACCTGAAGCCTTACTCATTTGGCGGTGGGAAAAATGGAAGATTTTTTTGGCGGAAAAGTTGGCGGTGGAGAAAATGGAAGATTTTTTTGGCGGGAAAGTTAGTTTTTAATTAATAATTAAAATTCTAATTAAAATTTCAAAAAAAAGGAACCCCAGTTGCACATTCCCGACCTCCAAGGTATACATGTACCAAATTTGGTAGCTGTAGGTCAAACGGTCTGGCCTGTAGAGCGCCAACACACACACACACACACACACACACACACACACACACACACACACACACACACACACACACACACACACACATTGAGCTTTATTATAAGTATAGAAGATAAAGAAATCACAAAGTAAAGATGCAAAAACGGAGTAAAAAAAAAAAATTGAAGTTTCTGTTTTTGGAAGCGGGACTCGTAAATTATTTTTGGACTCGTGAATACAAATTATTATAAAATAACATACAATTAGTAAATACAATTATGATATAAATCATTTTAAAAGGAAATTTACATTTTAGTATATACGAAGTATTTCTAAATGCCGAAACCTAGATTAAAAATAAATTAAATTAGCCAATTTTATGTATTTTAAAATAATAACTCATTACTATGTATGAACTAAACATGAATCATTTATTAATGTTCTTAGCCAGACTGTGCTTTATTTTTTTTGCGTGAATTCCATTTTCAAGGATTCTACAAATATTATTAATAAGCATTCAACTGTATAGTATCTGTATACTTAAGTGTTATTAATATTTAACTAGAATATGTGCCCGTCTAGACGAGTTTTTATCCTGTTTACAATATTTTATATTAACTTACTAAAATTGCAATAGAAAAAATCGCCTGGATATTTGCAGAATGCTTAAGAGGAAATAAAAAAAAATGCATTATTTTTTGTACTCTTCAGATGTATAAATATAAAATAGTATTAAAAGTCAACAAGATTTAAAGAAATTTATTTGGAAACGACATTTTTAGTGAAATATTTGTTATTTAAAAATTCTTGATATGTGGATTTTTTTATTCGATCTTTAAATGGTCGAGATTCTGACATCTTGATAAGGCAATATAAAGCCTTCAATTTGAAAAGCGGATTCAACCATGGGAAGTCACATTTGCTGAAAAGTCTCCCTCTATAATTTGTTGATGGTTATCGTGTAGCTGATGTAACGGACAACTGGCGACGCTCAAGTTGAATGAAAAAGGACGTCAGATGGAGTTAAATCATTTTTAATATTGGATTAATTTCATGTAGAGATAGGCTGAAAGGAGATCCATTTGCGGAATCGTGTACGGAATCCAAAAACAGCTTTATAAATTTCAGCTTAATATTTTTTGGATTGCTATAGCATATAATAAATGCAAAAGTATCACGCACTTGCTTTGGTATTTGAAAAGTAGCAACACTTTCTAACTAACTTTCCCACTCTTCACCAGATTTCAGTAAGTTGCGATGATGAATTGTTTTTTTAAAGTTGCCATAAACAACTTTTTACATGATTCGGGAGAATTAAAAACTTATAATGGCAGAAATTTGCAGCAGTATCGAATCATTAAATGATAAAGTAGAATAAATTTTTCTTCAAAACTGATAGAATGCATCCTACCTATTACCATTTCGACTTTTTTTTCTTTTTCACTCATCTCCGAGTTTAATTAACTCATAGCTTCGATTATTATTTTATTTTTTCATTGAGGGCGTTAAGTTCTTTGCTACCAATGCACCAAGGTGGTGAGCCCTCATTCTAAGGGTTGCTCCTTTTTGTAAAAGCACGGGTTATGACCCTCCAGAAGTAGAATTGAAGATCCAAAGCGATGCTGTACCGTTGCTTCCGACTATTCCATGCCCTTTCTCATAGTTCAAAAACCTGCTTTTTATAAAAGCATCGTATTCATCATTTTTAGCTGCACGGTAATTATAGGTTGATCTTCATTAGCATTTTAAGAGCCAACATCGGCTTTTACGGAGGGCATTTAACAGCGTTTCTTATTCATGTCAGGAGCAGATACAATACGTTGTTGTTTTGACAAGTGTACTAGTTATCATTACACAAAGGCTACTATGCATTTTGCTCTCAAGTACTGTCTGCTTCAGGAAGCACTAACGTATGTGGCCTTAATGTAAGTGTCGATCTCATTTTAGTTCTGCCCAGGTTTATTCAATACCACATATGCATAATCAACCTTTTTACAAATATACTTTTACATGAGCACCGCACCTCGAAAGGAAATGCATATTTTTAGTTATTGTGTTCATTATACTTCAAAATTAAATATCTATTGTAAGGCAGGAATAATATAATTGTTACTTTGTAACATAACAGTAAAGTCAGAATAACATAACAGTAATGTAACAGTTATGCAATTAATTGAATATCCTGCAATATTCACAATAACAGTCTGAAATTCCAACCGATAATTTTTCTTACATTTCCCATCTGCCAGACAAGGGTTTCTGGTATCATTGATACCTATAGATCCATGCATTATACAACTTTTCACAATTTCATATAATAATAAATATTATTCTAGAGATGGATGTTTCGCACATATTACGAGCGATATTTAGAATTTGTTATAAAAATAGAGATCTAGTGCCCTATATTTCATAAAGATGGACATTATATCAGCACATGGTTTTTTTCACGTTTCTTAAGAATCTTTTTTACCCTTTATACATTATAAACTCTAAAATTTAGAAAAAGGTAGTTTGACAAAGTTTAATAAATAAATTTACCATCACTCAACTCTCATGTCTTCTATAATTAAATATGCAAAGTGGGACACCAAATTTCATCTTTTCGTACGTGGTTCGCATCAAGGGGAAAAAATTTGTGCTCGTAGTTTCCATGCCAAATATTCTTTGAGAAGGGGAAAAATATGAAATCTTATAAAAAGTATCACCTCATATTTCCAGAAAAGAAAATTAAGTATAATTATTTATAATTCAAGTAATTTTTATAAACAATTTGTAAAATTGGACTTTTATCTGCATTTGAAAAACTTTCTCTTTTGTTTCTTATAACAGATTTTTCTTACATTGATTATGAGGTTATGCTAAATAAATTGAAAAAAGTGTATTTGAATTAATTTATTGATAAATTCAGAAAATATTATAACTGTGCATCACTATTTGAAATTCATCAGTTTTAAACATTTTAAAACATTTTCAATTTTCAAAACACTTGATGATAACTCGATAACAAAATAACATATTTGAAAACAGTAATAAATCATATTAAATAAATAAAATTTTTAACTTTATAGTATTATTGCATCCAACTATTTCAGAACAGATGTTTTTATGATACTTCATAAAATATGTTGATTTAAATAAGTTCTTGCTCGCAATAATACATAAGGTTTGAATATTTTCGACGCTTTTAAATATATATCATGGTCATAACTGGAATAAAAGATTTCGTTAACTCATACAGTTATATCATAATATTTTCTTTTAGTAATCCTTATAATGAATATTAAAGTATCTTTTTGCGAATTATTTAATTATTTCCAATTATTAAATTAGTATTTCATTTAATAAATTGCTTTGTTTTACTAAATTCTTAATCTTTGAATTAAATTTCATGGAACATTTTATAACAATTACTAGCTTTATCTTATATGTTTTAAACTCATCTGATTAACACTTTATATTCAAAACCACTATCTTTTAATATCTACTGCGTAAGTCATATAGAATTAAAACAAAGTAATTTCTTATGGAATTTCATATTCTCGTCGGAAGTAGTTAACAAATATTTATCGATAAATCTATTACCCACTGCGTCATGTGAGGTCATGTTTCACTTATACCAGCATCGATCAGGAAGTGAAATCCTATCATATTTACTGATTCTTATCAGACATAATTAAGAAATTCGGATGGGTTTGGTGATGAAATATTAACTGTTTAATCACCACGTCGTAAAATAAACACAAGGATAAATGGAACGTGATACGAGATTATTTAATTGTCAGTAAAATCTAGAAAAGAATCAATGATTTAATATTTTCCGTTAAAATATAATAACTGGATTCATTATTATGGCTCAGTAAGTATCATCCATCATAATCTTTCACCAAATATTCAGTCTTGTCTCCCACTATTTATATAGAAATTTCAAGAGAATCGAGCAATTTAACGATGTCTCTGAATTCAGTTCGTCAGTATAAGGGTAGTTTAGTTTCTCTTTATATAGATGTTTAAATATGTAATTATAGTATTGAATGTCACGTGTCAAACAAACTTTTAGAAAGCAAAAGAATCTTTAAAATGAAAAGAAGAAAGTTCTTATGTGGCTCTGTTATGAAACTAAATTAGATCGATTGCAAAAAATAGTAATTATGTTTTCGTTTTGTTTTGTAGAGCTGCTCTCCCGTGATGTAGCGTTGCTTGATGAATATATTGCTGCCATCTAGAGTTTACTTAAACTGATTGGAAAAGTAGCAAGGGCTTCGAATCTGAGGCTTCCAAATAAATTCTTAGTTTGATTTGAAACACGGTGTTTGATTGAAAGGTTTTTTTCTTTTTAAATACTATCTTGTGAAATTATTTTTCATTCTAAAAAGAGCGTAAAGAGAAAAAACTGGGCATTTTCTTAGAAATTTATAACTAATAATTAAATGTTTTTATTTAATCGCTTATCATATAATAATAACATTAATGCATTTAAAGATGAAATGCATGTTATATACTCAATCTTGTAAACTCTATTGCTTCATTAAAATTCCGTTCTAAAGTTCTGACTGAAATTTTTTGTTACCTTAAGTAATATTTTTTTTTGTTATAGAATGAAATAATTTTTATACTTTTTAATTCTTTAACGTCCAAGCACTTTTCAAGCGGTACTCCCTTTAAAATCCAGACGTTCTCGGCGTATCGCTGAAAGACATGAACTCTTCCAAGTTCAGGGGAGCTCAGGGGCAGTTACTCCCAGTGGTCCGAAGTAATAAATCTCTCATCGTTCTATTTTGGGCAATTAATTGCCTTGCGGTTTTCTGATAAGGAGTTACCTTTCTTACCGACCTAAGCATTTCATTCTAATGCATTGACATTTTTTTAGTGTGAAGAGTTTCGTTCATCGACTTTTAGGGAAATTTTTATTACCAAATATTTGAAATTTACATTATACTATAATTTTGAAAATAGTTTTTTTTAAAGTTTTATATTAGATTTTCAAACCATTTAAATCTTTGATATGAATGCAAATTTTTATTTCAATCTCAAACATATATTTATTTTTTATCTAATTTTCAATAGAATTTTCGAATATTAATTCAATTTCTTGGAAAATTAAATAATACGTCATATATTAGTATATAATTTTTTTACATAATAATATATAACATATATTTTTTGCATAGTATAGACGTCAATGCAATTCAGTGATAGACACGGGATAATGTTTTAAATCTTCATTTAATACTGAAATAAAAACATCCATTGAATAAAAATTTTTTTGAAAACAGCACCTTTGAAAGATATTTCGAAAATAATACGTTTTTTTAACACTCAGCTAAGATTATTTTTATCTTCAGTATTACATTTTTTTTAATATAAACTGTTATGCTCATTGAAGTTTTGAATATTAAATATTATTTTGATTTTTCGATCGTAATGCAAATATATTTTTTAGACCTTTAATTAAATTTTTAAAGAAATTTTCACATTTTGTTTCGAAAAAACTTACGCATTCTTGTGTTACTTAAATCATAATCAAAAAAAAAAAAAAAGAATGGAATATAAATATACAGTACAAAAATATCTTTATTTTGCAACTCATTTTTAATAATCTTTTAAAATTTTTGTCAAACCAAGATACTACATTAAGCTAAACGTTATATATCTCATTTATTAAAGCAATTCGTTAAATGAGCTAACATGCTTTTAAAACTTCCTTTAATATTGACATACAAAAAAATTGTTCAATAAAATATGGAAAAAAAATTACTCAGCGAAATATATTTCGCAAATACATTCCTTCAGTGTTCAGCTTGAGCATTTTACTTTAGTTCATCATAAATATTACTTTTTTATTATAAACCTCATGCTAAATTTTTCAAGCTGAATTTCTGATCATAAAATGTTATTTTTTCTATAGTATTGTTTATACAAGATCTTATTACAATGAAATAAAATGAATATTTGAAAATTTCGAATCTTTTAGGGGTTTTTTAATGCTATTTGAAAGCCGTAGTTTGTACTTGGCATCAAAAATTCCGACGGTAGTTTGATGACAAAATAAGACGTTGGAAATATAAAACGACTTCCTTCCACAGTACGAAGAATGGCTACCCATTTTGTGAGAAAATTGCGATGTGAATAGGCCGCAGTGTCAATGCAATAGTTTGTCTTTATACCATTACAATAGTCTTAATATTGAAAAGAGCTTTTGATACTTATCCAAAAAATAAACAATGTGTCGTTATCCTGATATGCCATTCATCGTTAACAGAGAATTTCAGTGGAAAACTTCTTTCATAAATAGCCATAAAATCTTTCCAATTTTGAGATAACAACACGTGAAAATATAAACTAAAATCCTTTCAAAATACAAAATGTGCAAAGAACTTATTTAGTGACTCTCTCCACAACCCTACTGCCTTAGGCAAAAGGGAATCTTCTGTAGAAAAGCCGTGATCGTCAGAGATAATACGGGCCTTCTGGAGTTCTTAACACAGTAGCCGCTTTTAATACCCATCTCCCCTATAACGGAAGCATGCGCCCGAACCAAACCACTTGGCCGTAAAGGAAAATTCCCAAATGGCCCCAAAGCGCCCGGCTGGAAGTGAGAGGGTTTTAAACACTTTTCGTTGTGTAATGTTGGAACACGTTGGAAAAATGCTCAAAATAAAGTAATAGATTATATTTTACGTGCCTGGGACCAAATAATAGCCTTAAAATAATTATAAATTTGAATCTTTATTGAAAGGAAATACTCAATCGGTCCTGTTTCGTAAAATATACTTGATGTACACATATATGAAACTAAAAGATGCCTTCACGTTTCTATAATCGAAATTGACCTTGTTGTGAAGCGTCACAATTTTAAACAATTTTAGAACAATTCAATGGCCGTCTAGAGGAAGATCACAAGTATTTCGTCAAGTTGGTCTTTCCTTAGTACAAAATAATTAGTTTAAAACATCGAATTTCTTTCAGTTTAGGTCAAGAAGAGAGGAATTTGTTTCGTTTAAAGTGATTGATGTCAAGAATAATTTTCTAAAAATGATTAGAAGGATAGAGGGGTTGTATAAAACGATATCGTAATTTTCTCAGCAGTAAAAGCATTGACTCGCAAAATACGAAATATAATATTTTGTATTTCATTAAAAAAATTTTCATACTGCAAGTTTACGCGGATTTTTAATATTTGGAAGTCAGCCATTGGGGCATGATTAAGCTGGATATTGTATTATTGAAAGAATAGGAAATTTCACGAATGCGTTTCGTTTGGCAATTGCATAAATAACTATCTTTGAATAAAATTTCTAAGGTATTATATTCACAAATTAACTGTGGTAAATTCTACTATATTTCAAGCTACACTTCATTTATAGATTTAATTTCGTAATACTTTTAAATATGAAATATTCAAGCAACACTAAGACCTATTTCTTGAATGGATATTTCTCAAGTAAAAATATTTAAATTATACTCAAATTGACGTGGAATGATCAACAATACTAATTACAATCCGGTTTTATAACCTCAAACACTTGCTAATATTGATAAAAATAAATTAAGCTAACAAAGCTGACACTTACTTTCTAGATTTATCATTTTCGATTACCCCCCCCCCCGGGGGCACCTCGAAATGAGGAGATGCTTCTGGAATTGGGGTTAGATCTCGCCACCCTGGAGGGTGCACTAATAGGTGGGGGATCTGACTCCTCCTCTCGATGACGGGACGTACTTCCTTTGGGGAGGGGTTGTACCGTGGCCGGTGAAGGCCCTTAGGACTCAACCACAGTTCCCGCCAATGTTGCTGTTGCGGCAGTCCGGCCATTCAGTTTTTATGGTTTAAATCCGCGTGCCTTCGTGGCGGGTCGGAGAGTTAGATGGCTGACTTATCATTTTCGATTAATTGAGAATAGATGAGAGTTAAATGTAATAGTCGATGATTAAGGCATTAATAAAATGATTTTTGTAAATAGCATCATTCTCATAGTTTTATAAACATGTCTTGAAGTCAAAAGAATGCAGATACTCTCGTAAATCTTTAGAAATGTCTCTAGAAGTCAAAAGAAGGCCAGATACCGGAATACCACTTAATATCTGGCCTATCATACAGTAAACGCATAGCAAATGTAGAGCATTAAATTCAATATAAGATTAACTAAAATAGAGTGTGGATCGGAAAAAGAAAAACAAGCCACTGCATATGAAATTTCAATGCCTACAGCGTGAATGTCATTTATAAAATTATGAAATACATATTGCGCTATTTTTTTTCAAAATTTTCTGCTTAGTTTAACGTATTTTACAATATTTTGTGTAATAATCATGTGAGTAATTATAAATTTTTAATGTATATTTCCTAATATTCAATTTATATTGTATAAATTTCTGTGATTTTTATCAAACTTTGCAATATTGTGTAATAAAAATATTTTACTAAGTACAATTATAAAGAATAGGGGATCATATAAAAACTCAAATAACATACTATTTTCAGCTACATTTTTATTAACTAAGACAGTGTAAAGAAATAATCCCTTAAGTCATTTAAATATTTTTTCCCTTGGAATTATATCTCTTAAATAAGTGTTAGTAGAAAATATTATAAGATATCTCCATGGTGGTGTTCGATATTCTGAATTCCGGACAATGTTATGAAGATATTGTGACAATGTATCCAGGCATTTCGTGTTAATAAGGATTGTATAGAAATTAATTATTGGACTTAAATTAACTAACAATTAGGGAAAACCTCTGTTAATTATTAATTAAACTGTGTTTAAATTTTGCAATTGCAAATCGTAAATAAAAATTGAAACATTAAAACTGAATTAGGATACGTCAAAATATAGTTGAGAAAAATAAATCTATAGCCAAGTTTATCTATTAGAATAAATTTTAATCATTAAAGTATGAAATTGAATTAAAATATTTATAAAAAAGCTGCTACGATGAATTTATTACACTTAAGACTTTAATGAAGACTGTTGATGAAGACTAAAATCGTAATGTGAAATTTGTTAGAAAATCTGTAGGATAGTTCATAAAATACGAAAGTTTTATCTATTTTGCAAAAGAGGAAAATTACTCATCAAAAATTATTCTGTGTAAGATTTATTATTTTCGAATGAATTAAGTTTTTAGTTAGATACTCTACCTGATTAGTTATATGCTTATTAGTTATATCCATTTATCGTATCAATCATTAGGCCAAGTAGCTACATCATCAATTACATTTGCAATGACATATGTTGTGTTTGATAGCGTTGTTAATTAATATCACTCAAACTATATAGAGGAACTTAATTGCCTGTAGAGAACAGAAAGATATTCCGACAGGATATATATTACTCTATCTTTTGCGTGATGAGGCTTCTTGAGGTACTCAGACCCTCGTTGACATTTGGTGTCACGCAAGTTTTCCTCAAAATGTACCATGCGGCTTTCAAGTATTAATAATTATTTTATTTTTCCAATTAATTCCCAAAACTGACGTACAAAGAAATTTGTTACTATGTTCAGGCAAATAAGATTAATAACAGAAAGTAAATTACTTAAACTTTTGAAATAAATATTCTTAAATAATTAGTCGCGTTTCTGGGAAAATAATTCTATTTCGGATTATTTCGGCACAAATTTAAATTTGGTGGATTAAAAAGAAAATCGGCAATTTTAACGTAAGTAATTTCTGCTTCTTGTGTCCAAAATTCTTTATATATTTTGCGGCTAATTCCTTGGATTATTTTATATGTTCTTATAATTATCATTTAAAATAAATTGAAGATCTTAGATTAATGGTTTCAAGATAGATTTCACTAATGCTTATTTTATATTATTGAACTCAGTGTAACTTTCCAATATTCTTATGTCAATCATATCGATTATTTTAATAAAAATTATAAGAAGGTAAATAAAGAGTGATATATAAATTTCTAGTTCTTCAAATAATTACAAATAATGATTTTGCCTGCTATGATTTTAATGCATGCGACATCGTTTTCTAAAGGTTAAATGCTATGATGTTACAACCACGTGATAAATAAAATTGAATGACTTGCGCAGATTTATACGTTTCCTGTTTTACTCAGCGATATGGCGAAACAGAGAAGTTTTTTTTAAGGTTTCGAAAAAATTTGTGATTGACTCTCATACAGCATAATAAAACATTTCACATTATAAAGATGTTAAATTTAAAATTTTCGTAGCATTTTTTTATAAAAGTAAAATTGATACTTGTTGTTTACATATGATGCATGAAGCTACCAGCTTTAAAAGCTAATGTCTCACGTTCAATACATGCAATTATAAATAAGAGACGCACTTGAACTTCCGCTAATTCGTTTGATAATGTATTCTGTATAACACAGAGCGCATTCCATTTTGCACAATAGTCTATTGTACTATTATTCACAAGTTCAGATATTAATAAACACGCTTCTATAAACATTGGATTTGATTGATGCACATGACGTCGGTGTAAGTAGTTATCTCTGTTGATATATAAAAGTAGAGAATTGTATCGTATAGTAATCAAATACCTATGATGCATAGGATAGCAGAAGAATCTGATTAAATGCAAAATTTTATACTGCCATAATTTGCTCCAATTAAACAGTCATACATTCAAAATAATAGGAAACGTTTTGTACTTAAATAGTTACAGCGCTGCAGAATTTTGTGAGTTCTATTTTTCCGTGATATTTTAAATTTCTAATTTTTTTTATTATTCAACTACCTTTCAGAAGTAGATTCTTCTGAAGCAGATCGCAAGCAAGAAACTAGAATTTCGTTCTGTTATATGGTTCGTCAATTTGAAATGGACAATGAATCAGTCACTCTTCTTCTAATATGTTTTGCAGTATCTGGAAACTTAGTGCTTATACGTTGGTTTCCTCTTCCTCTAGGTCAAAGCGTTTTATTATACGTGAAAATTAAAGTACAGGAATATAGAGATTACAACCTAAAATTAAGATACTTAGATGAAAGCCTTTGAACTAATTTATATGTAAGAGAGATTTTAAATCAAACTTTTTTTTAAACAGAATTTTGAATGTCTTGACAAAAGCATTTGTTGAATTAGATCCTTAAATTTACACTCTTTCTGAGAATAGCGTATAATATTTTCTGATAATATGTAAGGCTTTTGATTAATCGAAAATGCGCTTTCATCTCTTTTAAGACGCACATCTTGAGTGAGAGATGCATGAAAAGTTTGAGGAAACTGTTCAATAAAGGGATAACCGATGACTTCTTCACCCCCCCCCCCAAAAAAAAAGAAGCGGTTACAAAGTTGAATTTGAAATGCTTTATACGTCATCCAAAGAGAATATTTATTCAAAATTCTTTGGTAAAAGATGAAAGAATCTGGTGTTTAAAATTTAATGCTACATCTATTAATATATGCTTGAAGGCGTTATTATTACGTTTATATTGGAATTTAAAGTTATTAAAACATTGTGGTTTATTGAAATGAAAATATAATTTGCTTACTAAAAGCTTATTGTAATACAGTTTGCAAAAATGATTATATATTTAGAAAAGTGGGAAAAAATACAAAATGTTCAAATCAAATATAAAGTAAGAAAGTATCAAATATAAAGTAAGAAAGCATTTTTTTTTAATTTCAAGCAAAATCTAGGCCTTGTATTTATAAGGGAAAAGCTCATAAATAAAAATAAATAAATTATAATAAATAATAATAATCCAGTTCATAAGGATAAAGATAGGAATATGTACCTATCCATGTGAAATCTTGTTTTGAAGTAAAGAAAAACGAACATTTATTGAAAGCATTATTTTATGTATCTACTCTGGGAGAAAATGTTAATGTTTTATACAATTCAATTACATTAAAAAATATGTTTATAAAACTGGATATTTATCAGGGTATAAAAGTAGAAATTCCTTTATTTTCTATTATAGAATTTATTGAATTTTATAATTTTTTCTGCATTCATGACGGGGAATGCTATATAAAATGAAAAAAATATATATATAATGAAATTAGTCAATTTATTTGTAGCTCAGTTCTGAAAATATTGAAAGAGCGTTTCATCCTCGGAAATTCATTAGTGAATTCATATTTGAATATTATTATCCATTACAGAAAACTTAAAAGGAAAAAATCGCATACAAAATGACATATTTACAAACAGGAAACAAGTCATTTTAAATAAATAAAACTCTGGAATTCATAAACTGTTGTTTATTTCAATACAATTAACCTTACGATACGTTAGGAAATAGTGATTTATATAATTTCTCATCTAAAAGTTCTTGCCATTTTAATGTTTTTGTTGTCTTCAAACAAAAATTCCATTAAATAATTCAGTTTCGTCAAAATATTTATTTACAACTATTTATACTACAGACATTAAATATCATTAATGTGAATTATTTTATAATTCTTTATTCATTACTAGCCGCCTTTGGCGACCAGCCGGTTCGCCAATCTTAATGTTCGTTTAAATTTTAATAATTAAATAGGTTGAACCGGAGTTTAACCCCCTTCTTCGCCAAGTTGCGATAACGCTCCAAAGCTGGCAATCTTTATTATGCACTATAATTGAACATCTGCTCCTTTGCTTTTGAACATTTCGCAAGGTCGTTGTTGGCGATTTTTAAAAATTGCTCCAAGCAGGAGGTTAAACTCCGGTCGTACCATTAAATATTTTACGCAATTTCAACTTTAATAGATTCTTTGGCAAAATAGTTTAAAACTTCAAATTTTGATAGTCATATAATTCATTCATAATATTATAAGGGCCTTCAGTCATAGCCTGATATGTATCTCTCTAATTTTCTGTTACCCCTCGTAGAAATTATGCTTTAAATTAAAGTGTAAATGATTAATCTGCAATTAATATAATAATATTTTTTACTGAAACAAAGCATTTTTTTAATACTATGATTACTGATAATAGAGTCACTGAGAGTTTAGACTTTATGGGCACTAAAGAATATCTTTCTTAATTTATGTAATATCTCAAGAATTTGTCAACAAAAATTTCTCAGATTCATCATGAACAGATCGATTCATTAACAATGTTTAATTTTAAATGCATCAAACACTAAAAAAATAAAATGAATCGTTTAAAATAATCGGTCGAAAACAGGTTTAAAAAAATACTTAAAAAACGATGTACTTAAAACTATAAGCATATACAAAAAATATATAACTAACATAAATACAATTTACTTAAAAAAGCATGCAACTAACCTAAAAATAATTTAAATCATCCGTTGGTTGCCATGTCAACAGTCAGAAAACAATGCGCATGCCTGAATTTTCTTCGCCAGTTACGTTAACGCAAATGCGTGAATTTTTCTACGCCAGTTGGGGTAACGCTATGCAGATTATACATTTTTAATTTCCTTTATTCTGTGTTATTTTAATTCAAAAGTACTTCAGAATGAATGTGAAACATGGAGTAATTAACAATGTTTAATTTTAAATGCATAAAACATTAAGAAAATAAACAGAATCGTTTGAAATAATCCGCCGAAAAATGTTAACCCTAGCCTTAATTCTGTTGGGAGAAAAAAATAACTGAAAGTTGGCGGTGGGGAAAATGGAAGATTTTTTTGGCGGAAAAGTTGGCGGTGGGGAAAATGGAAGATTTTTTTGGCGGGAAAGTTAGTTTTTATCTAATAATTAAAATTCTAACTAAAATTTCAAAAAAAGGGACCCCAGGTGCACATTCCCGACCTCTAAGGTATACATGTACCAAATTTGATAGCTGTATGTCAAATGACCTGACCTGTAGAGCGCCAACACACACACACACACACACACACACACACACACACACACACACACACACACACACACACACACACACACACACACATTGAGCTTTATTATAAGTATAGATAACGAAACAAGTATTTAATGAGAATGTTTTGTCCAAAGATTATATTTAGATATTGAAAAACACTTAAATTGTTCGAATTAAATTTTAATTTATATTTTTCATCATTTACTGGTACTATCTTTAAAGGTATTCTTTACGTTTTTCTGAATAAATATTTTATATTCATAATCTTTAGATTTATTTAGATGCTGTAAGTTATATATGATTCATATCAAGCAATCTTTATGGATCTTTAAAATGTTTTTCAAAGCTGTTATTTCAATAATAATCTAAGGATAAATAACTATCAAGTTGGTATCCATTGATTATCATATTTCTGTGGTATCAACATAAATTTGGAAAAGTACACATCAAGTCATATTTACTTATTGTGAGCAGAAATAATTAAGGAATTCGGAAAGGCGTGGAGAACAGATATGATCTAGTCTTTACGATGTAGTGACTACATCGTAAAATAAATACAGGAGTAAACATAAAGCTATACAAGCTTATTTAATAGTCAGCAATACCCAGAAAATAAACATTAAATTTGCAATTTCTGGCTAAAATTAAACAAGTAGATTCATTACTTGGTTGAATGAATGTCTTCCATCATAATCTTTAATCAAATATTCAGAACCCTTCTCATACTATTTGCACAGAATATTTCAAAAGATTTAAGCAACTTACTCGCGTCTCTGGATTCAGTTCGTCTATTTAATGAACTTCCCTTAAGATGTTCGAAACTTCTAATCATATCATTGATGGCAGTTGTTAAACAAACTTCCGGAAGAAATGATTCGTTAAAACGAAATGAAATGTAGAAGCTTTCCTTGTCTCTCTGGTATGAAACTAAATTAGGTATATTGAACGAGATGGTAATTATGTTTTGTTTGGTACCGAATTGCTTTCTTGCTTTGTAGTATTGCTTCATGAATGCATTGTTGCCATTTGTAGGTTATTTAAATTGATGACCAGAAATTCAATATATATTACGAATAAAAAATCTCTACATAATCTTTTGCTTAGTTCGAAATACTGACTTATCGAAGTTTATACTCTATTGAAATTGTATTTTATTTAATTTTTTTTCTTTTGAAAAAAAAATGGCCTCTTTGAATGAAGATGTATTTTAGTTTTTTTAACCAATTAAAATTGGATAAAAAAATATCCATTTCACATTAGATATTTTTTATCAACTTAGTTTTTATCCGCCATATTACTTTTTATTAGTTTTGTATTATTAAAAAAAATATAAATGCATTTAACAGAAAAAATGTATTAAATGGTCTTAGAGTTAGATAAGGCACAAGACAAAATAGATAAGTCAAAAAACAATATGAAAATTCATTATCCAAAGGAAGATGAGTTTTAATAACTATCCCATGATTGCAACTTTATAATATCATTGATAAATAATTCTTATGAGTAAAATCATGATTATTTGCTCTCCATAATTGTGCAGCTTTAATGTGAGAAAATTGTAGAGGTAGATTCCTAGACATCTGATATGTAGATCTTTGTTCTCTTCAGAACCTAAATGAAAAATGTAGTTACAACATGAGGAATAATTGAATGGCTGATAAGACTTGATGACAAAACGTTGTAATATATGGAAACATACACAGGAATGATTTTCTTTTCTTTAAAATGCTACTATGCTTCGAAAGAAGAATCGATATTAGTTATTTGTAGATGAAATACGTCATTCCCAGTAGCCTCTAGGTCAAAAATAAATTGCAAAGGAGCAAGCTAGCTAATGTTAATTTTAATAGCTAAATTTATCCACTTAGATGAATTGTATCCATATATTTACACATACGTAAAAAAAAATCTGTCAATGTTTTGAAAATTTTACCACATTAAATGTCGATATTTTTTTTAAAACTAAAGATAATTTAAAATGGAGTATAATCTAAAAATATATTCTATATATTATTTCTATTAAATTCCATTTTACAGTGCATTGAAAAAAGATATTTTAATAAGAAATATTTTTATTGTTTAAAATATTTTATTATTCTGACAAGAACAATTTTACCAAAATTAAAAATAACTATGAATTCAGCTAAATTTTTACCTGTAGATTGATAGAATATTTGGAAAATAAGTTCGATTTTTCTATGTTTCTAAAAATATAAATCTTATTTCTGATGAAATTTATCCAAATGTGAATAGTATACTATTTTTACATAATAAACTATAATTCGAACTCTTTCCATCATCTAACCATTACTTTGCACGAATTCTTTCCTTTTATCAACAAAATATGAAATTCATTCAGATAAACATTAACATTTTTTTTAATCCATATTATCTAACAAAAGACGGCGTGCCGTATGTTAGAAATGAATGTCTGGAAAAAATACGTCATCTAGTAAACATTTGTGATGAAATACCACAAGTAACATTCCTTTTCTAATGTTCTTGATGTATTTTTTTTCTTCATATAAACAGAATAGAGTAATGCGATATTCCTAGTTTGTGGAGAAATGATAAAAAGAATAGTACTTTATGAAATCAGCAAGAATAGCCAAATAGAATCAGAGAATGCTTCTCATTCTGATATGACAAAAGCAGCATGAGTATTGGGATATGTTGTTACATTTTTTTTTCTCATACACGGATAAGATTTGTTGGTTGTATGGAACATTATATATTGAATTGCATCTTAGGGTACATGAAAATATTTTTTCATGATTCATTTTAAAAATGCCTTGCTGACATGTTTGTGACTTTACGACTGTGTAATCGAAATATGGATTCAAATGAAACTTGTGAGAGGAAATAATATATGTATGGATTAGAGATGGCTGTTGCTTTATAATTGGGACATTAAATCTGAGGATTGTATATAGTGGAACAACTGTCTCAAATCATATTCGTTTGAAACATTTTATTTACAGTAGAAATCTTGTTTGTAAATATATATGTAAAATTGTTTTTCAATAAAAAGTTTTTGAGAAATGATATTTATTTATAAGCAAATTTAAGTATTGTTTTAAGATTTTAAAATATATTCAATATTTCTAATGTATAATTTTTGTAAGTAGATCTAAGTGCTCCTAAGTTTGAAAATAATCTGTAAAGATTACTACATATTGCGAATATGAATTGTCATCTCCTGTTTCTAGGATAAAAAATATGTTCTGCAACATGGATTACTGATCCGATGTAAGTAAATTATCATAGTCTTTTTAAGGTTATAAAATTAACAAATTAACCTCTGCGTTATTAAGAAGAATGGGAGATTTCTATTTAAAAGTCGCTTAAAGTGTTTAATGTTAAATTTTCAACATTAATTATGTATTTATCGATTTTTAAGAAATTTGAAAAAGAGACATTTAAGTATGATGCTTTGCACGAAGCTAAAAGCGCTATTAAATTTTTCTGACGCAGTAGCTTTCTCATTAGCCACTCCAAATTTTGACGCCAATATTTGGCTACCATGCAATTTCTTTATAAAATGCTAATTGTCCATTATTAATCATGGGGATTTCAATAAAATTTAATAGAATACACATATTTCAGCTTTATTCATCGAAAATATATAATAAAACCAGCGTGAAGCCATTTCAGTTTTATTCATTGAAGATATATAATACAAAATAATATGTCATAAAAATCGAATGGAAACGTATTTTGAAGCGAGATTAAGTACTGACATGATAAGAATGATTTTTTTATTTCCCCATTTTTCATCAGCCATAAGCGGAACGTGAGGTTTTGTATTATTTAATCGTCCTCTCATTAGGTTTGGCTTTAAAAAAAATAATTTTTTCTCATGATTCATCCTGTCTCTACATCATTATAAACAATTGTCTGCTTTTTTCAAAAACATGTAAAAATGAAAAGCATATATATATCATGTATTAAATAAGGAAAAAAACGATTACGTCAAAAATGAATCTGTGCATAATCTTTTCTCACAGAATAAATTTATAGAAAGTTACATTTTCTTCACTTGCAAATGCAAGTGTTTCTTAAAGCACTTTCATTATGTAAGGTTTTAAGACAAATTCCATACTTGAACATTATACAAACAAAATTTAACTTTTGAATTTTTCACAAAACTGCTTGTTATCACAAACATTTATTTTCTATAATCTCAAAAGAAGAATCGATAATGATAAGTTTATAAAATAATTTTATGGCGAGTTTCAGCGAATTAATATTTTGTTTAAAAACATTTCTAAATAAATTCTGAGCAGCGATGTAACATCATTCTTTATATTGAATAAAGTAACTTTGTAATGATTATGTATGTTCAACGAAAATACATAATCATTAATTAGTTTACCAATAATTTTGAAATTAAGGTACATTTATTCATAAAGAAATTATTTAGTAACGTATTCTAGAGGGGAACGGATTATGATGGCGCATTGAGATGTGAATCAAGTGTATTCTCGAGGTGTGACGTATTGAGATGTGGATTTTTATAAGTATGAACTGCCAAATATTTCTTAAATTAAAATACTTATTTACAATAGATAGCATAATAACGAAAATAGTTTATATAGTATAATTACAAAATCGCATTCAATGGCATAATGTTTTGAATATATCGTTACATTATAAAGAGTTTCACAATATAATGTACAATTTGGATCATTGCAATAGTAGTATCTTGAAGAACTGTAGCATGTTTTCTTTCTCATGACTTTTTTGGTTTACTCGGTCAATGAATGCTAATCTATCATTATGAGACATCTGAAAGCGAGTTTGACAGTAAAAGCGATTTTCTTAAAATTAAAAAAAATCGCTTTACACGATACAACCGTGATGGTGTTTAAGAATTAATTGTTAGGAGTAAATAGATTATTTTCACCGTGTGAAGAGAATGCTCAAGTGTCACGAATGCGTAGTAAGGTAGCATATCTATAAACATACGCCACAGGTGGAAATAAAATCCTCATACTGCATTTTAATCGAAAGAAATTGTTTTTCAATGCTGTTTGCAACCTCTTATATGCAAATTGTTATTGTGCGTAAAGGTAAAATCATAAAACATTATTAGAATATTTGGCTTCTTTGTGATTTCTCTGAGAAAATTAATTGGTTCTGTATTTTTTTGTCTGTCCCTTAAGATCGCGTATTTCATGCAACTTTAATTTTTCTGATTGTTTTTATAATTTTCTAAATCATTCATCAATTTGCAATGCCAAAATGTGAATGTTATCATTGGCAAAATCTAAAATTATACAATTGAAGAAGTTGTTTGTTCTTCTCTCTTTCAAAAGCCTACTTTGGACTAACTGTATTTCGAATTTCATACATGTTCTTAATCGTTTTGTTGGAATAAATCTCGTATATTCTCAACATTTCTTTTTAAACACCCTTAGATTAGATCAAATTTTGAATTAAGCATTTCAGAATTTGATACATTATCCGAATTTCCAATTTTATGTACATACTTTAAGGACTAGAAAAAAATTTGATAATTACCAAAATATTTGTTTTTTTATGTCAATTAACGCGTTTATCATTTTGTGAAGACAATATATAATTTCTTCTTTAAATTAATGCATGTTTTTTTTTATGAAAATGTAATTAATTTATTTTTCCTATGTTTCTAAGCTTTTTCCGTGATTCATTAAAAGAGAATCTAAGAAAAAAAAAAGATGAAAGCGGATAATAACATTTATAAAAATATAACTTTTTTGCATTCTTTGGGTTATTACAATTGTTTACCAAATAATTAGAGGACAATATATCTTTTAAAATGTCACCTTTTGACAAAGTTTACGATATTAAGGCCAATTTATCTTTACTCTTAGAAAAATCTGTTCATTTTGAAAAATGATAAATATTTTGAATAAAATTATAAGCAGCTATACATTTTCATATACTGGCTGAATAGTTTATGGCATCTCTATAATTATGAAAATCTGCGGAAATATCACTTCCTTGACTTTCATTTCAATTTGTACTGAAACAATACTGTCTCCCTTACATATTCATTATCTCCTATTTATAAGAGCCCTCGAACAAAATCCTTAAGTGATATAAAACATCCACGACAAGAATGTGGGACAATATGCCCTGTTCACTGCTTCGCAATATATAGAAGAAAATCAAATACGAATTTAATTGAGATAAATTGGTTCCAAATTTATCCATAAATTTAGAATTCTTTTTACAGAACGGCGCAAAAAATTTTGTTTATCTAAGTTGATGAGTTTTTGAATTATCATTGCCCTAAACATTCTGTTCCAAAATTAAAAACACTCAACATTTCTGCTATTAAAACCATATCTAATTGTCACTTTTCTAGCTGTTTGCTAATTTTAGTTATCATTTACAATCTGATAGTAATAACGACAGACTTTTTTCTGAATAATTTTATCTGGAATTTGATAAAAAAAAATAACAAATTTGCGGTTAAAACCGCATATCAAATTTAATCTGTCCATCTCAATTCATTTATCGGATATCGATTTACAACAAAATATACAACAAAACATACATAATTTCAAAAATGATTTTTATTCAGACTTTGAAGGATTTAAAAAATGTAGTTTTGTCATGTTTGCAGTCTGAGAGTTTTTGGAAATTATAATACTTTCTTTTTGTATATTTCGTGTATGAGAGATAAAAAAAAAATCACATAATCTTCTTAAATACGTCAAGCAGAAATAGGCAATTGTCTAGGAAATATCCAATATCCTCAATCTTTTATTTCAAAAGAAAGAAAATGGAGAAAAGCAGCCTTATATGGATGAGAAAAAAGAAATTCCTATTTCATAAAACCAAAAAAGGGAGTAAAAATATTATTTTTTTTCAAATTCCCAGACAGATTAAGTAGTCCGCTTATAATCTCTGGAAGCAACAAAAAGAGAGGCTTATAACTTCCACTAATATAAGCAGACGACTACAATGAAATCTATTCTTCTCCCCTGCTGCGAATAGCACCCTAAATGCTACTTTATCGATAGATCTCGCCAAGTTGGTGCGCAAAATAATTGCCTCTCGCAGCGTCGGCAGTTTTATGGGAAGACCAGTGGGCGATAGTAGCCAACAAATCAGCCATCCAATCCCGTCGGTCGAAGGTACGAAGGTTGAGGCAATGTGTTAAAAGGCTGCAAAAAATATTTTTTCATCGTTTTCTTTTTCTTTTCCCCAATTCTTGGCGAGAAATAAGTGGCAGGATCCTACTGGAATTTGGCCTTATTAATGGTGATGTGGAACTGGGGATTTTATGATCATAGGTGTGACGATAAAAGGTGTATTTTAGAGCTCTATTTTGCTTCTTATCCGATTTTGTTTTAAATTAAAATGATTTGATTAAGGAAAACAATTCAATAGTATTCAAGTATTTCAGTATAGCACTAATTTTTAAAATTTACCAATTTTATTTTACCTTTTTCAAACTTTATAATATTTTAAAATATAATTTAAACTTAATTAAGTTCTTAATTTTTAGATCAGTTCACCACATATTAACTTTATTTTAAAATATTCAATTATATCCTCATCCCATTCCATTTTTTCTATTTAATTAATTCAACAGAAGCTTTGTAAAAATGCTTAAATTTCCACTTTTACGCGCTCCGAGTGGATGGATAAAAAACTGTTCAACAAGCCGAGTCTTTTAAAAGATCCCCATGTTTCTCTTATCAAAATCAACACGAGTAAGAAATCCCTATCAGAATCTCATTGTATGTAAGTACGGGGAAAATTATTCTCCCTCTCTTTTTTACCTTCTTCTGCTTTTGTGCCGTGCCTCTTGTACATAAAGCAATACTCCTAGGATGCCATAAAACGAAGTAAAAATTCAAAGTGTCTTCTCTCTATTCGGCCATGACTCTGCTTCAAAAATTTATATATATATATATAATATAGTTTTTAGTTTCTGTAGTTTGATTCTGAAATAATTTTAGTTTCGTTTCCGAAATAATTTAGTAATAGGTTTTAATTTCATAATGCTTATATTTTTGTTTATAATATATATTAATAAATAACAATTTATGCAAAAATATTTAAGATTCACTACAGTTATATTAAATTAGAAAGCGAATTGATCAAATTTAATTTATTAAATTTAAAAAAAAAAGAAATTGATGCAACTTGAAGCTCATTCATTCTTGAACTCATGAAAGGATTCCAAACTTGAGCAATTAATTATTAGTGACTTTTAATTCCGATTCGATTTTATTGTTTTCTTTATCATTTGAGAATTGATATGCTGTTTATTAATTTTTATTGTGCATATTAGAATCTGATCTGAAAAGAAAATTTAATGTTTTATGTAAAATATTTAGAGCAATATTTGGTTTTATTAATTGTATTTGCTTACCTCTCTTAATATTCTGCATTGTTTCAAATTCATGTGATGATTATTTTCAAGCCACTCGGTTAGCTAATTAAATTTATGTTCCTAAAAATATCACAAATAAACCGTTTTAATCCTTTTATGCCTGAAGTAAATCATGTAATAATTTGTAATAATCATGCAGATGTCTGTGGAATTTTTAAATTTGGAAAAATTAAAAATCTTTCATTTCTGTAATCAAATATTTCCACATATCAAAAGAAATGCTGATAGTCGAAAAATTATCGTATTTTTAGGTGTGGAAGGGAACATTTTTTTAAATTTCGAGGAATTCAGTCTTTTGTGAGAAAAAGAATATTAAAACTCGCCTTATTTCGGATAGTTTATCCTTCTTCTATATACACTTTAAATTGGGAAGGATTTAAATGGCCGAATAAAGGGAATTTAAGTTAACATAAAATTGATAAAGCCTCTAATATGTATAACTCATAGTGATTTAAACTACATGAACTGTAGTTCATTTTTCTAAATTTCTTGAGAAAGGAAATATGAACTATCTTTGAGCTTCGGACTTGTGAAAAATGTGCATTCATGAGGCCACTTTTCACCTGGAAAATTCGATCACGAGAGTAATTAATGTATTGAACAGAAAATGATAAAGAATAAAATAACAATCGACTCCCCCGTTTCACAGAACGATGTCATTATTTTACAATTCGTATTAATGATTTTGCTTGTTGTACTCAAATTTATTTTTAAGCTAATATATTGGGAACAGGAGCAATGCTGTCGATATGGAATTTGAAGAATTAGAAAGGCTAATGTAGATTACGAATATAAATTCCATAGAACAAATTTATGATGATTTACAACTAAATTGGAGATAGATCACAGTTTTGCAATTCAGTGATACAGTTTACCAACTTTCTTTTGCAAGAATATCTTGCAACTGTTGAGGAATCATTCCAAAATTGGTGAGTAGCCATTTTCAAACAGAAGCAGACCATTCATTGCAGATGTGTGAGGAAAGCTAACCCTCATATTAATAATTGAGAAATCTGTAGGGTAAATAAAACATGAAGGTGTCTGTGGGATTCTTTTGTGAATCAATTTGAGACGCATTAAAGAAATATGTTTGGATCTGACATTTAAAAAAACATCAGACCAGCTTACATGGAGGTTCTTTGTTGAAATCACGTCTTAAACCATAGATATCTTCTGGATGTAATGGTGCTAAAAACAACCACCGAGGCCTATGATTCTGTTGTAGGAAACTAATTTAATACTTAGTTTGAAAAACGGGACACGAGATGTAAATGAGAGGCATCAACCTATCATTTGCTTTTATTAATTGCAATTCTGGAGCAAAACTGATTTTCAAAGTTGATTTATTAAATAATTATTTTTTTGTAATTTACAATAAATGATTTGATATCCTTTATTATCATTGAACCAAGCGATAGTTATTACAAACCTTTTTTTATGTATTTTAATCAATAAAACAATATAAAGAGAAAGCAATTTTAAATACTGTTTCTTTATTATTGTTACAATCTGTCACACACCTACCACAACTTTTCCCATATCCGGGGCAAGTTGTAAAAAATATTTCTGACGCTAGAATCAATGAAGTTGTTAAATGGTTTTTATGCATATTTAGAATGAGCAGCTGCGTTTTAATGACCAAATTTATCAAATTAATATTATCGTCTAATAATTTATAGAAAATCTAATCATTTTTGATTCATGATCGAAAACATATGGTTAAAATACTATTCTGACACAAAAGATTAGTTTTAATAACTAATTATCAAACAAAACAAGTGAAATATTTTTTGAATTTTTATTATCATTATCCATCATGATATTGTTACAGAAATTATTTCTATAACATATTAATAGAAGCCGAATGTTCTTATCTTCAACATAATGAATGTTTGAGTAATCATAAAAGATAATAACACTGAATAAAACTGTCAAACACAAGTAAAAAGTATACTAATATTGATTTTGAAAGTTTATTTTCTTTGTCTCACTAATACTGCCTATGAAATTACAGTCGAAAGAAATTTTTAAAAAAAATTGGAAATGAAGACGGTCTGAAGAGGAGGACAATGGAATTTAAAAAAAATACGAACCATGCCTTTATAATTTAAATTAAATCAAAATACAATTCATGATTTTTAATTTACTGATTTGCCTCATTGCCAAATTAGTGAAGAAATAAAATCCTCTCCAGGCTAATCCAAGCATTTTTTTTGCAGGTTGGCAAGGAGAATGTGTGAATTCACACAGAAAACAATCAAAAATTAATGAATGAAGGTTCTCTTTTTTTTTTCATTAGAAAGAAACATTCGAATAATAACTTACAGTATTTGAAAAAGCATTAAAATATCGGTTATGAGAATTTTAGATTCATTTTTTAATGTTTTGCGGCGAAAGTGACTAATTTTAAACTTGATCGAAATTCAGTAAATTCTGCCAGAGGTACAAAACAACAAATGCATGCTCTACATGATGATAGTAATGTTTTTCTTTATTATTATGATTACAAATGATACTACGGGCAAGTATACACAAAAACCCGTCGAAAAATGAGTGCATCGAAAAAAGTTTATAGATAAGATACTAAAATTAAAATTGATATCGAGATCTGCATGGAGTCACAATTTCGAATATCTCTGTGCCAAACTACATGTTGTAAGGTTGATATCTTTTTCTGAAAACACACACACTTCAATTTGTCGTCAAATCCCCGAGGTATGATTTTGATCCTCAGAATTATTGGATTGAAAATAAATACTGCTGCAATGCACGTTGAAAATAACTCACTCAGAAAAAAACCATTCCTCTTGAGATTAAACAATCCACGAAGTTTAAAGCGCGACAGGATTGAAGAACTGATTGAATCATCATCGATTTTTATACAAAGCGAGAAATAAATATCAAGAAAATGCAGCAGTTTGATAGAGATAAGGATTTTTGAGCTTCCTACGAATGATGATTCAGAGATAAAGTAACGAATTTGAATGTGAATGAATGGAACGTGTAATTTTCTCATCTTAACTCAGAAAAGAAACAATTTATTATTATTCATCCCTTTAGAAAGGGAAAAAAATAATAAAATATTTACTGGAATTGAAAAGGTGCATTGTTCGGCATTGCTGATAGTTTTGGTTTTATAGGTTCTGTTAATCCTAAAAGAATTTTTGATTTTAATTGGAGCAGAAAACGTGTTTTTAGTATACGTATGTAAAAATACTATATAAGTATTATGTGTTTTAAAGGAGTCTCTTGAAATAATCAGCCTTACAAGATGGAGATGAAAATTTTCAGACCTTAGAAGAAGATGACTTTAAATTTAAATTTACACGATACTTTTGGAAATGAACCTAACAATTTTATTCAATGAAGTTTTAATCTTTTTCTTTCTATCGAGAATTTTCACTATCAAAAATTGCATGCCTGATTTTTCAATTCTTGTACTATGTTCCAATATTCACAATCAGTATATATATGTATCTGTTAGCGAATAAAAGTTTCAGTAAATATATAATCGCCAACCAAAATATTGTGCGATGAAAGCTATATTTTCACCAAATCTTTCTATTATCATGATTGTTATAGACTGAAATTTTTTAAAGTCTTGTCGTTCAAAAACTCAGTTAGTACTATAATATTGTTATAAACCTGCAATGCTGCTTCCCAGCACGGTTAGTTCTATCACCGGAAAGACTGATTACAATCATCTGTATTGGATGCTGCTAGGGTGCCCAGCCAGTGATCCCAGAACTTGGCGACCAACTTTGTGACGAATTATAACTTTATAAATACAAATTTTTCTTGTGATAGATACCTCTGAATGAACGATAAACAGAAAAAAAAACACCCTTTCATCACTTTCCAGAAATTTCAGCTGTAGGGAATAAACAATTTATTCAAATATTCTGCCAAAACTTTGAACATAGAAACACTGAAGCGGAATCTGTAATTATGCATATTGCAGAATAAAAGTTTTATATTATTTATCAAACATTTATTGAAACATGTTTGAAATTTCACAAGATTATTTTTGAAAAGGATTGCAACCGTTTCCAAATCGTATTCTATGCGTTAATACCGACTACAGTTAAGATATAGAATGTGATTTTTGCCAAAATTTGCCGTTATAAAATTTTGCCAAAATTAATTAGCAAAGTAAATTTTATTTTGTTTCAAACATTTTCACAAATTAAAAGTTTGAAGGCAGAGTGTACACTATTATCAGAGTATATACTTCGACTGCTTTATACAACTTACAGTTACTGAGGGAATATACTTTAAAATCTAATTTTCTCTTTTTATTTTTTTATAATTGACCTATTTATTACAAAATCTATTTACATAAAGGGCTCTTATACAGTATAATATAATAACAGTAAAGACACAATAAGCAATTTAAGATTAAGATTGATGCCAAAATGCTGCTATATTTTAATAATTCATTGATTTCAATATTTAACAATTCATTGATACAACAACTCAAGGCCAGATTTAAAAGATAAAACCACATAAAAAGAATTTAGGAATAATTAAATAAATCTAAAGATCATTGAACATTAATTGAGTAGAGTAAAACTAGAATAAAATGGGGAACTATAAAAAATTATGAATCTGACGTGAAGACTTTTTTATGGGTCACCTTGCAGTTAGAATTCAAACCAGGTATTTATTCTAGGATGAGCCTGACTTTCATCTAAAAATTGAGTCACCGTGGCTCGAAAACTCAATAGTCGAATGACCCTTTTTGCGCTTAACTCATTTACATATTTCAAAATTATTTGTCTCATCTTAAAAATACCTTTATGGCAATAATAGAGTATAAATTATACAAACGGTGCAAAAAACCTATCATTCCTAAACATCAGAAATGCAGTGTTGGAAAAACTACACCCAGAAGAAAAATATCAATGAAGTTAGTCACTATTTCAAGTTATAGAAAGGCTATTTCAAGAAGATCCTTGTAATTTTGAATCGTGGTTATAAAGCGATGATGACAATATCCAAAACCTGCATTAAATGCCTCATCGATGTCAGAATTTCTTTGTTTTTTACATATTGCCGCATTGAAAAGAGGCAATCGACTCTCCATGGCTGAATGGTCATAGCACTGATCTCAGAATCAAGAGATTGTAAGTTCGAATCCCACTAGAGACAATACGATTCACAGTTTGTGTAAATATTTAGTTCCTTGATTTTATGTTTCCCTTTATTTCATGTTCCAGAAGAGTCTGGACATTTCTTTAGTTTACCAGACAAGTATTCTGGACTTTTCTTACTGTCTCTAGAAAAATATTCTGGAACTTTCCCTACTAGTATAAAAGCAGAAGATTTCTCAGTTCAGAGTTGAGTTAATGAATTGGTTTAGCTCTACTTCTTGTGTTTGTCATTGCGTTCCACACTAAAGTATCTACGTGACACTATCCTTATATTTTTTTTATCATGATTATAAAGCGATGATAATATCCAAAACCTGAATTAAATGCCTCATCAATGTCAGAATTTCTTTGTGTTTTTCATACATTTATCATATTCATATAAATATTTAATATTATATTTATAATATGTTACTAATAATGGGGAAAAATTAATTTCACTGTGTAATAAGACTTTTTCATCCAAGGTAAACTTCAAGTTATAATTACTTTTTAATGGTGGCCGACAAATACAATGACATGGAAGTTGAGCTATTCAATTTTACTTTAAATAAAGTATGCTATTATTTTTCCTTTTCTTCAAATTTAGATAGTTTTATTTAAGGACAATAGAATAAAACATGTTGAAGTTCTACTACATTATCATTTGTAAGGCTTACTATGCTTTATTTTAAAGCATTGTAAGCCTTACAAAAGCATGCTTTTGGATTCATAAAAATAGAAATCCATTTTAGCTTATATTTCAGTCAAAATAGTTCATTATTACACGATAACATGAAAAGGTTATAAAATGTGTCTGGATAATAAGAAGCAGAACTCGGAGTAAACCTTAAATCTTGTTTATAACTGCAGTGATTGTCCCAACAGGATTTCTATCATTACATGTTTACAAAATATTGCACTCTCCTGAATCTAAGAGGATAAAATTTTTATCTGAAGCTGAATACATGAGGCATAAAAGTTTTCATTTCGAGGATAGGTAAATTTTACATTCAAACAAACATAAATTACTCCAAAGGGGAAAAGAGATAAACCATTTTAAGAGAAACATTATTATCCAAATGAGTTCAGAAAATGAAGTTGTTAGTCTGAAGTATCAAGTATCTCGAAAGCCTGTCTCTTAAAAATCATTTTAAAACGTGAAATTCCATTTTCTGCTATATTTTCATTCCGGAAGCTGCTTTAAATAGACAGGAAGAGGATATTTAAGAGTGGAAGTTAGAGAAAAAGAGGAAACAGATTTTCCGTCTAGACACTTCATCACATCGATTATTCTACAAGTAAAATCATAGGAGATGTTTGAATAATTGACATGAACCTTGTTTTGCACTTAATTGAGAAATCAGATCCAAGTGTTAGACTGAGTAATTTTCAAGGTTAGATCATAGGAAGATGCATCTGATGAAGTTATATAAATAAGCAATACATTGAGCTATATTTTGAATGTTAGAAATAAATAGGATTGAATTCAGTGTTGAGAATATTATTTATTAATTTCTAGGAAGTGCGAAAGAATTTCTTCGAGTAAAAGCTTCTTAAAATCGAATAAAAGCTTCTTTTTTCGAGTAAAAATAATGTGTTTCAAACTCAATGAAGAAAATTATCTACACCTTGAAAAGTATTAAAAATGTCTATCAACATGAAAAAAAAAATAACACAGTTCGAAAGCACAAATATTCTTCCGGAATTATTTTAAAGTAAGTTAGTAAAGTTTCTTTTCATCCTTATAAAAATTTCGGAATTTGGACAAGACATTTCACACCACGAGGACTCAAATTTTGTTACTAAATTTCTTATTAAGTGTGAACTAAATTCTATTTATTTAATTAATTACATATCAACGTTAACGTTTTCTCTGGCATTTGAGCAGACTAATAAACTTCGCATGAACGGATTCAAATTTGATAGCATTCTACAAGTGTGCAATTGAGACTACCTATAAAATTTAATTTTTCTATCTAAAAGCCCTCCCCCTCAATGGGGGCACCTCAAACATGAGGATGAGAAGCTTCCGGTTCTCGCTACGCGGATTGGTATGGAAAATGAAGAGGATCGGCTATCTCCTATCGATGATAGGAAGTACTTCTAGCGGGAAGGGTTGTACCGTGGCTGGTGATGGCCCCTAAAACTTCATCATTGTTCCCGTTAATATTTCTATAGCAGCGATCCAGTCATTCATATTCATCCGTGTGCCTTAGAGGCGAGTCGGGTTAGCCGGTTATGGTTTCTAGCTAAAAGAATTTTTGAGTTGTATTGACAGATAGAAATAATGTCAAATATGTCTTAATTGCACGACTCGGGAATATCAGGAACATGGTAATCGTCAAAATATCGAGTTGGAATCTTTTGACGAATACAGTAATTTCTCTTTGTATGTTTCGTATATGAGAATATAAAAGGAACAATAAATCAGCAAAACTGTCATTTATATTTAAAATTAAATTGTTTTCTTGGCAACTATTTGATTTTAATAGACAGGTTTAAGAGATATTTGATATTGATCAGCATCAGGTATCTTTTAAAGCTGTCTTTAAAAAGTTATTTTAAAACCTGAATTCCCATTACATGCTAGAATTAAAGCGGTGGAAATTACCCAAAGTATACGGAAATGGGATTATAAGAAAAGAAAGATGGAGGAAAAGGGGACACATATTTCGCGGTTTCACATCTTATCACATTTAAAAGTTTTTCGTTTTCTGTAAAAGCATTGGAAATGTTTGTGGATGATTCAAACTGCTTGCCTTGCTTAAAAATTAGAGACAAAATAGTAACATTTAGGTTAAAAAATTTCATTGTTAAATTAAAAGAAAATGCATATGATGGAATTGCATAATTAAGAAATACAACTTGCCATATTTTGGGAATTATTAAAAAGAATGAGGTAGAATTCACCAAGATAAAAACTTTTTACTTTTTTTAAAGAGTACATCTGACCGGTGTCTAGTCACTATTTCGAAATATTTATCTTTATCATGATGAAGCTTAGCCTTTAGAAAGTGATTTATTTTTGTTATATCAGATGATATTGTTTCTGTCCCCCCTACCTTAAAATTTATTTTTATTTATTTTTTTAAAACTTAAAATACTTTTAATACTTAAAGTTTTTAAGTATTAATTATTCGGTTCTAAATAGTTCATTAAGGGTGTTGATTAAAGGGGAGTTATTAAGGGCACCTTTAGGATAAAAACGTTATTTTCGATTATAATTCCTAAATTCCTTTGACAAGTTATTGATTTCTTGTGCTTAAAATACGCTCAATTTATATAATAATATTCGCCATTAGTTCACCAAAAATATTCGCCATATTATTTAAAATTTTAAAGTCGTCGTGTTGGTTTTGGAAAGACCAAAATGTATCTGGTTCATATTCATTTTGAGCAAGTTTTACTTCATACTAGAATTCCCAAACTGCTTTGATTACATGTTTACAATGTTGGAGCATCTAGATATATTTATATTTTTCAATTATATTTTTGTTAATGTTTAAATGCCCATTACACCTAACATGCTATATTTTCTCTGATTTGGAATAAAATAAGACATTTTATGGTGGCAGTTCTTTAAAATCCTCCACTGAGACAATGTAATTTAAAGTTTCTTTTGAAGGTTATCAAGGCATGTTCTGAAATTATAATGACCTATTATAATGACTTCTTTCGCATTAATTTAATATTTTATTTTTGTATCTTGATTGAATGCTAGGTTCTCAGGCATCATTAATTTGTTACCGTATCCACTACTGACCGAAGAATTCGTTTAAATTTCTAAGAAAAACCATACAACAGCAAAGATTGATGGATTTAAAAAAAAATTCGAAATAAATATTTCAGGGGAAAAATTATATTGCTTTACATTAAAAATTCAAATAGGTTTAAAGTTCTTTTAAGTAATTAACATCTAAAGATGATAAAAAATTAAAACAAAAATCGTCTATTAACATAAAAAAAAATTAGTCAAAGAGAAAAACCATTGGGTGTAATCTCCCCGAAGCATTATCGCATACTTCTTACTAAAAATAAATCCTTATCTCATTTCTACTTAAAAATTACGGTTCTTATGTAAGATCGTTAGCACAATGAGTTCTCAGATCTTTATTTCCATAGACCTGCATGTGAATATCTTGTACTTCGCAGTATAACAAGAATAAACCGAATAGGCATATAGGATATCTCTTTGCGACTAACTGAAACGGAAATAACACAGAACTACAATTTTATTGGCAAGATCGCATACATTAATCAAAAAATTACATTTGTGAGATATGATATTTACATGCATATGAATACAAACGGACAGATGGTCAACTCACTGGCAGATTTAGTTTAAAATTTAATACAGATTTACATAATAAATGATGAAACTATGAAACAATTTTGATGTTTGTCAGTATTGGGAGTCAGGCAAACCAGTTTCATACGAATATATCGAAATTTTATAGAAATCCACAAATTTGTATTCAGACGATAAACTGAATTATATTCTTCTAATTCAAAACGTTTTTGTGTTAACGTGTTCAAAGACAAAGACGCATAATACCAAAAATAGTTTTTTTTTCAATTGCAATTAGTTATGCGAGGAAAAAAAATTCCTCAGCATTTCAAGTTCACATTTTTTAATAGTTAGAATACTTTCTCATTGTATAATTCGTATGCGAGAAAATAAAAACAAGTTCAAAATATCGAGTCAATTTTTTTGACGAAAACAACATTCGCTCCTTTCCTACTTCGCAATGCAGAAAGTAAAATCTTCAAAACAAGAGAGACATTTTTATCTTAAATTAACAAAGCAAAAGACAGATCTAGGAGAAACTTGCAATCATGTCAAATATTGCACTTGCTTTCCATCCTCTATTTTACATAATCAATAAAGCTTTATTGAAAATCGCTGCAATCTCATGAGCGATATCATTGTTTTGAGATCTCTTATTGTGTCTTACGATTGATTCTTTAAAGGAGAAACTAAAGATTTAATATCGAACGAAAAATCATTTTTGCTGCGCGTTTAAATGTTATTTGATTTAAACTTCTGAAATAATGCTTTTCCGATACAAAGATTTATGTCCCAATGTGCGTCAGCTCATTTTAAAATTTTCGTTAATGCCAATGATACAAATAAGTCTCAGAATGCCAGATCAATTTCGAGTAAGTAGTTCAAATGGCACGAATAGGTCACCCGATGTTGAAGCAATAAATGTGGAGTGTTAAATTTGAATCTATGTTTTTTTAAACTTCTCGAGAAAGCTATCTTGCTTGTTACATTATTTCATCTGTTGTTGTCTATAAAACAGAAAGGATTTAAAATTTCTTCAAAATTCAATAATATAATTTTGGAATGATGAGAGAATACGTTTCAACCAGAGATAATTATAAAAAAATTCACTATTTGTGGAAGTTTTCTATTATTATATGCTGACTAGTGCTTTCAGGTTTTAATAAATTTTAGAAAAAGTGGATTTTTCTTATTTCTAGATTGTTTTTTGTTTTTATTTTGAGATAAAAATATATGATTTTTTTTATATTTCCAATATTTTTGTGATAAATGAAATAAAATATGTAGTTATTATAGCAATATGATTTCAAGCACACTGCATGGTTCTGAAAGATTTTACTTTCATTTAAAACATACTTTATATTACAGCATGCAGTTTTTTTGGATTTGATAAATATATTTACTAGATAGCATAGAAATATTCTATATAATTTGTAGATAATCAGATATTCCTCAATAAAAAAATGAATATATGATGGGTAGGTCAAATTCCTAAGCATTTATTTCTTCATCGTTAACAACTATTGTATTATCGAGATAACTTTATCGTTTCCGTACAGACAAGTCAAATTACCAGCTAATATTACATGCCTAGATGTATGCGCCTTGTCAATGCTGAAATGAAATGTTTATAGACAATTGAATTGTCTGTGTGCCTAAAATATTAAATTTAAGCAACATAGTATTCAAAGTTATTTTTATAATTATAGCATGATCTGTCGTCGAATTATTTTAATAAAGAATTATTTCAAATTTTTGGAAGCGTTCTACTTACTAAATTATTTGACTGGTGACTCTATTTCATTAATTATTTCACGCACTAGATAAAAAGAAACATTTAAATGAAAGTTAACCCTGAAGTACTATGACATTAATATAATTTCGAAAAATCGTGTTCATGATCCTTATAAGTCTTCCTGTCCATTTTTAAGATAACAAAACTTTTAAAATTACATATAACTGTCATTCATTATTTCGATCCCACAAAGGAATCCTTTAAGGATCGCAAATGTTTGGTGAAAAAAATACTTGCAAAATAGCCACAAAAAGCCTTATTGCTGATATGCTGTGGCGACACCATATAACTCAAACGCATACGTGCCGTTATGTGATAAATATTGTTTAAATCCTCCTCTTTTCCAGTTAGTGCAATTCTCTCTCAAATTCGCCATTTCCTATCTGAATGCAGATATTATGGCTGAAACGCTCGACAAATGTTAAAATATCTGTTGGTTTAAGAGTAAAGAGAACGGATTCACGCTCATAAGAGGAAATGAATGATCCTAATCCATTCCGAGAATATATGAATATTTAAGTAATCTATGTCATTCTGTTAATCCAATTTCTTTGTGAACTTTTGATAAATCGAAAATGAGCTTTTCTGTCTTTCATGTTAAACACCAAGACAGTAAAATCTGACACGAGTTTGTGATTCTTATGACATTCTGACATAAGGGGATTTTTATGACATGTTTCCTTGATCTAGGTAAGTCTTGCGTGGGTGTTTGAATTCAGCTTCTCTTGGGCGACATCAGAGAAATATATTGATTCAGTATGAATTCTTTAAGTAGATATGAAAAAAAATTACTTCTTTTGGTTGTGTTATGTTGTTTACCGCAAATACACGTTATTGTATAGTAAATCTCGTAACATTAATCAAGTAATTACCTTTTTCTGACTTTAAAGTAATGATAATATAATTAATTATTGCAATAAAATTTGGGCATTTATTTATTGAAACTAACAAACATTTTATTTATTAAAGCATTTTTATAGAAGCAAACATTTTATTTTATTTACTAATAATTTATTTTGTTATTATTACTTTAAAACAAACAATTTTTCAAAGAAAATTTTAAGCAGACAAACATTCTGTAATTTGTTTTTACAAAGCTTACACCAGAAAAATTTATAAATTTGTAGTTTTAATTATTTAACTTTTAGAAAAAAAAATATAGCTGTATTTTTTTTATTGCGCTTTAAAATGGCGTATCTTGCGTATCTTGAAGGAAAAGAAAAATTACAGGAATTTGACAGTTTAGATTAATTACAGGTGTACATTGGAATTTTTTTATCGACGATAATTTTAAAATTATAGAAATAAATGCCTCACTTTTAAGAAGAACATTATACGAGCAGATATTAACGAAAAATCATTTTCGGCTATCATTAACAATATGATAACCCAAGGGAAAATGATGAAAAAGGAAGTTTTGCTATTGTAAAATAAAATAAGTTATTGTTGCTTAGAATGAAAAAGAAAGAGTTATAGAAGAACGATGAAAAAAGGTTGTGCGAATTAGAAAAGCCTAAAAATGTCACAAACTGTGTGTGTATGAATAGTAACAGTGTAACGGAAGCTACTTTATTGCATGATAAGGTTTATTTTGTTAACTTAGAGCTCAAGAAAGTCGTTCCCTAACTAGAATTTTCAATGTATGTGGAAAAAAAGCACATACACTTCTTATGAAAATCTAAAACTTAATTTTTTCTGATTAAATTCTCTTATTGTATATGGGGTATTTCATAAAATCAGACATCTACTTTTTTTGTTAATGATAGACATTTAAAATTAATTTAAGATGAATATCTTTTCATTAAGAAGGCTTTCAAATTTCTAGACCCATTTTTTCCAGCGAATTTAATAATCACTAAATACAATAAAATAGAAAGGAAATACCTTTTCCTTTTCAAAAAAGCAGAAGCTTAAATTAAACCACATTATTGTGATTTAATTTATATGCATAATATTTTTAATGTATGCAAATCACAAATAATTCAAATAATGAATGTTGCTGAAATATGAAATTACAATACAATAAAATTGAACAAAATTGATTTGGCAAACATAATTTCCTCAATTAAGTAAATACTGGTATTATTTGATAAATATTTGACATCTGAGATATTTGTTTTATATGACTATTAAAGTTTCCAATTTTATTTACTAATTCATCTTGTAGATTTTAAATTGAAGGAGTTGTTTGCTCAGAAATATTTGGAAAAAGTTAAACATTTAATCCGAGACGTTTCAGTTAAAATGACATAAACGAATTTTCGTTCAGTAAACCGAAAGTTTAAAAAAATTAATGTGTGGTATAATACTAAAAGATCCAGGGTTTTTGAATTTTTTATTTTTTAAAGTTTTAATGTCATTTTTGTAAGTAAAATTTTATTGATACTGTGTTTAATACTCACATATGAATATTTTTATTTTCACATCTGATTTGCATTTTCACTAGTATTTAAACTATGTTTTTATTAATTAAAAATTAATTTCTAGTGATATAAAATAAATTTGACAAAAAGTGTAAAAGGGAAGATTATCATTCCGAAAGTATTAGAATATTTATAATTTAAAAATTACCTCGAGAAGAAAAATTGCAAATAAAAAAAATATTTTAATGCCTCTTTTGAATATAGGTAAAAGCAACATTTTGACAATCCTTGTAATTTTAAATAATGGTTACATAATGAAGATGACAATATCCCATTGCCCCATGTATCTCAGGGCTCATAAACGTCAAGATTTCGATGTTTTTTTTCTTCATATAAATAAGATGATTCTTTAATATAATATGTTGCTAATACTGTAAAAAATTCAATAACTGTATAGGTTGATTCTTTTATATCAATTTAAACGTGCTCCTTTATTTCTGAACATTTCCTTTAAAATAATTGATAAATGCAATGCGGTGAGAGCAGTACCGTTTAGGTTTTCTTCATAAATAATACTACGATGTTATCCTATTTCCATTTCTCTAATTATCATTTGAAACTATTATAGTAATTGTTATTGGAAAATAAAGTGAATTTTATAAAAGCTTGAGTTTGGATTCATCAATTAAAGCTGTTCATCTACACTTATATTTTAGAGCTCATCCAGTCGAAATAATTCATTCTTACACCAGACCATGAGAAGATTATAAAATGCGCCAAACAAACAAGAAGCTGAATTCTAAGTAATCCTTGCAGCTTGTTTACAGCTATATTTTATACAGTGGTTATCCCAATAGGATCTCTGTAGTTACAGGTTTACACAATATTTCACTTTCCTTAGTCTAAAAAGACAAAATTCTTATCTTAACCCGAATATATTAGGCTTAAAAATTTTCACTTCGGTGTTATGTGAAGTTTACAGTCACAAAGAATATAAATTATTCAAAAGGGAAATAGGGAGAAACATTATTATTCAAATGAATTCAGAAAATGAAGTTGTTAGTCTGAAGTATCAAGTATCTCTTAAAAATGTCTCTTAAAAACCATTTTGAAACGTGAATTTCCATAAGATGTGAGACCTATTGTAGAAGCTACTCCGAAGTAACGGAAATGGATTGACGAGCAAGGATCAGACGGAGAAGAGGAAAGCCCTATCAGATATTTGAAGCTCTATCAGATATTTTTTCCTTAAAAACGTTGGAGGTATTTGAACCATTATTTTGCTTTTTAATTAGAGATTAGATAATAAAACTCGGCTGTATATTTTCGATGTTAGTTTAAAAGAAAAGAAATTTATCAAATGTATATAAATAACAAGCAGATAATGATTTGGAGTTTTTAAAAAAATAGAATGAAGTAGATTTCTACATGATGAAAACCTTTTCGCTGCATTCAAAGACTAATTCTACCAATCTTCAATCATCGTTACGAAATATCTAAATTAATCGTGACGATGTTTATCTTTCATTAGACGATTTACTTTCGATGTATAAGATGACACAAGTTCCCCTTCTATTTGATGCCATTTTTTAAAAATTTTAGCAAATTCATAATTTAATGCACTTATTTAAAAAGGAATTTACACCAAAATAGCCATTTGAAATAAAATTCTTTTTAATGAAACGCATAACATTTTTTTCAAAATTTTATGCTTTCAGAATTCATTATTGAATTATAATTCATTCCTTAACAATGTGAATCGTAGTCGGAAATATTATGGATATAATTAAGATATTGACACACACGCGCATACACACGTATTTACAGGCACAAGAAATATATGTATAGATATAATTCACTTGTAATTTATGCTAATCAAATTTTACAGATCGCCGTTCTGAAGTAGAGATACTCCAACTTTCTAATTAAAAATGACTTTACTTCATAATTTTATTTTTATTGAAAAGGTCAGAGAGAAACTTAGCTTAGATTCATGTCTTTCAATTAAAATTATATATTTTTTATTTTATGAAATAATTTACTGAAATTATTTTTGAGAGTTTGGTTTGATGTGAAAATGCTGTACGAAAAGTCTTTTCTTATTGAAAATTTCTGTACTGCATTAAAAAACTAAAATCTGTGTGAAGCTGTTTTAAATAAGTAATATTTACAAAATAAAAAAGCTTTACAAAAATGTCTGTCAATATGAAAAGTAATATTTTCTAAGAAAAAAAACAATATGAGTGATCTCCTTGAAACCATCACTTTTGGAAAAAAAAAGATGTTATCTTTCTCTCTCCATCTTACATAAACGTAACAAATCTTGCGTCAGGTCTTGGACATAAAGATTTCTTCTGGATTTTTATTTCTAGAGTGCAGTATATGAGAATCTAGTTCATCATGGTACATCAAGGAAAATTCAAGCATGTATTTTCGATAATTTTCTGATAACTACAATTTTATTAACAAGACCATAATAAATCAAAGGAAAAACTTTGCATTTTTGAGTTATAATATTTACATATATGTGAATATAGAAATGGACAGACAATTTACCCATTGACGAATTTAGTTGAAAATTTGTTATGAATCGACATTTTCAATAATAAAATTTTCTAGGTGTTTTTTAACATTTGACATCATTTTGTTTCCATTCATGCTTGACAGATAGATAAACTCGTTACGTATATATTCAAAATTAATAGAAATCCCCAAATTTGGCATCGAGACGCCTGAATTAATCTTAATCAATATAGCTCAAAGCATTTTTTTGTATCACCCCCTTCGAGAAAGATGTAACCAAAAATGTGCATTTCAGATTCAGTGTAATATTGAACATTTTGATTCGTCAAAATATCGAGCACAAATTTTTTGACGATTACGATTCTTTTTTTCTGTGTTTTTCGTACAAGAGAAAGTAAAAAATTTCAACTATTAGATAGTTATTTGTATTTAAAATTAAGTAAGCAAAAGATGGCTCTGGGAGAAACTTGCAATATTGACAAATATTGTAACTGCTTTCCGTCCTCTATTTTACATAATCAATAATGCTTAATTGAAAATCGCTGCAATCTCTTGTGCGATACAATTGCGCCTACTTCTCTCATTGTATATTATGATTGATTTTTTAAAGGAACAACTAAAGATTTAATATTGAATGAAAAATCAGTTTTACTGCTTGTTTAAATGTTATTTGATTTAAACTTTCTCGAGTAATGCTTTTCCAATACAATGATTTATGTCCCAATGTGTGTCAATTGATACTAACATTTTCGTTAATGACATTGATACAAATAAGTCTTGGAATACCAAATCAATTTTAAAATAAATAGTTGACAAAGACAAATACGTCCTTTGATGTCTTAAGCAATAAACATGTATATTATGTATAAATAAATTGTTTTAAACTTCTCGAAGAAGCATTGACGTCTTTATGATTATTTTAACTTCTGATGTTTCTAAAGCAGAATTGTTTCTAAATTCAATAACACATTTTTTTTTATAGTGGACAGAATATTACTTTAGTCAAACATATATTTAAAATACTCGTTAAGAAAGTATTCATTGAAATTTTCTGAACTATTGTCATATGTTGGCTAATGTTTTCAATTTTTATTTAATTTTCTAAGAAACCTATTCTTCTTGTTAATAAATGAATTCATTTCTTTTTTTGTGATAAGGCAATATAAAAGTTTATAGATTTTTGAATTTTTTTATCTTCTTAATATTTTTAACTTAAATAAAATAAAATATAAAACTATTATTGCAATGAAATTTTAAAAATATATTTCTGCTTGGTTTTGAATGCCCACTATATCATTTAACGAATGTTTATGTTGTGATATTTATTCTAAATCCTGTGAAATATATTTGATATATTGCATAAATAATGTTTTAATATTTCATGGATAATCTTAAATAAGGACATGATATAAATAATGGATATATGCCCAAATACTCATATTTTCACTATTAACAATTCCTATTTTATCATCATATCGTTATTTATCTATCTGAAAGGACGAATGAAATTACCAATTATTAATATAATACTTGATGCACAGCTGGACAATACAAATGAGAAACATTTACGTGTAATTGGAGATCCACCATTTCTGAAATAATAATAAATATATTCAATACAATATTTTAAACCAAAACCTATATTCCAGTTTTGTTAATAAAGAGACATGTTAACTTTGGGAAGAATATTATTTTACAGGTTTTCGAATTTGAAATTCGATTTCATTGTCTATTTTATGATCTTGAGATTTAAATACTTTTGAATTTGGAACATATTATGATAAATCTTTCCATATTATTAATATTTCGAAGGTTAGACAAAAGAGAACTAAATTGAGATAGTTGATAATCCTTAATATTCGATTCTATTTTAGATTATATAATTTCAAAGGCATCTCAAATCTGATTTTTTTTCAGTTTAATCACTAAGAAAGCATATTCGCTAAAGAGAAGATGAAATTTAATTACACAGAAAAGATTATAATATAAAAGATGGCATAAAACATTTTGAAAATAATTAATAATACAATGTTTACAATCTGAATGATATTTCGATATGTTCAATCATATTTTTTGCAACATATATAATAAATTTCGGTATACTCAAAACGTAGTGATAAAAAGGCTTTTATTTATGAATAATTTAACTATCAAAGACATAGAATACAAATTTTTATGTTTTTAGTGAACCTTTACATATAAATTTATATATCTCAAATATTATTCAGGGTTACTTTGCATTCTCCGAAACCAGAGCTTTGCTAAAGACCTTTAAAAATATTAGCCTTTATATTAAAATTTTCACTTTAAATATTAATAAACATTTTTAATAATAATAATAATAATTAAATATAGAAATTAAAATTGTTTTGTCGTATATTTTTTTCGTCACCAAATTATGATTTAGAAGCCTCAAAATCAATCAAATTGTATTTAATAAAATATTAATATCATAATTAATATCGCATTGAAAAGACTGCTTAGGTCCTTAAAAGTACAAAATTTTTCTGTTCATAATGAAGATTCTACATGTTGAGCCTCATATTTATACATTTCAATTAAATTTGATTTGTACTTGTATAATATGTTTTAGAATAATAACTGCATTGAAATATTTTTGAATAACCTCAGAAGAAATAGAAAATCCGAACTTATGCATATTATTTTTTTTTTACTTTCTCATGCCTTTCATCATATTATCCATGAAAATTTTGATTCTCCATGATAATTGTTTTAATTTATTTTTTTTCCTTCTTATATGTCAAATATTCAATGAATATTTTTCCCTAAAACCTATTGTGATATAGTAGAAAAGTAATTATCATTCAGTTCAAATGGTCTTGATATTGTATAGTAGATTATTATGCTTTTTTAAAAACTAATCCTGATGCACAGCTGAATAATTAATGATTCTGAATTATTTACCTATCTTTCATGAACTATAAACCATTCCGACTTCATGCGAAATCACCCCTATGAACATCACATTCGCTTTTAATGCTAGTCACTTCATTAACAACTTAATAATAAACTTTCAGAAACGCCCGGTTTCATTACCCGATATCTAATGAGGATTAGAATTTCCTGGTACCAGCACTACTTACAGAGTGTAGGGCGAGTCTTACTGATCGATTACAATTTAAAATAATTAAAGAATTCGAACGTATATGATGATCTGAAGCGGGCTCTTTAATAGCTGCCTCGTAAAATAAACAGACGTGCAAACAGAACGGCTATGCAATTTGATTTAAGATTCGGAAGGTATCCAGCAAATAAACATTAAACTTGCAGTTTCTCACCGAATTTAAATTGCTAGATTCATTAGGCAAGCTCAATGGATATTTCCAATCATAATTTTTAACCAAATACTTTGTACCCGTTTCTCAGTATTTACACAGAAGATTCGAAAGAATTTAAGCAATTTAACACATGTCCCTAGATTCATTCGTTCTGTTTAACGAAGATCTTGAAACCTATCTTTCAGGCGATCTCCGACACGCCTAGTTATATTATTGATGCGACTCGTTAAACAAATTTCCAGAGAAAAGGATATTTTTCAAAATGAAATGAAGCAGTTTCTTTTGTGTTTCTCTTTCGAAACTAAATTAGACCTTTTGAAAGGGATTCTAATTAAGTTTGATAATGTTGCTTAGAATGGATTTCTTCCGATGTAGCAATGTAAGAGCTGAAATTATTGGTGCCATTGGGATTTGCACTGCTATTTGACAATCAATTAACAATTGATGCAATGTGTATACATTTTTACTCTTTGCAGAAATTAGCCGCCTTTGGCGACCAATTAATTCGTAGAGTTCATTGATTAATTTTAATTTCCATTGTTGTTGTTGCTTGTCGCACTTCTAATAGACAAGCCCGTTGACGAAGTTAGCGATTTTAAACAGAGTTTTAGGATCTCTTGTTTCAGTAGCGCCATCTAGTTCCAATAAAACGTCTTAACTACTCATGCATCATGGCCCTTTTCACGTGGCGGATTCATTCATACGATTCATTCACCCATCCACAGATCGTAAATCGTAATTTTAGACCTGAATCAGAGAACGATAACGTCTGATCCAGTAGAGATTCCAAGTTCGGGGATATTCTGTGGCGAAAGAAAGAAGTACCCTCAATGGTATTGTTTTGACTTGGAGGACCACATATTTATACGTGCACCAGCCACTATGTACAAGGAGAGTCTTAGTATGTGGAATTCGGACACAATCCAACGCTCTACCAACCAGGCTATCCCTGCCTTTAATTTCCGTTAAACATCATAAGCATTCTTTTTGTTCATGACACCAATAAAAGTATATTTTTAAATATCAAATTATATTAGGGGCATTTTAATTTTATAGCATTTATACTTATTATATTTATTTTATTTAGTATGTAAAAGACTCTTCATAATGAAGTAAAGTCAGAATAATAGTACAATATAACTGATTATCTTCTGATTGCACTTTCTATTTTTGTGGTAGTATAATTTCACTTTTTTATTCTTCGTATAAAATGAGAAAATAATATAAATATGTTATTATTTTAACTTTAAATTACTGATTAGACCACGGGGGCATCTCGTAATTAAGGATGAGAAGCTTACTGTAAGGTAGTTGGTTCTCGCCACCCTAGTGGGTGCACGAAAAGGAGGGAGTTTGGCTCCTTCCATCAATGGTGGGACGTACCTCCTTAGGGAAGGGTTGTACTGTGGCCGGTGATGGCCTTAAGTACTCAACCGCAGTTCCCGCTAGTGCTGCTGTTGCTGCGGTCTGGTCATTCAAGTTTCCCATGTGCCTTCTGGCGGGTTGGAGTAGCCAGTTTGTTGTTAAATTACAGATTAAGTGTTTGAGAAATTAGTTTTAGTTTCTATGAGACAGTGCAAATTATTACTTTAATTTATGCAAAAAGATCTTGTAAAGAATAGTCAAAATTCAGATCTATGTTTTTACGATATGTGCTATAATAATATAATTTAAATTACATTTTCATAGCATATATTTCAACTTAGTAGATTGCTATAAAATCCCTTTGTGAAAATTCAGCCTTTCTTTTAAAATGCTGCAACTATTGTAATGATTAATTATATTAAAATATTAATGATTTATTATTATACATTTTTAAATAATATAATTATGAAGCGTCCGGTAGAGGGCGGAATCCAATAAATAGCATCAGTCCAGGTATTGAGAAAAAGCGAACCACCCACTTTCTTTAAGCCAATTTTTAAGGATTTCAAAGAAATTCTTGAAATCTTGATTCATGAAATGTAACAATTCCTTATTTTTATTCTATCTTTGTTAACAGATATTAATATACATGTGCAATGGAAAATATTTGTATTCGAAAATAAGAAAGCGTTTTCACTTTTCGTTTTATTTCGCATTTGTTGCTTTATTTTGCATTATGATTGAAAATATTTCCTTCCAAGTACTCTTAAGCAAAGTTCTAGCTGTAACTTAAACTTATCTTTAGACCTTAATAACAACGAGAAAACGCAATTTCTGATTTATTTCAATAGATTTACTCCCCCCACTATACCGAACTGAATTCGAAAAGATTTGTTTCTCTCTTACTGCAGTTTTATTGCAGAATGTTTATCAAGCACGAATGTGAATATTAAACTCTCTAGTAGGGAGTTTCTTCAGTTGTATCTGAAACAAAATTTCTGAATTCATATTGAATTCAAATATCTCCTCTTCACTTATTTTATTTTATAAGTATGGAATTTAAAGGAAATATTACTTCCTCAGTTTTGAAGATATATAAGATTTTCATGATTTTTTAAAGGACAGATTTGAATGTATAAGATTTTGATGATTTTTTAAAGGATATAGCAGTATTGTATCAAATTGAAAGCAATATGATCTCAATGATTAAATAACCGCATAAAATCATTTATATTAAATTATTTTAATTCTTCCATATTGAGTTGTGCATCATTTGCTTTCATAACTGATTTTATTGAACTTCTTTTCTAATTACATCAATAATTTGTTTGAAAAAAGAAACAGATTATTGATGGTTGTAATTTTTTTCATTACTAAATTTTTCTCATGATTCAATCTACTGTCATGTTTACTCTTGCGTGTTAAATTATGAAGGAAATTGTAGCTATTACGAAACCTTGTTTCTAATTACTATCTGTTAGCCCTCCCCCTCCCATAGATGAATAACATGATGTACAAACATTCAAAGGTGCTAGGGTAGAATTTCTCTGAGCAGATTCTGAAAAGTGACTTCGCTACGAAAAATGCTGTTATTTTGAGGGGTTTGAGATAATTAAGGTGGAAAGAAAATTTTCATAGGCATTTTGAACGCGATTTACTCATCATCAAACAAAACTAACGTTCATCTAAAGAGAAGCAATATTTTTTTTTGTCGATTTCACATCGTGTTTGATTTTTCCGTATCCCAAGAGCAAATGAACATTGATCACAATGGGCTTTACATTAAAGCAAGACAACGACGATCTTTTAAATTGCGCACATGGCAGTTGAGATAATATTTCCAACTGAAGGAGTGCATTTGCGATAGAATTCGCTTTCAGTCCAGGCCAAACGTCTCCGGATGTTTATCAGTTTGAATGTCTGAATTTTTATTTTCATGCTAAAAAGTCACAAGATGATGAATGTATATATATAAATGGATAATCACGACTAATCTCTAATTCATAGTTTTGTAAATTAGGATGACATTTGTACCGTAAAGGAAATGAATTGTACGGAGTAGCTATTCGTTAAAGACTAGTATTTCTATACACGAAATTTCATTTCTTAGTGAGCGCATTCATTATTGAGCTAGGGTAGACCGTACATAATCTTTTGGCCGACATATGCTTTTAGATACTCGAGTTTTAAAATTTTTTAGTGATTTATATTTTTGAAAAAGATTTTAATAATATACTTAATAGTCTAATGTTGTCCAAAGGAAAATAACTCTTGGTTCAATATGATATATTTGATAAATGATAATTTAATTTTTCAGTATTATAACTTGAATTTCTATATCCGTTTCATGTTTTCTTTTTCTTTATTTCAGAGAAAGCAACTCCACAAATCTTGGAGCAATAAAAACATTTATGAATGCTGTAAAATAATTAATTTCACTTAGGAATGATCATTTGCAATCACATCACAAATTTTCTTTCTCAGCATATATTTCATTATAAATTGAAAAGTAAAAGCAAGAATATGCTAAATAATTAAAAACGTTATTTAATGTCAGTTAAAGACTCGATATTTGCATACTGCTATTTTATGGCTTTAAAACGTGCAATTCTGAGTACGATTTTAATTTCTTAATCTAGTATAAGATTACATATATAATAAAATCATTATGATTTTGAAAATGTGATTGCATTAGAAAGTTGTATTAAGAATTATTTTTTCACGCTTTAATCCTCCTTATGTCAGATCCGAGAAATCTCTTCAAAATTTTCTTCTTGTACCAGCATTTCTGTCTCGGGAAAAAGAAATTTTCTTCTCTATATCAGTATTTTTTGGTAACCGGTTTTATCTTCCTCTTTCAAATACCAAACTGAGAACATAAAAAAAAATTGGCAATTTTCCTCATTTATAAATTATTTTTATTTAAAAATATTCGATATACTTTTATTTATTTATTATTATTTTTGTTTTTTTTATTATTATTTTATCAGTTATTTTTGTTTTTATTATTATTATTTTATCAGTCTGAAATTGTTTTTGGGTTAAAGTAATTTGAATATAAAATGTAAAACATACATTCAAAATTTACTTAACATGCAAATATGTTTATAATTGAATGGAATCATTTTCTTGGTTTTCACGGATAAGTGAATATAAATAGGAGTTTTGAGAAGAATGTATATTTTGAAGCGATTCGAATTGATGCTTTAAAATCATATATTTTCTTAATGTATATACAAAAACAGCATATATAAAATTGAAGAAATTTTTTAAAACTTTCTATGACATGGTAAACTAAAGAAATATGAAGAAAGAAAGTTTAACACTTAATAAAAATAGTTCATCGCAAGATAATTGTTTATAGCTTTTTTCGGGGAGTATTTTATAAGTTATAGAATACAAAAAATTCAAGTATATCTGTAACTCTAAGTATTTGTAGACTTTTATGAAGATGGTCAGATGGATGTATAGGGAGCACATTCTAATAAACTGGATGGTGGAAAAAGGATTTTTATAGTTTAAATATTCCTGAAAATATGAAGGACAGGTAAAAAAACACAACCTAATTGTGTACAAATAAAAACATTTGAAAGCACTAACCACATAAAAAGATGTTACTTTAACGACAATAATAGTGCTTCGTGTCGTCACTTTACTAGCTAGCTACGCGCATACAACTCCAGAGAGATATTAATATTTTGAGTTCCTCCTCGGGTTCATATGACATCTTGAAATGATGCTACGCCTCATGAAACTTTCAAGACGAATTTACAGGTGTCATTTTAATAGAGATAAGATGGTAATCGTTGCATTTTATAGAACATTTATTTTACCACCAAATTCATTAAGTTTGTTGCCAAGTTTTAATTTTGTATCAAAATACCTTAAGAATCTTAGAAAAATCTCTCTTTCCTTCATGAAGAAAGAAATTGTGCGGTAAATAAATAAACTGCCTGATTGAACTTTTACTCTAGTATCTATTTTCAGTATTCAATTTTATTACTTTTTAAGAATATGGTTGAAAACAACCTAATCATTTAAATCTTTATTCACACTTATGACAATATCAGGGAAACAAGAAAAGAAAAAAAAACATATAAGAATATTATAAAAAGGAAAAAAAAAACTATTCTATCATAAAAAGAAGAAAAAAATTATTATATTATTTCTCAACAAGAACACCACCTCTTGCAAATGTCAGAATTTTACAAAGAGAAAGAAAAATGATTTTCCTAACATCCAATAACGAATATTTCTGATTTTTTTTGCACCTCATATAAATTAAATATTTAATTTTCATACTAGATGTAAAAAAAATAGGAAATATTCCTAACGAATAACCTAGTTAAGTTTTTCTTCCTTTTCTGAAAGTGGGAAAGACGAGATTGATTAAGTTTATTTGTCAAGCAGTGACAAGATATATGACTATTTAACATTATGTAACTGTGGTTATAACTGTCTGCAGCCAAGATTTTAAATATAAACCACAATTTACAGCTTTGCAGAAGGAAAAATAAAAACATTTTGGAGAATTCTATTGATATCTCATTTTGATATAATTTGAATATAATTATTGAATGTAATATTTGAAATGAATGTATAATATGAATATAAGATTTGAATAGAAATATAAACTTGTAGCTAGACTTTTGAATTCTAAAGAAAATATCGTTAGAGCCCGCATGATAAAATATTTTTAGCAATCTCTCTCTCAGCCATGTTAGTTTTCTGGTATTAATGAAAGATTTGCAAAGATTCATTATGGATGCTAAGTCAATGGCCTTGGCGTGAAAAGGTTCCGGAAAATGCAAGATTTATGGCCCTTATCTATTAGGAACCGAAATCTGAAGATTTGTCTTTGAAATAACGTTAAAACACATGCTGCAGGGAATCTCTAAGTATCCGAGGGCTTCGGAAGAGCCAGTAGCTCTCTCTGGAGTTTACTCGTAATTAGAGTTACTGAGTCTTTGAATGTGTTGTTGCTGTTATTCAATTTGCGCTTGCGCCTTTAATTTTTTTAGCTGTGCTTTAGAATTCTGTAATATTCACGAAATAACTTAACATGTTCCTTTATCCAGATTGTTGGAGTATGTTCCAATAATCTGGATGAAAGTACTTTTCCCACTGACGAGTTTTGTTAAAGTACTACAAAATTATGCATTTTTATATCCGTTTCATTTCCCACAAAACCGGTTTAAGCATTTTAAATCACGTTTTTAACCTTGTACATATAGCCATATGGTAAATGGATACTTCAAGCACATACACAAACGGGCACATGCAATACAAAGGCAGATTGCTCTCTTACACTTTTCCCGTTAAATCTAAACTCATATTGAAGATATTTGAATGAAATCCCTGAATTTTGTTGCTTATTATAAACAACATTCTCCTCTAGAGAATAAATAGTCGATTATATAGAGTATGAAAGGAACAGAGAAAAATCTGATTGAATCGTCATCGATTTTCATGCAAATTGAGAAATAACTAACTAAAGTTGAAGCGAGAAAGGGATAAGCTTTATTAGATTGTCTGAAATGATGATGATTTAGTGATAAAGGAAGGAATATAAATAAAGAGATATGAAGCACTTAATTTTCTCATTCAAAGTGAGAAAGAAATTTTTCGTTATTATTTTTCTAATGATAATAATAAAGCGTTCCTACCTGCATTGCAAAATTGCGCCTTTCGTATTGCTAAAACGAGGGGGGAGGAAATGTGAAAATGCAGTTTTGTGTTTTTAAGATACGAAAAATATTGGAAAAATTTACTTTTCTGTCACTGTAAATTCGTATCTATAGTGTAGGCTGACATAAAATAACATATGTATTTCAATTGAGACAGGTAGTATAGCGTTAATAGCTTCACTACAGCAAAAGGCCGTCCGGACATTGCAATAAAATCTTACCTTCAAAAGCGTATCAGATAGAGGGTTGGTAGGAACACGCACGCACGCACGCACGCACGCACGCACGCACGCACGCACGCACGCACGCACGCACGCACGCACACACACACACACACACCCGAATAATCAATTTTTTTTATAAGAGTTATATAGATTTTAGATAGACGATATTAGAAAATTCTTCAACTCTTGCAAGTCATCACCTTTCATTAAACAAATAATGTTTGATGTACAAAGTTCTTTTTCTTCTTGTGCATAGATGACCACCCCGACACCACTGAAAAAAGCAGTATCGACAGTATTTCTTGTGCCCGACTTCTGTCTTTAGCATAATCCCTAATGTACAAAGTATCTGTAGAATGAAGAAAAAATGAGTTAAAGCATGAAGATGAAATAAATATAAATCATAAAACTGAAAAAAAATATTCATATTTAAGAATTCTAAAAATATTTCCGATCTTTCTTACTTTTTATATTAATCAAGAAAAAATCAATAATCTTTTTCCTTTTAAGAATGAAAGGACTACAGCTGTATAAAATGTTTTTCTAGCTAAGGAAATTATCATCCATTTTATAAACTTCTTTCCAAGTGTATTTTATTAAGAAAAGAAAATTATCATCTAAAGATATTTGGGCCAAAATTTGCATACCAATAATAGGCACGAAAAAGCCTTGTTTACTCTTCAACCATTTTATTAAATAAAAACAAGTTTGATTTTGCAAATTTATATCACCGGAACTTTCTATTGACTTTCGCAATCTTTGTGTTAATAAAGATATGATTTATGTGAATTCATTCTGTTCGGAAGTATAAGAAAACCAAAAGGAGTGGTTCTTTAAACAATATCACATACTGTTTAATGAAAGTGAATGAATTCCACTTCTCCCACCACTTCGCATAAAAATACTGGATGTTGTGTAAGCCCATAAACGCCATGAGCATTCTGTTTTCTTTTTAATTTTTAAAAAAAATCTGCACGTGAGTTTTTTGTCCTTAGCAATGTATAGTGAGAAAACATTTGTGAGCATTATGGGCTTCCTCTTTTTAACAAATTGGAACCAAAATTTGGTGCAGAATTACATTGTTAGTTACAAGATCACATGCGAAGTTTTATTTTCCTAAGTTGCTCTTTTGAGTTATTTCTGTTAAAAACATGCGAGTACATAGCTAGACAGTACATTAACTCTTCAATATATTTAGTTCAGAACTTAGTTCAGATCTACGCTCTATATAATAAAACTAAGCAACATCTTTTTGTTTTGAAATTATTATGCTCATTTTGATGGTAGATGTATTTGTATGAATTGACTTCAATATTTGCCTGAAACTACAAAAACGGTTTAAAGAAAGCATACCAAATTTTTTTCTTCTCGCTCTAAGCGTTTTTAAGTTATCGTGTGTATATACGTGTGGAGGTTTGTCAAAATCTTGTGGCAGATCTTTTGATTAATGCAATACTTTCTCACTGCATACTACGTATACGAGAAAATAAAATAATTAAAAATAATAAAGTAAATCCTTAAATATTTTTATACCAGATTTTTAATTGGTGAAAGAGGGGGAACGAAAATTTTAAATTTGAAACAATTGAAGCATTTTTAATTCTGTATATTAAATAATTCGAAACGTTGTAACTGTGAATGTTCCTTTCTTTTTTTCAATGATAACTTAGTATGATCACAATAATAAATTATCATATAATTTTATATGATAACTTAGTATGATCACAATAATAAATTATCATATAATTTTATATGATAATTTAGTATGATCATACAATGATGCCTGATGTCACTTAAAACTTCGTTGAAAATTTGAGCAAATAATAAAACTTTGAACTTTTTTTTATTATATTATGTTGTAGAAATGAATATATGAAAAGTATATTTAAATTAAAATTTCTTTTCATGCTTAATGCATTTGTTGCACCGACAAATTCGCTCTGTGAATAAAAAAAAATTATGTTTTATTATTTTTACCGAGCACAGAATGCACTCTATAATTAAAAACAATTAACTGATGATGAGTACATGTTTTAAGCATGATGATTTAGGTCGTTTCCTCCTCTGCGTCACTATATGACTCTAGTGTTAGTGAGATATCTTCATAATGGAAATATTCTAAAATAAAAAAACGAAAACTCCAGAAAATATTTAATAATTTCAAAAATACAACTAATTTTTAAATCTTAAATGCATGAAAATACAGCATAAAATGAAAATATTTACTGTTTACCCATAAAATTGTATTTACCCATAAAATTGAAATGCAAATGTTGGTACAAGAATTTGAATAAACAATAGTAAAGAAGAAGAATGTAAATTTTTCGAATATAATTTGGCATTAAACTTTAAATTTCATTTCACGAAATGCATTATGTTAATCATAAATAATAAATCATACTCTAATTTTCTGATAGTAAGAAAAAAGTTATCCCAAACGTTTTTCTGAAAGATTGAAGTATTGTAAATTATTTTATAATGCAATGTTCAATGAATATTCTTTTCATGTTTATAATATTTCTGTATTTTTATATTTAGCCTGACACAAAGATATTATTTCATTAATAATTTATCTGTTCCATTTTTAACTTAAATCTCTTAGTTATAAACCAATCCTTCTCTAAAAAATCATCTTTTCTCTCATAAAAATATTCTCTTTCAAATCCATTTTGACAATATTTTAATAAATAAATTTACTCTTCTCTTACCTATATATTAAAAATATATGCGTGACTATATAATGAAATAAAACTCTTCCAAGCACAAGTGAAAAATGTAATACTAGAGACCAAAAATAAATAATATTGCTGCAATAAAAATTGAAAGAATAACGAATTATTGAAAATAAAATATCATAAAATAAAGGGTAGATTATTAGAAAATTGAAGGGCACTTAACGGGCTATTAGGAAAAGAAGTTCTTCCACAACGATAAAAGTTTTTAAAAATCCAAACCTCATTCTGTAGATTTTTCTTTATCATTATCTGACCATTAAATATAAAAATGGAAAGTACTCAGTTATTAATATAAGGAAAAAGGGATTAAAGGGGAAGGTTTAGTACAATTTCTGAAATAAAATTCGAAAGAAAATTAATGAAAACTGAAGCAGAAGTATAAATTTCATTTAAGAAGGGACTCGAGACTATATAATTACGGTCTTTACTATAGCTATTTTCGAGAAACTATTAATGACACATATAGCATCACAGTCTGCAATTTAGGAAAATATTAATCAAGGATTTGTAACAAACCAAAGAAAATGAGCCTCATGACTGACATATATTATTTGCCCTTTAACTAAAGGAATAACCGGTTAACAAATATATTGATTGATTTACATGAATTGTTCTTCAGCTTTTATTTATACTTGATAGAAGATTAGTTAACATAAATTAAACTTTTCAAAATAAAGTATGTTTTATCTTTTAAAAATTAAAAGCTACGTCACATTAAATCAGAAATTATTAGTAAATCTTCAATTATTTGTAAAGCAATTTAAAGTCCAATAATTGGAAAATATTCTTACTTTTAATTGGACGGAAAGAATCCGCAAAAGCCACTTCTTTAATCAAGCCAGGAATGCTAAAAACATGATAAAGTTCCGTGGATGCATATTGGCATCATCGTTTTATTTTTAATTGATTGGAGGGCGGAAAAGTAATTACGGTCTTGTTCATGTCCACTAACTGGACCTGGAAGTCTTGGTCTAAGGATATAGAGCTAACTTTCGTATTTTGGTAATGAGATTTTTAATTAAGGATTGGTTTTGTTAAGATAAGCATTTTCCTCTCACACAAGAATGAAAATACATTAAAATATAGCATAAGACGCACAATATACGTTGCGACGAATCAAACGTCAGATCAAATTTTGTAGCAAAGGATTCAACAGCTGCAGAGATAAATATTTCTGCATATAATATGATATGATGAATGCTTAGTTCATTTCAATTTTACCTAACATTTAAAGCTTTTAAATGGAAAAGTTGATGGCTAAGAAATTTAAGGTTATTGTTATCTCAATGCTAATATTATCTTTCTTCAATTTGGTAATTCTCAGAACGATTATTTACCCCATTAAATGCTTTAGAAGGGCTTATGACTTGTAATCGTGTCTACAAATGAATGGTTTGCAAATGTTTGAATTTTTTTGTGATTTGGCTCTAAAAGGCAGATAGCCATTGGAATATCTTCCAAACAGAATATTTGACCCACTACGTTAAGACATCGTATATTTCAATCCCACTAAACAATATCATTGACCATCTAGTGGATAAAACTAGAAGCTTTTAGTAGCGGCTCCATTCATATATGTATGATTTGGAATGCTAGTATAATTAAGCGAGTATGCATCCTTTTACATGTTCACCACTATTTTGGAATTTAAAATATTATATAAACGATTATGTATCCTTTCTGAATCTGCACTCATCCAGGCTCATTTCTTCCATTGCAAGTTCGGATAATAGGTGATAGGATAATATTTTTTATCCGTCTTAAAGCATTATTAAAAATTAGACCTTAAACTTAGTGAAGGTCCTTTCAGAAAGAGCATGTGAAAAGTATACCACCATTTTAGAAATAGTTTTAACTGAGTCACAAGGAACACGTATCATTAAAAAATGAATGGAGAGCTGTTAGGCTAGCAGCAATATAAGACTTAAAATGGAAATTGAAGCAGAATCCAACTAGAGCTTGAATTTTCTGTAAACAATAATTAGATAAATATTTCAATCAAAATTTATTTTCTGATAAATTACAAATTTTTTAAATCATATAAAATAACCAGTGGGAGTTATTATCAAATCCCGAAAGCTTTAACTTGTCATGTCAGATAATACCTTGCATGGCTTTGGCTTACAACAGTTACAAAATATTAACTTTTGGCTTGAATTTCGAAATTTTATTGAATCTATCACGTCATCCTTGGCGAGTTTTCCGGCAATTAATCCTTTATATGCAGTTTAAAGTGTCTGAAAACCAAACGTACTTTATAATCGTTTTTTTTAACTGATTGGCACAAGTATTTGACACAAAACTGTGTAAAGAGTACTCACAAAATATTATTACAAATTTGATGTATTTAAGTCATTCCATCTTTGAATGAGTTGTCTCAAATTTGGCAGATACCTAAAATATAAATGCTAAATCTATGCACTGAATATTTTGTATCTAGATTTCCGCGTTTTATAGTTATCATGTTAACTTATATTTGAGCAACGGACAGACCAACTTCCTCCGAACAGATTTTACTCAAAACATAATATATATCTTCAAATTTGGTGTAAAATTCGTATAGCAAATTCCAACTGTCTATCTTGAAGCGTTTTTGAGATATTTTTGCCACACACAGACAGATATTTTCCAAAAAGGATATTTTTATTCTCATTGAGGTTTAAAATATAAATATTCGTCAAAATCTCGAGTTCGAATTTTTCGACGATTAATATACTTTCTCTATACTTCCTGTATGAGAAATTAAAAATTTATATCTTAATATCTATCCGAACATTGTAGCAGACTGCTTATAAAATAACAACTATAAGTCATAAAATAAATATTTTTTGCACATTGCTGCGTTTTATTTCATTAACCATATATCATAAATTAAAACACAGCATTAGAAATGTATGAAATTTTTTAACGAAATGATTATAGCGGCTTTTTAAGGAGTGAAATTCAGCAAATTGATATTTCATATTAATTATCTCATGTGTACTATCATAGTAAAATAAAAGCAATAACATCATAAATTATGTATATTTTGTGACTTCAGAACTCAAAAATATAAAAAAATATATAAAGACAATTTATTTATAATCTAACGCTTCATCGAAAAATCTGGCTATTTTGCTTTCAAAAATGTGATAAAAATTCTACTTCCTGAAAGGAGAAAAGAATATTTCATGTCTCAGTAAATTCATTCTTACATATACAATAAATGAAACGGAAATGCATTGAATTTACTCCAAATTTAGAAGTCAAAAGTAAAGGCGAAAGATATTCTGGAAGAAAGCCTAATAACTACATTAGTTTTTGACACGAACACTTGATTGAAATTACATTAAGAGATAAATAAATCTATTGAAATTTTATCCAGCAATTGTATTCACCTCGTGACTATAAAATTCAAGAATAAATTGAAGTTTCAAATAATATTTTATCAAAAATGTTGCTGGAAAAGAAAATTTTATTAACAATGTAAAAGAGTTAAAGTTTATAAATGAGAACGAAAACTGGAAGAATGAAAGTTGAAGATAATATAATTTTCACTATGCCATGGTGCCTCCTAATATCATTGTCACAAGAACAAAATAAAACTAGAAAATCATTATCCTTTGAGAATGTGACATGAATTATGCTGAAATTTTTATGGCTGTAGGGTAAATATTTGATTAAAAAAACGGCTATTTTCCCCTTCTTCATAAATAGTATCGTAACAAGTCAACGAATGTTTGAATACCTGAAGCAGGATGTGTTTTTGTACCCACTTAAAAAAATACATACTTAACATTTTTAGGAATATTTCTTTTCTTCTGATTCCTATTCATTTTTCGTTAAAGTCGTAAATATTTGAATCCATATTTGATTTAATACATATTTAATTTAAGCAAATTGCAAAATATTTTTTTTCTCACATAATGTATAAAACATATTTTCATAGATTTAAAACAAATACTTGAGTATAGTATGGGCAAAATTTGTAATCTCAGGAATATTTTTAAAATGAAGTAATATTAGGAATGTACTGGAATGGAGCCTAGTTTATCATATATATAATTTTTCTTATGATTTGAGGAAGGTTCCTTCTTGATTAGTATTCCATAAACTTATCCACAGAGGAATACTGAAGAATTATGTGCAATGTATTGCATTAACTAATGTGTTTTGAATTAAAAAATAGTTTTAAATTAGATTTTCTGATTTTTAATTGTTTGTGCCTTTGATTCAAAATTTTGTCTAAATAAAACGAAGATAATTTTTTTTAAATTGTTAAATTCTGACAATTTTACAAATTTTTAAAAGAATCTTAAATAATTCTTAGTTGCTTGTTCTGGGAAGCCTTATCATGTACTTTCAGTTCAAATCCGTTCAATTTACTGCATAATGATCTCATCTGTATACTTCCTCCTGATAAAAAAGAAGTTAAAACTTTTCCTGCATTTTTTCACTGTTCAAGAGGAACATTTCTCAAAACCCTTGAATTTAAAAACAAATAGATAAAGGCAAGATTAAGTAAGGATAAGAAAATAATTATTTTAAAAATTGCATTTTATAATTAATGAAACAAAGTACTTTTTAAGTCGAAGTAATAAAAACTGGATGCTGGTGAGGTCAGTGTCCTCGTAATCTGCATCAAAGGACTTCCTTTAATTTAAGAGTCGGAACTGTTTCTATAGCACTTTTCTTTCTATGGATTCCTTTAGCGTATCCAACGATCTTCCCAATATTTACCTATTTTCTCGTATACTCTTCAATAAACATGCTTGTGTACTATTAACGGTATGCTTTTGGCAAACAATAGCTACGAAAGTCCGATCTTTGGCGATTTTTTTGATAATTAATCACTGAAATACGGTTATTACATAAGTACCAGAACACCAATTGTATGCTTTGTGGTTTGGAATATTTTTTCTGACTGCATAAAACCAAATCTTGACACAGAATTTTAAATTTTAGTTGGAAAATCGCATATAAAATCGCATATTTTTAGATATCGCGTTTACATGATGTAAAAGCACAAATCAGCACAGTCATCCTCTTCATGGATTTGATAGGCATATGCACTTAAGGTGTTTAATTTATGTATCTAGTTCTTTTCGTTTTGTAGCTAAGATGAATTTCATTCAGATAGTTTAAAATGATTTTGAATTATTGTGTTCCAAAAGATATGGGCAGGTTGCAACAATTCCAAAATGCATTTTCCGAGCTCGAGGAGCTTTGAAGTGTGGATATTTGTCAACACCTCATGTTCAAATTTTTTACGTTACAATAATTTTTCTTTCTGTACTTCGTATATGAGAAAATAAAAAAATAAAAATAAAAAAAAACAACTTTTTTAGCAAACTAAGTTTTTTCAAAAAGAAAATCTCTCCCAAACTCTAAATTTAAATATGAATAACAAATTACAATAACAATCATTGAGGAATAAGTAATTCATTTAAAGGACTATATTATAACTAATAAACTTTAATCATTTTTTAAATCCAAATTATTCTTCAATAAACCATGTTTCTGAACGTAGATGTTTTTATGTGTTGTTTGTGCTATTTTATTCTGTAATATCAATGAAGTTTAGTTTCATTGTTTCAGGAAAAATGATTTATAATAAATCATTTATGATTCCATGGAACATAACTTTGTAGAGGAAGTAAAAAGGAATCATTACATTAAACTCACATTTTAATTCATTACAATAAACTTGTCTACATGTATAATACAATGTGTTAATTTTTTTTTCAAATTTCCATGCTTTCATCAGAGTTTAAACTCTACTTTCCAAAATCATAACATATTTTCTGTTATGGGGTTTGTATCCAGATAGGTTATTTCCCTTTTATTTATCAATTCATTTCAATTGTATTTTATTTCTCAATGTACAAAATATATCTCAAAAATCGAATTAATAAATGAAAGCTATTTAAAGGATAATTTTTCATTAAACCGAGACGGATTAATTTTATTTGTAAGTCTTTCTTAATTAAATTAACAAGAATAAGTTTAAGAAAAATAACCTAGTTATGCTTATTTTTATTTTTAATATTTTATTTTTGTATGCAAATAATTTTACGCATTTGAATTTATTTTAACTCTATTTATAACTATCTTCTTACTGTACAACTAAATTTCTGTATCATTAAAAAATTGGCCAAGAATGATAAGAAAACGTAATTTGTTAACTACTTAAAATCTACTTACTTGTTAAATAAAAATATAATAAGTTAAGTATTTTATTCACTTTTCAAAAGTTTAAGAATTTATTTGATGTTTTAGTTTTAAAAAAATCAAGAATGTAAATGGCATAATGAAGCATCGTTGTTCAGAAAAGGATTTAAAATGCAGATTCTTCCTTTTTCTAAAAAATCAAAATCCGTAGGTAATAAACTAAATAAATGAGAGCATACAAAGGATGTTATTCAAAATATACTAACAGCATTTTATGTATTTTATTCTTTGATCACTATATTTTGTCCGCAAAAGTACATGCTAAATATTCATGTATTCCAAACGCTATATCGAGAATAAATTGTAATTGTATAAACCATCTATTGTTATTGCAGTGAAAGTATCCATTTATTGTACTATGTGTTATTTTGATGAATGTACAAGAAAAAAAACATCCTCAAAAGGAAATTAATGAAAACATTGCTCTATGAAAGGCGATTTCTTTAGGCTTGAATGGAAAAACGTATTACTTTTTTTAAATTTATATCTATAATATTATAAATTTTGAAAATATAAAATTACTTTTAGTGCCATTGCTGTACAAAACTAAAAGATGATATTCAAACTGTTTCATTTTATTAGGAAATTACAGATATGAAAATAAGTTATTGTATTTCCAAGAAATTATCCTCTTTATGTATTTCTTTATATGCAAAGAAAAATATCATATAGATGAATTATTGTGAATTCTATTCTAAAAGGATTATATTTCATTACATTAGAAATTCAACAGTTGTTTAAACTAATTTACAATAAGGATCTTGTAATTTAAAAGGAATAAAAGTATTATTTTAATTACATGGACTTACAATACTGAAAATGTATTCTAATAGTATGTTCATACAATTCATAGGCGCGGCTAGTATAAAATTACTATAAATCTATTATATGAACTATGCTATTTGAACTACAGGTTCTGCAAACAGAATTATTCCAACAGCTACATAATCAGATATGGTTAAATAATGCATGAGTTTAGTGTTTAGCTAACTATGGTATTAGGACACCTACTTCATTAAACAGATATTAATGAGAAGCTTATAATTATCAATCAGTAATAGGATATCATTATTAGATATTATGACAGATGGTAAAATTATAATGACAAACCCTGATGTACATTTAAGGTCTATCCATCTATTAATTCATTATTAATAGATTGTATTTGACGTAGTATATAAACAGGATATCAAGATATAATTTTTCTGTAAGCTTATTTTTATCAAGCAGAGTAAAGAATATCATTAGATTATACATATCTACATGTTTTTAATGAATTGTTTAATAAGCTTCGTTACAGATGAAATATCTAGAAAATCTATGTGGAAATTGTATCTAGAAAATCTATGTGGAAATTGTATCTAGAAAATCTATGTGGAAATTGTATCTAGGAAATCTATGTGGAAATTGTATCTAGAAAATATATGTGGAAATTGTAAAAGATATTTATTAGAAAAATATACTTGCAAGACAAAAAAAAAATCAGGAACATTAAATTTCATTTATAATTCATAACTAATTGCAGAATTAAAATCATATAAATATACTCATAGAAAATAATTATTATATTAAGATTGTTATAATTAAGATTAACATCGATTAAGATTGTTACGATTAATAAATAATGTAGATCAGACGATATGTTATTAGGAAAAATAATTTATCTGAGAGATTAGGAAACAAGAGTAATCAATTTTTGGGAGGGGGGCAAAATATAACCATCTACTTGAGTGAGAACATCATGAAGTTAATATTCGAAAAAAATATTCACTAGTGACTTTGAAAAAATAGTTCTTCAGTAAAAAAAAGTGGAAATTATACTGTTATGAATCTGCATTACTAACGTTTCCAGCCATGTTAGTCTTATGGCAGGAAGGGGAATTTATAAGGAAACATTTAATTCTTAGAAAATTATATCTCATATTTATGTCTTTTTTTCTCTTCCTATTGAATGGAAGAGAAAGAGAAATGGAAATGTTAGAGAAAACAATATTTTACATTTGTGTAATTTTATTCGAGATTATTCCAGACTAATTGATGCTTGAGAACAAGTTAATGATTTTCATCTTTTTGTGATACTGTTACAAATTTTTATTATGATAATGTTTTGAAATTAGCATACTTTCGGTAAACGGCTTGATTGGATGTTGCAAAAAGTATTCAAGATTTCTATAAGTTAACGAATTTGGAAACTCTGAACTGAAATGTTTATGTAATTACTTCATATTTAATAGATACTGACTATGAGTTTTTAAAAGCTTCCATTGTAGTGATTTCCAAAAATTAGGAGACTGAATTATCTCAAAAAATCGACTAAAAGTCGTTCGAAATTTAAATATATTACAAATAAAAAAACTTCATCAACTAAAAAAATGTAAAAGAGTAGTTTTACTAACAGTAATAAGGTACAACTTACAATCAGCTGTACAGGAAGGAAACACTTTTCAATGATGGATAGCTGAAGTGTAAAAATGAGTTGGAGATGGAATTGCGTTATAGCCGATAACTAGTAAACCAAAAAAAATCTGATTTTGAAAAAGAATTAAATATCATCCGTTCGATGGTGAATCTGTTGAAGAATCAGTTTCTAACTATTCAGTGTCTCAAATTTCCTATTGAAGGATATTAAGAGTTGGAATTTCCATGAAACGATCTATTGATTGCACAACGTAAAAACACAGAAACTTTTAAACCCCTCTTAAACAGGGAGGACAAAATCAGTTTTATTTTATTTTATAGAAAGTTGCATGAAGGTACTTTGTATGCTATGTGACCGGTATTGTGCAAATGTACATTCTGATTAATTTTCGAGAAAGTAAGGGGCGTTGAATTCGGCATGTACCTTTGTAAGATTGACTGAAAATCAGGAAAAATCTGATATTTTGACTGATTAATCTGATTTTGCTTTACAAAATGATTTCCTACTTATATTTCGTCTAATTCATGGGAAAAATACAGTTATGGAAATAAAGTTCTATGGGATGGGTATATTTAAAGGGTCGCATAGACTTGATCTATTGTTTCATGCAGCATTCAGTGCTTAAAAGTACAGAAAGGGCCTACAAAATCCCATTTTTGCCATATATAACAACAATTGAGGGGGTTTGCTATAAAAAGGAGGCAGCTACGATTATTCAAGCTTGCAGAAAGTCGTAAAGAATGTTTGGAAATTCCAAATTCTAAATTGTGTGAAGAGTTTCCTTTTGATCAATCTTCTTAATTTTCCCTATATATTATGATACTATTTTCAATCAAAAATATATTTTCCAGATGATGCGGTACATGTTGGGATGTTGGAGCTACTTCTTTCTTGCAACAAAATAGATAAAGTCTACCTCTAAGAAAATTATTTCACAATAAAAATGAATGCAGTTTACTATAATATTATTTTATTTAAATTAAACTTAATAAATATAAACAAAATGTACATACAACTCGGCTTTAAAAACAAAAAAAAATTATATTCTCTCTCTCTATAGCGTCGGACTCATTTGTTGCGTCATTGGGTTTGTATTTTGTGGGACGTGTTTGCAAGCAAGGTCCATTACATCTTTATATTTTGAGCTATTAAGTGGAAGAATCTGCAGTAGAAAGTGGAGGTAACTCCAGGAGCTACCTCTATATTGCAAAAAACTAATGAGACAAACACTGCCATCTCTTGAGTAACACTAAAACTAACGATTAGAGCTACAACTTTCTGGCACCAAAGAAACAATTTTTTTTATATCATATGATCGTACATGTAACTCCAAATTCCCCTAAGATGAAGCTACATCCTTTTTGCAACAAACCCTTCAATTGACAATATCTTTACATTTTTAAGAAGATCGCAATCTTCACACTATACATACACATACATATTCATACATCAATTTTTCAAGAGGAAATTATAATTTAAACAAGATGGCAACTAACACTCTTCTTAGAACATAATTCCATTGAACATTTGTGAAATCTTATTGTAATCAGTTTTATAATTTCAGTTTAATAATTTATTTCAACGATAATGAGCGTAGAAAAATTTACGTAAGTAATAGAAATTGTTACACATAAATAATCAGATATTGCTGTCCAGCCTATTTTGCCACTTGGAGTGATCACACACCATTAAGAAATGTCTTGGTATCTTCAAGTTTAAGTCCATTTATTTTTCTGTTAATTTACGAAAATATAAATTATATGCATAAGAATTTCTTATGTTTTAAGTCACAAACGGTATGAATATCGCTACCACGTTTTGTCTTATTTGCTGGTATATTTTTGAAATACAATGTGTTTTTAGATTAGTTCCTATCTTTTTGAAACTGGCATAAATGTTTAAATAATTAAAAATGAATCGAAATTTGAACGAATTTCCTAATAACTTAGGAGTATATTATGCATTAAAATAATTTTTACACCACTTTAAAATTCAAATAATCAGATATCTATTTTTTACCAAATATTTCTTTAACAAAGATTTATTTTTATTTTATCCATCTTTATCATTTTAATATTTTTATTTTAGCAAATTTTAATTAATTTCATTTCATTTTAAGTTGTTAAAAAACATATTATGCGACGAATGCAGGTACAGATATTTTCCTTCATTCGCAGTTAAAATTTACTATATTAATAATGTATTAAATTTAATTGGCTCTGTAATTTAAATGATCAGTTATTTAAATTATGGAGCCAATATTATTTCTAAAATAAAAGTAATAACCCATTATCATCTTTAATGTAAAAAAAAAAGTCAACTTGCATTTCAATATTATTCCATTTTCAAGCATTCTGGCTCCTGGTTCAAATTTAATGTCTTGTCTTTTAATTATTTTGATTAATATTATGAATTTGTTAACTCGATTTGGAAACCACGACAAAATAGTATAATACTAATTTGTCGTGTCGTTATACCAACAGAAACGATACAGATACAGATACCAGCATATACTCGCATCATCGCGATTGATGCTATTGTAGTGAATGCTAATCAAGATTTGAATACGCATCAGAAATTGTTAATTATAAGCTGTGTCGAGGTTAGTGTGACTTCATCAGGATGCGCTGTCATCCATATGTGGATTGAAAATTCGTAATGTGTCCTCACAATTTCTTTCCCCTTTTTCCCTCGTAATTACAATTCATTTTCGAACTTGTCTAAATGCAACCTAAATTTTTGTTATTTATTAACCTGGTTTTCTAATTAGAGTACAAAGCAGCCTTCGCCATCAAAGATATTGTGATTCCGATTAGAATACTATGAAGCTAGACAGATGATTAAAGCCGAAAATAATATATTACAATATTTTAGACTAAAACTTCAGGTTTCTCACTTTTTTTTTCATTGTGAAGTAAATAAAATTAGCTTTGAAATAAAACAGGAGGTAGATTAAACAGTAATATAAATGTTACTATATAATCCGGGATTACTGGAAATTACTATTCTAAATATTTATGCATTTAAAAAATTAAAATAATTAGATTTTAACCTAACCTTTAATTAGGTTTTTGAACAATAATTATTAGATTTTTTATTTTTCTCGCCCTCTGCTACTTGCAACAAACAAATGTTTATCTTAGAAGGAAGAATTGAAAGTATTTATGAGTTTTCATTGACATAATTTTCATAAGCATTTTATTTCAAAGCTAATCAAATAAATTCAAAAATTGCTTTGCGCTCTTAATTCATATTGCATTACTGATCAAAAGCAATAGAGCTCCCAAAGGTAGCATTGAATTTCGGACACAAAGCTATCTTGCAATTAAACTAATTCCAGCAAAGTGAAACTCGATTACAATCATTTTGAATAGATGCAATTCAATTTAAGATGAAAGACACAGCGGACTTCTTCTGTGTCACAAAACAGATGACTTCTTTGACTTTTAAACAGACTATTTTCTTTGAAAGTTTTTTTAACAAATTATATAAAGAATGCATTTTCTCATATCGATGATCAATTACACAAATAATTCTAAAATGTTCTTTAAACAAAGGAATCTAAAGACGATGCTACGTTACTTAAATTCTTTTGAAATTTCCCGTGTAAACAGTGAAAAAGATTACTGGATATTTGGATGAAAATTATAATTGAAAATGTTCCCGAAACGTATCCATTGTAATGATCCGATGCTTAAGTTTTGAGAGAAATTGGAGGTTAAAGCTTATTTAATGTGGTTCTCCCACTGTTAAATAACCTCTGAACACATTGCATTTAGATTTCTATTTATTTAATGCTATATCAATTAAAGATTCCGCTTCTAATCACCCTGTCCATTTAAATTTGTAATTATTTCAGATAGCCATCAATAAATAAAATTCATCCGGTACTCAGGAATCAAAGAAATCTAATAACAAATGATATCTGCAAATGAAATCGTTACACTTTAAAAAAGTCGAAATGAGAAATTTCTGTGAGATGATATAACAACGAGCCATCTTACGAACGAAAATAAGAGTGATGATAGAATGATAATTGGCATCCTTCATGTTGCTTGTAGTTGTAGTCTATATCGCTCAAATTAATTTTCCAATTCGTATTTTAGTGCTTTGCTCTCTATGTGCCTGAGAATCTTATCCATGTGTGTTGTCTGTTTTCATCCGAGAATTTTTTAAAAGTTGAACTATATAGAGACCTCATGATGTTTTACAATGCCCTAAAGCAAGATGATGGATTGATATTCATCATAACTTACAGCTTATTGATATAACAAATTGCAGTCAGTATCAAGTTACGAATGGAAAAACAACAACCTCACGTTATTTCCAAGAAAAGAAAATAATAGAAAATATGATTATTATTTGGCCAATTTCAAATCTTGATAAAATAGTTAGAGAAGCAGACACTTTTTTAGATATTTAATTATAATTTTAAATTTGTAATTAAAAATTTTACTTCTTATAGAATTTTGAACACACACACATATATATATATATATATATATATATATATATATATATATATATATATATATATATATATATATATATATATATATATATATATATATATAAATTTATTCGACATTTTTAAATAAAAGGATGAAGATCTGAAGAAGTTGGGGATTTTAAGCTATCGGTATGCAAAGTTTTATATTTTCGGAGAAGTGCGAAACCAAACTTCCTCACATATTAAAAAAAATAACGAAATCGAAAAATTATAAATCAGTAATTTCGATATTTACCACATGCTAATTGCGTTTTGAAATATGCAATTGGTAGTTAATGTGAGACCTAATATTGCTGAATTTAATGAAATAACATCATTGATAAATAAATAAAAAGAGACAATGACAAATAATAACTAAAATATTAGTAAGCAATTAAATTATAAGTACAAATACGACTATTATAGAGAATCCTATGAAAGCCAAATTGTAATGTTCTTTCTAAAACGTTCTCCTGTGTACTTTATTTTAGCGATTCCAATTCAATGTTTTAATATTTATTCATAAGTTATATATCTGCACGAAATAGTCATGGTTTTTATTAAATTAATTATTATTTTTTTTAGTGACATATTTTAATTTTAAAAAATGAAAAAGTTGAATAAAGGAAGAAAACTTCCAATAAAAAATTGACCACTTCAAAGAAGTAGGTGCTTTACAGTCAAGATATATGTATATAAAATAAGAGCTTTCACGTAAATCCCATTATTAAATAAATCTTAATAAGAGACAATCAATTCGAACCATAATAATAAGAAGAAAAAAGTAATCTACAACATCTGATGAATAATTTTCGTCCGAAAACTAATAATAAAAATGTAACATGCTAGCCCAAAATTGCTTCACATATTTCTTTTTGCCATTTTCAGCTTATCGACAAATGAACCGCTGAATGATTATACTTTTAGATATATATTTGAATTAGTTTTCAGAATTTGCGCTTATAACATTTCAATAAATGCTTATAAAAACGAAAAAAAAATATTAAAAATTTAGGATTTTTTAAATTAAATGTTATTTCTAGTGGCCTTGCTTAAAGTACATTTAAATGCTTAACCCATTTTCCTAAAACAATTTTGGACTCTAAAACTGGAAGACACCAACCGGATATTTGATTGGATAGAACGAGTTCAGAAAAGACATTTCTTAAAAAAAAGAATGCTAAAAACACAACAATGTTCCAGCAACATAAACCAATGTCTTCGATTGCATATTATTAATTGATACAGTGGAGGAAAAGTAATTACGACTTAATTCTCGTGTCCACAATCAGTACATGCAAATCTTGGCAGAAGATCCTGTGTTGACTTAGTTATGACATTTTTAATTGAAGAAGCTGTATAGTAAGGATGAACCTTTTACTATTAAGGAGAAAAAAGAACATAAACTTTGCTTAATTAATATAAAAAACAGCAACAAAGAAATGAGCAAAGAGCTTTTGGTAATATTTCAGGAACCCTTAACGTGGCCAAATTTATCGGTTTTGTTGAGCTTCTTTCAAGACTGCGCCACTAATTGTCTTTATTTAAAAATCCTAGAATCGTATTCTTTCACAGATAAGCTGCATTTGATTTAAGTTCCTCTTCCAATTTTTAGTAAAGAGCTGGATTAAATCTTTTAAAATGGTGGTTAATATGGAATCTTTGAAACCAGTTTTTAATGCTCTTTATTTATGATCTTTACAAATATTTCTTCTTGTTTAAAACTAAATCATGGAAATAAGACATTATATATTTCCTCACAGTTCCTGGTGTTTATAATTAAAGCATTTATATATTGATGAATGGGTTTTTCCATATGCAGGGTGGTTATATAGTGGTTAGAGGTGGTTATTATAGTTAAAGTTACACTTTGAAATGGTCATAAAAGGAAAACTACTGGACCAAATGTTATCAAACTTGGTAATAATTTAAAAGAAGTCATGGAAATTTCTTTTCTGACAAAAAAGTTCAAAAACTCACAACCAGGATGTTGCTGGTTGTGAGTTTTAACGCTGGAATAACGCTGTATATAATATTGTTAAGCAAAATAAGACATGAAGCACCGATTTAAAATGTGTTTAATCGTTACTGAAACATGTTGCAAAGCATGTCCAATGTGTGTTAATTCAAAGGCACTGTTTATGGTGATAATCTAAATAATTTGGCGGAACTGAAAGTTGCGATACTCCGACATGTGTGTAACATTCCTCCTGATGTGAGTTACTGCTTAAAATGAAGTAATGCGATTTTATTTGCTTTCAGAAAATGGTGGTGCTATATTGGACATGCTTTGTAACACGTTTCAGAATCGATTAAACGCATTTTAAACCGGTGTTTTCATGTTCTATTTTGTTTAACAATATTGCTTACAGCGTCATTTCACCCCTGATGGAGAATTTTAGGATTTTTTTTTTTTTTTTTTTTTTTTTTTGGCAGAAAAGAAATTCCCAAGATTTTCTTTAAACTGTTATCAAGTTTGATAACATTTGGTCCTGTAGTTTTCATTTTATGCCCATTTCAAAGTGAACTTTAATTATAATCACCCTATACATTGAAAGTTTTCTACAAGATTATTATTTGTCAATTCTAAAATAAATGTTTGTATTTTGTAAACTTATTATTCTTTATAATTTTCTGTTCAGAAAGAGAAATTTATATTTTGTGTCTTTCCATCTATACATTATGTATCAAATACATATCTCCTATCCACATTCAGTTTTGTATAAAAAATAAAATCCAACGAACACGAAGCTCTTTGCAACAGAGTTTCACATTTTACGGTATTGCAAATCCAGAAAAAAAAAAGAATTATTGTAATTTTTAAAAAAAGAAAAATGTCATGAATAATATTCCATTGAAAATTTTGTTATTTTCTCTTGGATTCGTTCTTCACCTCATTCGAATCCGTTCCTTTGTCCCAGAAACATCAGCATCGTAGAAAACCCAATAAATCCTATCTATTTCTAGCTCTCAGTTTAGATTGTTATTTCTCGCTTTGCATGAAAATCGATGACGATTCAATCAGCTCTTCCTTTCCTGTTACGTTTTAGACTTTCTGAATGGAGTTACTTAATCTCTAGAGGAGTGAAGCCTTGTTAGCAATAAGCGCCTTAGCGTTGCAGTTATTTGTTTTCGGTCCAGCAGTTTTGAAGTACGAATCGAAATCGGGCCTCAGGGATTTAATTCAAATAGAGTTACTGACAATTCGGGACTGTCGAAAATAGCGCAAAATAGCAGTTTCTTTGGAAAATAATTATATTTTTTGAATTATTTCTATATTGTGTTGAGCACAAAATGCATAATTTAAAAAATAGTTATATCCATTTCGTGGAAAAAATAATCAGCTGTTACTTAAAATACTAATAAATCATCAACGTTTTTTTTTCATGCTGTTTTTAGTGATATGTACTAATTCGGATTCAGAAAGTACTATTTTATACCTAATATATATTTTCATTAATTGATAGTGTTAAAAATAATAATTAATAATAGCATTATAAATTTTTTAATCTTATCTTTTCAGTTTTATCGCAATACTCAATCTTTATTTAGTATATTGTTACGAACCTGTGATGCTGCTTCCCAGCATAGTTTGTTTCATAGGAGGTCCCAGAGCCTGATGACAAACTTGGCGACCATTTGGCGACTTTGGAGCCAAAATAGATTCTATCCGAAACATCGAGAATTTTCCCGAACCGTCCAGTAGGAACGGAGTTACGCCTGTAACGTTCCTGATTGGTTGAGAGGCTTCTAGCCCCGCTTCCTGAGACCTATAAAAGGAAGCACCCGCAGCTGCCGGGCAGTCGTGGATCAGTGGAGTTGAAGAATCGTCGTGAACCAGTGGTGAATTGAGTCGTGGACCAGTGGAGTTGAAGAGTCGTCGTGAAACAGTGGTGAATTGAGTCGCGGACCAGTGGAGTTGAAGAGTAGTCGTCAACCAGTGTTGAATCGAGTTTTTAACCAGTGGTGAATTGAGAAGTCGTGGACCAGTGGAGTCGAAGAGTAGTCGGGATCGTCGGTGAATTGAGTTGCGAACCAGTGGAGTCGAAGAGTAATCTGAAGCGAAAGAGTAGTCGTCATGGTGAACCAGATCGTAGTCGTAGTCGTGGACCAGTGGAGTCGAAGAGTAGTCGGGATCGACGATAAAGAACTGGCCTTCCAGAGATAAGCGGAGCAGCGACGGAGTGAAGCTAGTGCTGAACTGAGCTGTGTGCTACTGTCTGTAGTAGAGTCTGTTGTATGCTGCTGTTTATGCTGTTTTGTATGCTGCTATGTATGCTGCACGTCTCGGCTGAAGATAATCGTCTTCTGTGCTGTATATAGTTGTCGTCTTTGTACTGTCCTGTGTGTCTGCGTGTAAATAAACGTCGTTGTTTTATTTTCTACTGCCGCCTGGTGATTGAGCGTTCTTCACACCGTATAACCCCCACTATCCAAACGAACCCCGGGAAATTTTCGTAACAATATAATAGTAATAATACTAAATAATGGCTTATACTGATTTTAAGTCATTATTTAGTATGCTTTATTACGCTTTCCCTGGCTTATACCTTGCTATGCCTTTGAGTCATTATTTAGTATGCCTTAAATTCGATATAAGCTATTACCGATGACTTATACTGATTATTAGTATGCAGCATGCCCGGTTAAAATTTCATATGCTTTTCAATGTGCCTTCGCGATATCACTTTAAATGTAAATAGGCATTAAAAAAATTGTGGTGCTCCGAACTCTCTTTTTAAAATCTGGCAAAATGACATTTTTCGAATTTATACTAAAAGTTTATGTGCTTGAGCATTTTTTTTTATTTTACTTGATGAATATTTAAGTATTAATAGCATGTTTTCACTCGGAATTGCCATTAAATGGAAATTTTTTATATGCAATTACAAAATACTTTATCTAATAATCTTGTGTAAAGTTTTATCTAATAAGTTTACCAATTTGTAAGTAGCATTATGAATTCTACACCCCATCTACTTTATCTGTTGTATTTGAGTTTTACTTTGTCGTACATGAATTATGTAAAGAAATATTATTTATTCACAGTAAAATTCGAACGAATCTCCACATTTCAAAGTGTTTCTTAAAAGAACAGTGTTCAATGTTTAAAAAAAAAAACAAAAAATAAAAAACAACACAAATTTCATAGGTTTTATTTTAAAGAATTAAGAAGACACAACTTTCAATGTGCATTTGTGCATTTTAAATAATTAAACACACACACACACACACACACACACACACACACACACACACACACACACACACACACACACACACACACACACACACACACACACACACACACACACACACACACACACACACACACACACACACACTTCTTTGGCAGTATACCTGACCGTTTCTTGGTTTGCATGTCTATCAAAGAGCGCGATAACTCAAAAATACCTTGAGCAAAATAAATGAAATTTAGTAATTTATCTTATAATCGTAATTGTAAGACCACTACCTTTAATTTTTGAAAAAAAAATCCATTAAAAGGCAGTCTGTCTAGCTACTCTTGTACAAATGAAAAATATAACTATAAAAGTTAAAGAATAAGATGAATTGAATTTAATGGATTGATTTATCCTTTAAAGTGTAGACCTGTGTTAAAGTTTGGAATAAATTTCTCAAGGAGTTGGAGCATTTTTAAGTAGTAACGATAACTCAAAATTGCTACAGTTTAGATAAATGAAATTTAATGCAGAATTTAGCTATTTAAAGTTTGAATCAAATTTATCAACAGGTGAGCAATTTTATTTGTTGAACTGTACAGAATTTAAGTCTCAAACTAGCACTCTCAGAAATGGGCAATATTTTGCGATACTTTATTCTATTGGTAAGAGAGTATAAACATTTCAAATGGCGACAATATAGTATTATTTTTTTTCTGCTTTCTCCATCATGCAATGTGATTGATGAACTTTTCAGATTATGTAATTTATCAGAAGTCTAATAGACAAACTTTTGATTTAGAAACAATATTTTGATTTAAAAGCAATATCAAACGCTGAACTGATTCTCATCCATGTTGTGTTCTTTTAGTTAAAAGACAGAACTCTTCAGTTCAATCCAGAATTATATAAAGAAAAGCTCTAAATCCCGTCAAAATACACATTAAAATGTGGAATGCTGTTAAGTAAAGGGTAAATTTTTCATTTAAAATGTCGAAAATTTAAATGTTTTCAAACGGTTACGCATTTGATAGGGCTAAATGAATAAATTGCAAATTTTAGGGTTTCAGAGTTTTCTAGGCAGATGGAATTATTAATTTTTAACTAATATTATTTAATTATACTAGTTACTTCTCAGATTATGCAGTTCAAGACCAAATGTTATCGTTTATCAATATATAAAAAATCACTAAATTTAACTACGTGATTATATTGCAAGAAAGTTTCCTATTCATATAAATTTAAAATTTTAATTCCAGTCAAGATTCTATGCTGTCATACAGAATTTAGGTTACTGTTTTGCAATATAAAAGAATTTTTGTAATGATATGAAGAAAATATGATATTTTGGGGTTTTTGAAATTTGTAATATGTCCTAGCCGCAAGTTTACGAGCTTCTAGGAGAAACAGGTACACTAAGATGATTGGGAAACATATTAAAATACATTTCTGATGCATTAGATGGCGTTATAAAGACACAGGTATTCGAGCACGTTAGATCAGAAGCTTCATTTCACACATGGAGAAAGAGTTAAATACATAACAAAACACGCAATTTAGCATAAACGGATGGTAGTTTAATGAATTAGTTGTCCGTTAATCAGATTTATCTTGACATGTTTATTTTGGGACAAAATCAATTGTACACTGATTTATTTATATTTTTTCACTTTATTCCAGCATTCTTTACAATCGAAAGCTAGTATTCTTTTTATTATTTGCTTAAAACTCATAGAAAACCATGAAATTATACACCACTTTATTTTGTAAATAGATAAAAAAAGTTGTAATATGTAAAGTTTTTCTACTCGTATATTAATAACTACTTCACTGGCAGTGTTGAAATTTAGGAAGATTCTTAAAGAAGAGATATAAAAGATATTTAGTTGAAAGCATTTCAGATGCAAAAAATTACCACAAAATGTAAGTGTTATAGGAATTCGACAAAATTACACTGTAGGACGAACGTATTTATGGAGGAACAAAAAAACCCATGTAAATTATATTAATCCTTATTGTCAAAAAAAAAAAATCTTTCAAATCTTATAAAAAATGTGTTGAAAAGTCAGTAAATTCCTGTGGATATGATAGGAAATATTACTTCATTTGTACAAAATTTTTCATTTGTTACGACTAATTACTTTAGTTAAGTTAGAATCGAAAATCATATCAATTCCGGTATGGAGATCATGTAGGTCACATAGCAAGCAATCATAATAAATAGTTGTAAACAGTCGCACAACAAAATGAAGACTATTTACGTGTTCCTTTATAGAATAACATATAAGAACATTTTAATGCAAATAACATTATGTAAGGGAATTCATTCTTGCATGAAAGTAGTTCTGTCAAGAGACTCACGCCCTCATAGGATGGAGAAAATGCTATAATCTAGCAATAATGCGTAATATTGATTAGCCATGGAGCATTTTATCTCAATTGGTCAATTTTTTGAAGACAAATGAACTGGCCTTAAAGGTTGCATAGAATTCGTGTATTATCTTTGCAGTCAGCGAATGTGATGGAAGTCAAAGAATCGAATGATTCTTTTCTTCTTCTCAGATATGACAATTATTTATATTCTGTGAATCGCCCAGATGCTTCATATAAAATAAGCACGTTCCAATGTTAATTCAAATAGATCACATAGCCTGCCGCTAATTCAAGTGTGGATGCTTAATTTACGTTATTTGGTGAACATAGATGAATTTCAAAAAATAATATCATATGACATTTTGCAGGATATTAGTGCAATAGCTCTTGGCAAATCTAATATTGTTGAAAAATGGAGTCTATGGCGTGTTATCCATGTAGATCAAACTACTGTAGTTCTCTATCATTAGTATAACATCTTCAATGATCTCTGCAGAAACAGTTTTGTCCACATCTTCTAGGAGGAATATTCAAAGATTTGGTGTCTTTAAATTTTCATTCATTTTCATTTAATCACTGGCAGTTTATTGCACTTCTACAAATATTACTTAGAGCTGAAAACTCCCATAATTCTTCTGGCAAGAAATCGCACTTCTGATACAAATTTTTTACTTCTAAAGCTTGATCTTGTGGATCACAAGACATTTTTCGTGAAAAAGGAAGGGAACTGATAATAATTTCCTTTCGTCTTTTTAATATGTGCATGCAAGTTAACTGTTAACTTATATATGTATCAGGCAGATTTATCCTAAAATGTCACTTAGCGTCAATTTTCACATTTAAGCATTTTTAGGCATTTTTCGCATCTTTTCCTTAAAATATTTGCTATATGTCATGCCTTTAAGAAGAATATACTTATAGATATATATACAGATATAACTAGATTACTTTTATAATATGTACAGGGTGGTCAAAAAGAAACTTCCCCTATATATGAAACCCTAGCGGCCTATCCACTCAACCAATCGAACCAAAATTTCAGACATGGTTGTTTGAAGGTATGCGCTGGAGATTGTGATGATTCTAAACAACGCAGAGCTCATGGTTACGGTTGCAGTGAGAGAATTTCAAAATTTTCGAATGGCAACACCCACTTTTTCCTTGCGCAAATTGTTCAGCGTATTGAAAAACCCCATATGACGTTGGAACGATTAACGTGTGACGAAAATTGTCGGCGTAAAGCATTTGCAAAGAAGAGCATTATAAAGGACTAATGACAACACAGGGAGGAAAGAAAAAGAAGCTTTTATTTTAGTGGAAAGTTAGAATTGCAGGTTTTCAACGTGTTCGCCTTCGCAGGCGATAACGCATTGCATTCGGAAGATTGTGGACAACAATGTCGAACGTAACATGAAAGAAGGAATCTGCATAACTTCACACGTGTTATGATATCCTGCAATTCTGACACATCTCTTGGACCAGGCGTGTACACCTAAGATTTCAGATAACCCCAGAAGCAGAAATCCATACAAGTGTGGTCGGGGGATCGTGATGGCCACGAAACCGCAAAGTTACTAGAGATGACTCTATCACCAAAGTGTTGTTGCGGCAGTGGTCGAACACATTGGGTGACGTGTGGAGGAGCCCCATCTTGCATCCATACAATGTCACTAATGACATTTCGTTGCTACTGTTTAACCCTGTGAATTATGCAAAGTGCGTCAAAGCTTCTCCTCTCTCTGTTGTCATTAGTCCTTTATAATGCTTTTCTTTGTAAATGATTTACGCCGCTAATTTTCGTCACACGCAATCGTTCCAACGCCATTTGTGGTTTTTCAATACGCTGATCAATTTGCGCAAGGAAAAAGTGGGTGTTGCCATTCGAAAGTTTCGAAATTCTCTCACTGTAACCGCAACCGTGTAACCGAAATTCTCTCACTGTAATTAGAATCATCACAATCTCCAGCGCATACCTTCAAACAACCATGTCTGAAATTTTGGTTCGATTGGTTGAGCGGATAGGCCGCTAGGGTTTCATATATAGGGGAAGTTTTTTTTTTGACCACCCTGTATATTGTATAGTTTCATGTTCTATACAATATCAGTTCTCTTAGAAAGTTATCTCTCTGTCATTCTTATGCCTAATTAGAGTTAAGTAACGCCTGTTTTTTACCTTAAAACTACATTTGTAACATTTTTTTGGGTTAATTTGTTTGAAATATACATGTTAGAAATTTTTCAATTGTCATAAATTGTGTAAATGTCAAAGCTTAATTAAATTTGTGAACCAATTGATAATTATGATCTTTATATTTTCTAACATCATATTATTATTGAAAGCAAATAAACATATTTAAAAAAATGAATAGCAAACCTGTTATGAAATTTCATATTTATAACCATGAAACAAATCAAGTTTTATAGAAATGTACAAAAATTAAAAGATATATCAAAATGTTTATATAAAATTCTCTCTCTAGAGTAAGTTAAAAAGCATATAGTAGGTTTAAAAATTATCTGACAAGCGAATATTTATGGCTAGAGTAAAGAACTTCGATGGTAAAACAATATCTGCTTTTAAAACTTTCCTAAGAATAGCTTTACATCTATATTTTAAACCCTTGATATTATTTACCGAATGATTGATAAACAAGGACCCAGCCAAATGTATTAGAGTTTTTTTTTTAACTCATAGTCATGGCATTCCTGCTAATTCATATCAAGTATCAGAAAATTAATTGAACTGTCGAGTCATCCTGATTAAATACTACTTGCAATACTTGCTCTTAAGAAACAATTAAAAGACTTCTTGGCTTCCTAAAGTAATTTAAGGTCTCAAACTGGAAGACAGCAGTCCGAAACTTGATTGGAGAGAAGTAGTTCACAAAAGTTATTTCCTTAATTACTTTGGAAATGCTAAAAACAAGGCAATATTCCGGCGACCGAAACCGGCGTCATTCGATTTTATTTGCAATTGATTGAATACAGAAGTAATTATGGCTTTATCCGTAGCCACTATCAGAATATGCTGATGCCTGACCCGTATACTATAAGTTGACAACTTTTTTTTTACATCTCTGTAAAGGAATTTTTAATTAAAATAGTTTTGTGAAGGCAAACTTAAAGCTCATAGGGAGACAGAAAGAGAAAGAACACAACAGCTTAACTTTAATAATTCAAAAAGTTAGAATAGCAGAGAACACATAATGAAATTTCCATGCCTTAAAACTTGATTATTTTAATTTCAAAAAAAATTTAATGGCGGAATCTATAACGGTTATTAATAAACTAGAGCCCTTTTTTATGTCTTGTATCTCAAACGATGAAGTAATTGGATTTTTTTTCTATGAATTCGATAAAATTCATCAAAAACCATGCCTAACATGAAGATATTAAAATTTCTTTCCGTGTTCTGTTTTTAATGAGCAAGTAAGATTGCAAAATGTTGCCAATCGATTAAAGCTTAAACATGAAAAAAAATATTAGATAATTTTCTCTCTGCACATTTAATGCATAATAAATGATAAATTTTTTTTAAATTTTTTTTTCAAAATTTTTTATGGAACTGATTAAAATTTTTTGAAAATATTTTTAAGAACGGGGTGATGTATTAAAGCAACTTATGTGACTGAAAGGTTGATATATATATATTGCAAATGAATGAAAGAAATGTAAAAAAATTAATGACCTGATAATCAATTTGTAATATAGATAAATAAAAAATCACTTTCAATGTTTGGAAGTATCTTCAACTAAAACTAATGAAAATCATGAACTTTAGAATGAAATCAAATTTCATTTATTATAATAAAGAAAGTCCTTCTCCTAAACAAACCTTATAGTAATAGTAAGAAATATCTATCAGTAATAGCTAATAGCTTTAGTTTATGCTCAACATAAGTTGTCTGTCACTAATAACCATTTCAGCTGAGCGGAAGATGAAAGGCCGCCGAGCCTAGGCGCTTCCAAAGAACCCCAACATCATTGGCATTAGCTAATACATATTAAAGTTCAGCAAGATGAAAAAACCAGGCGGCACCAGGTGTCTCGTACGCTGATTGATATAAAATTAAATTCAAAAAATTTTGCTGATTAATAGAAAATTAAGATGATTAATAAAAGATTCTGTGAGTTTCATATTATGTACCACTCATTTCTGCATGAGAATTTTTATAGACTCTCATGAATGATGCTTTTTCCCCTCGTCACTTGTAACGGTTATTAAATTGTAGGATCCTAATAAGAACATTAATAATGATACACAGGCAATTCCTTTTTGTCACATCAGAGCATATTTACAAATTGATCAAACAGTTTGTACAATGTGGAATCATTGAGAAAATTATCCCAACTGACATTATGATTATTAAATAGCCTAAAAATTCTTATATTTGAACGGCATAATTATTTTAAATATAAAGTAGTAAAAAAAAATGGTAATCAGTTTGATAGAGCTTCGAGGAATTTGGAACCTGATGCTATTTTCACAACTCATCAATTTAAAAAAAATAAATCTTAATCATTGTTACATTTTCTCTACATACTAATTCACTATACTGCATCATGAATAGAGCAATTTGAAAAACTGGATGCGCTTAATTTCTGATTCTTATTTTGGATATGTTATGCATTTAATCCATGGAGAAGTATATAGAATATACATTGAACTTTCCAGCTCCAACGATCTGCAGGCAGAAGTTTCTGATCCTATAGGGTATGATATAATAGAGAAGGGATTTTATTGGGCAATTAGAATATTGCTTAAAAGTTTTCTTAGGAAAATACAATCCTAACTCGTTGCTGATAAAACAATTGTACCGCCTTATATGCAATGGTAAAAGAAATCCTTGTACAAAATCTATAACCCCCATAAGCAAAAGATTAATCTGTTAAGGAAAAAAAAAACTACATACAGGAGACATGTTCATCAAAACTTATAAATACAGGGTTCTTATAAAGTAAGCAACATCTAATATTTACATATTAGAATAGAACTCGTCAAGATGTGTATTTTGATGTATAACATGAGTGGTCCCCGTTTATAGCGTCATAATCTAATTAAGGTGTGAAGCTTGTGTATGAGAACTTTAAGTAATGACAGAAAGAAAACCTATGTGAAAAAAAGTGAAAATCAATATTTATTCAGAACTTTCAATACAATAAAATTTTGAAATGTCATCTTTTTAAACAAATGACATGGTGAAGTCTGGAATAGAAGTTCGCAAATGTTTTATGCAAAACATATGATCCAGTTTCATTGATCTCGATTTCAATTGTTGTTCTCAAGTCGTCAAATGTTGAGGGCTGTAGGAAATACACTGTGCTGTTCTGACGTCCCCATAAAAAAGCCGCATGGGTTAAATCCCGGAGAGTAAATTGGCCACTCTACACCTACTAACATTCTACTATCGTGAGAATGTTATGCTAAGGGATCGAAAGTTTCATTGAATGCGGTAAAGTGTAGCACTATCTCGCAAAAACCAATAATGGCTTATTTTGTCTATACCGTGCAAGAATGGGATAACACCGTCCTTCAACCCGTCTAAATAGGCTTCGACGAAGACATTTTCGATAAAAAGAATTGATTCAAATGATGCTTTTGGCATAGAACGCACACCAAATTGTGAACCTTAGTGGCTGCAGTGGCGGAACTATTGAATGATGAGGATTTTCAGAGACCCATTTCTATTTGTTAACATACCCTTGCAGGTGGAAGTGCACTTCATCATTGAATAAGATCCAATTAAACACACATTACACTTTATCAATCACCGTGTTTCCAAAATCAAACCTCCTAAAACCTCAAAATTGTTGGTGATTGATTTGAAATTTGCAAGAGAACAGAGAAACATCCCTCCTCATTATCCAATGCCACAAATTTTAATTGTCACCTAGAGAAGCTTTCATGTTGTGCAATCGTTCTATGCATCGTAATTTGGAATACAAACTGTCGGATTCATAAATAATGTTCTTCATGTAATTAGACTATGACGTTATATTAGGGGACTTCACATGTTGTATAACAAAATACTCGTCTTGATGTGTTCTATCCAAATCTGTAAATAACCGACGCTGCATATCTTGTGCAACACCCTTTAAATCGAAATTGATAATGCAGATGAAGTATAAGTCATTTACTGATTGGAAACGAAAACCTGAAAGCTGGAGAATACAAATAATTTGAGTATATTATAAATGGTGTCATTGTCTGGTTTTCAAAATTCTAACAAGTGAACAAGAAAGATCAGAAAATTATTTTTAAAATGAACTAAATATGAGTTTCTTGTATTACATTTTCATTTACTCAGACATTCATTATTATTTAAATGAATGTCTGACTAACCTTCTAATTCGTAACATAATTCACATTCAGGTACATCACAATACTAGAATACCCAAGTTTTTTTTAAAGATAAGGCAAGTTGCATATGTTCATTTGAAAAGAATAATGACATCCGTGTTTTTAAGGAGCTGATGTAAAAAAAGGTGTTTTCCGCTTAGTTACCTCCAAGTTCCCTAGACTCATCTGGCTGAGCTCATCCTATGAACAAAGCAAGGACGCGGGTATTCAGTCAATCTCACGTAACGAAAATGAAATGAAACTTGTGATATTCAATTGCCTCTAGTGTTCACTATCGTTTCATCGAACGGGCATTTAAGACCTTTCAGTATTGCTGGTAATCAATATATCTCAAGGAAAACCCCAATTTTGTTGGTAATTAATTTTGTGCTTGCTTTTTTTGCTTCTGAATGTTATTTTTTATTTCCTAAAATTAAAAAAAAATGGCAACATTTTAAAGTAAAATGAATGGGTGAATAATATTTAAATGAAAGTGTATATATCAAAAATGCATTCGTGTTGGTGCGGCACATCGATTTGAAAAACTGAATAATTGTTCAGAATTTGTTTATTATGAAGTCCGTGGTAGTTATAATGATGTGTTACTAAAAAGATTGAAACCATTTTTTCAAACACTAATATAAGCAGAGGCGAAACGCATGTTAGTGTAGTAATAGTACAAAGAATGCATATTTTCATATAATCGAATTAAATGTTGCTAAGCCAAAACATTTAAAAAAGGCAGGAAATATTTAACTGCGAACATTTAAGCAAATAACTGAATATATTAAAAAGTTGAATGCTTTGAAAAGTCTTATAGAAAGACAGAAATAGTGCCTGATGGAAAAAGTAATACAATACTAATTTTTTACAGTTGAGGAAGAAATTCAAAGTTCAAAATTCTCTATGTTTATTCTGCCGAAAATTTTGTTGATAAACAGGTTCAGTACCTTAATTTTGCCTATCTCTTTTATTAATTACATTATCTGATCAATTGAAATTCAAGTCGACAAATATATTCACCACATAATAACTAGAACTTCTGTATACAAGCACACATTCCAAATATCATTTTAAAGTATGTATAAAAGAAAGATTTTATTAACAATTTATAAGACAGCAAAAAGGGAAAATCAAAGCGAAAGAACATTTTTTAAATTTACAACAGCTAAATTTCCCCGATGCAGAGTGCACTTTAATATGATTGTGAACAGAAGTGAAATAAAACTAAGAAATTATTATCCTTTGAGAATGTGAGATAAAATATTAAAGAGCTTCTTTGATTGTAGAACAGGAGAATTAGAATTTGCTGAAAGAAATTCTTTGTTTGTTTGTTTTTTATTCATTCTGCATTTAACATGGTAAAAAGGTTTACGTTTTAGCATTGGATAAAAGTAAATGCGAAAGAAATCATTCTTTATATTCTAATGAATGAAACTTTTCTTAGATTCTTCTGCTATTCATAATTCCTATTTATTATTCGTAAATATTTGAATCTTTGCTTATTTTAAATATCACAATAATTTACAATTTTAAAATAATCTTTGAAATGTATTTTCATATTTCTAAAACATTTTTGCCATCATATATTTTTACAAAGAGAAAGCGATGAAGACATTTGTTTATTTATTTTTAAAATAGAATATTTCTCTTAATTACGGCTATTTAAAAATACTTTGTATTCAAAATATATATGAATGTATATAAAAGATTTTTTTTATCAATAGGAACAAAATTATAACTGATTTATGAATGAAATGCATTTGACAGAAATGTTCATTATAAGCGTTGAGATATTTTAATTGTGATGTATATGCGATTTCATGAATTATTTTTCCATTGTTTCCATTTCCAAATATAATTTCCTTTAGAAGGATGATACATATTTATCTCATTATTGGAGAATAATAAGAAGATATATCAATTTTTTAAAATAATAGGTTTGCCACAGTTTCAAAATCTTATAAAATTCAAACAAATTAAGATTTAAAAAATATTTTTATTTCTAAAAAATACATGACGTATCATAGTGATTCAACAAATTTCAAAAATCACGAAAGTTAGTTATTCACCACTAATGGTAATGCAAGTACTTTTTGAAAACACTTCGATAACTCTTTAACCCTTTCTAGGGCCGTGAGAAGTATGCTTCCCACCAACTTTATCAATCTTTGTATGAATTTATGTAAGTTGGCATAAGTTCTGACAAATTTTTTTTGAAAGACATAAGCTTAGATGATTTATTTCTTTATCTCACACAAAATGATGTGTCTTGATTTGTTACTTAATTGTTAATTAACCAAATTAATTAATGAATCAAATTAAATTTATCTAATACGCTAAATGAATCCCTTTTCTTATTCTAATTTCAAGCCTAAAAATATTTTAACATAATATGACTAGAAAAAAAGCGCCCTTTAAAGGGTTAAATCATGTTCTATCTTTGATTTTTAGCTTTATTGATGCCTTCTGATCTTTTGAATTTGCTGGAATATGTTGAAACTCAAGTGATTTGAAATAAAACATCAGAAAAGCATTATTCGAACCAAATATGGTGAACGTCGTGCGCCCTCTATGTCACTTCATTCGGAAAATGAATCCGCTAAGTTGAAGAAATATGAATAAGGATCTTGAGTAATGTGATGTAACACTATATTTTATATAGTACTCTATATTATAATGCCTAACACTATATTATAATTCTTCCAGATTATGATCATTGCAGGACTCACGGAGTTGAGAATTGAGATATTTTAAATAAGATCAAAATGATAATCTTATGTAACATTTGTTACAGCATCATTACGCAAAATGGCATTATTTGCAGTAGCATTGTCTTAGCATCATTTGTTTCATCAATGGAAAAATGTCGTCTTAACAGAAAGGCTGATTGAGGAGTATTTATTTGATCTGATTGTGCAATCCTAGCTGGTCAAAAATTTACAATTGCTAAACCCGTAGAGTACAGCAAGTTGGTAGAAAATAAGTGAACCTTGGTGAAAATAACATTGGCTGAAAATGCATGATTTCAAAAATTTAAAGTTATAAAAATCATACCATATCCCCATAATAATCAAAGCACGTTATTTAGTCTTATTATTCAGCAAAGCAAATTAGCATTTTACCACGTTTTGTATTTATACGTATGAACTATGTTTTTGTGTATAATCTTGATAGTCAGCATAAGGAACGTACATTTCTATGTTGAATATTACAAATTTATGTTTACAGTTTATACTAAAATACACTCATTTAACTACTTAACCTTTTCTAGGGCCATGGAAAGTATGCATCCCACCAAATTTATCAATCTTTGTATGAAATTATGTGGTTGGCATAAGTTTTGCCAAATTTTTTTAGAAAGAAACTTAGAGGCTTCAGTTCTTTATCTTAGACAGAATGATGTGTCTTGATTTGTTTCTTAATTATTAATTAACCAAATTAATTAATTAATCAAATTAAATTTATCTAATAAGCTAAATGAATCCCTTTTCTTATTCTAATTTCAATCCTAATAATATTTTAACATAATATGACTAGAAAAAAAATGGCCCTTTAAAGGGTTAATCTCTATAGGAAATAAATAAATAATAATATTACAAATTTATGCTACAATAGAATATAGTGCATTGTTAGAAAATACATAAAACTTGCTGACAATACCATTGGTTGAAAATGCATGATTTTAAATATTTAAAGTAATAAAACATCTTACCATATGTCCATAATAGCCAAAGTAATATTTCTACCACACTTTGTATTGATACGTATTAACTAAACTTTGTCGTACAAGTATGACAATCAGAATAAATAATACACATTTTCGCTTTGAATAATACAGATTTAAGTTTACAATTTATATTAGAATACACTCATTTCACTGCTTTATCTATGTATCTAATAAATAGCACCGCCAATGTATTAATTTAAGAAAATCATCGTAGTAATACAAATAAATTTATAAGTGGATATTATTTAAAAACTATATAAAAAATTCAAGTATATTCATTCTTTTATGTGACAAAATAGCTTCAACAGAGATGGGAAAAAAAATTGAAATTACAGAAGATAGGACTAACAATGCATGTAAGCTATATACAAATTTTCAGCTGCTTTTTCTGATTTTTAATCTAAAAAAATTATATTCAAGCACAAATAAATATCCTATTCCATTAAAATCTATGAGATTAAAAGAGTCCAAAATAATTGTTCACTATAAATTAAAATGCTAATATTTTTTTAAAATTTCCATAATTTTTTTATTATAGGCTTTCTAAATCTAAATAATACTGAATTAATTCACATAGCCGCATTGACGAAGAGATAATGCATTAATAGTCTGTTTATATATCTTATATATGAAACTCACGTATTAACTTACTTTAAGCCCGCAACGTGGGTTGCATTATATGGATTACTGACCTTGGCATCTGGAATAATGTTCTATAATTACGTTATTAATCATGGCTAATTAATTCATGAATATGAAATTCAGTTAACCAGGTTGTTATTACATTAGGTTCCTTAAACAGAAATCTAATCAGAAGCTTATAATTAACGATCAGGTAATATGATTAGAATATTAATATTAACCTACAGAGGATTATATTACACGCTTGCAATATGAGCGGGATTGCAGTTATTAATGTATGATTCAAATGCTAATGATTTTCTGCGAATAGAAATAAGATTGACATTGAAAGTATGTATAAGACAAATCCTATTGAATATAACTAAAAACGGAGAATAATTATACTAGTTAATGCAGGAAAAGGAGAAATTAAAAAACGATAAAATTCAGAAAGCTGTAGAAATATTTAGAAAATTCAAATTTATGCGAATGGAAATTGAAAATTTGACTGAGAGAGATGAAAAAATGGACAGCAAATTAACTATTTCATTTATGTTTAAAGCTAAGTATTAATTAATTTTTCCTAAAACTTGATAATTTAAGACACAAATGACTATTGTAAGAGGAGAAAATTAAAGAAGAAATAAGAAAAAAAATAAATGGATATTTTATCTGATACTTTATTGAATGGAATGAGTTCTCAAAAGCCATTTCTTTAACTACTTGCTGGATGGTAAAAACAACTAAATTTACTAAACCACAACTCGGCCCATTTTGACTGCAACGAAATTTGATCCAAGGATCCAGAGTTGACTTAACTTTCTAAAGTTTTTAATGAAATTCTTAATTAAAGAAGTGGTTTAGTAATTTCTCTTAAGGGGAAAAAGAAACCTCTCAATTCCTTTGATTAAAAAAGAAGCCTCCAAAAAGTCTTTAAATCTTCAACTTTTCAAGTATCTTAAAACAGTGAAATTTGCTTTTTAAGCGCTTAAATAAGAGACACTGATCTTGCTTATTTAAAAATATTAAAGCCACTTTCTTACTGAATTGCTCATTTTCTAATAAAATTTACTTATTAATTCCATTGTTAATATATAATAAAAATTATATATATATATATATATATATATATATATATATATATATATATATATAAATATATATAAATAAGATTCTTGATACAGAAAAAAAGTAATAAGATTATTTTACAGAATATTGATACAATGAACTGAATTATTGCTCATTGTCTGTTAGTAAAAAATAAAAAAAACTAGATTTTCTATTGCTTGGAGACTTTTGGATTCTAGGTTACGCTGACTTAAAAGAAATTCTATTCACAGAAATTCTATGATTTCCAATTATATATATGATTTCCAAATATATGATTTTCTTATTTATATGATTTCCAAAAATAATGAACTGATTTAATAAAATTTTGTATATATATATAAATCAAAATAATAAAGAATGAGAACACATATTTTAATCCACTCATATTATTATGTTCCTTGATCATCAATATGGAAAAGTGTAAAACACGTACTACAAAGTGGAAGGGAAGAAAACGAGATTTTAATTATGATTACCCTTAAACGCTCATACAATCTCTCACAATGAATTAAGTCTGGAAATTAGGCAGTTTATAAGTTCCTATAGGACTTATATATTCTTTTTAACTTCCAGGAACGTTTTTTTTTAATATTTTGAAGAATTCTGGGGGTGGAAAAGAAAATAGCAGTAGCTTTCTATTAAGAGATATTAACTGTCACTATTTCTTTATAACCATAATTCAAAGATAATGATCGCAAGATAATATATCAGTCTAAACCACGACACAAGAAAAAAAGAAAGGAAAATTTTTATTTTCAATGATATTACTACGAGATTTTGATAGGAATTTCCTTTACAAGTGTCCACTTAGAAAAAGGTAATCTATGGTGTCTTGAAAAGAATGTTATAACCATTAGGGAATTTTATCCTTTCACTCGGAGTGTGAGAAAATGCTGAAGTCATCAGTTTTCTAGAGCACATGTTAAAAGTAATGGAATAAAAAGAGGGAATAGGATCAGGAAAAAAGAGACTATTTTAGAATGAAATTAACAATTTCTAAATAAAGAAAAAAATTCGAAAATTAAGAGTTAAATTATATTTTAAAATATTATCACACACACACACACACACACACACACACACACACACACACACACACACACACACACACACACACACACACACACACGTATTTCTGTTTATATATATATATATATATATATATATATATATATCATGCCTCAAGGAAACGAACCATTTATGATCAGAAATGCAATAAAAATGCCAAATTTCCTTTATGGTCGAATGCGCTCTTCAGTATTCGAATTAAAGGCATCTTTCAATAAAATTGTGTTAAGGAAAAGAATAAATTAAATTTTACACTGATATAAAAGTTTGATTCACATCTATTAGGACTTGCAATTATGCCAAAAATTCAGTTAATAAAATCATGAAGGAAAATTTCATTGTGTAAAAGAAATGGTGAAATGTAGAAGAAAATGAAAAGTGAACAAATTCTTTTTGTTTACGATAAATCAATTTGTCGGATGCTCTGTGCCTATTAATATCACTGTCATCAATATTAAAATAAAAAGTAGGAATTTTTTCATTTTTTAAGAATTTGAGATGAGATATTCAGAATTCACTTTGACTTTATGGTAAATTGTTTAAATAGCACTTGCTCCAAACAATGTTTTTGTTTCTTTTGTACTCTGGATAACAATGTTAGAATATCAATCCAGGAAGAGAAACATTTTATTTAATTTGAAAAACGAAAATAAAATTTATTTTAATCCTTCATGAATATTGCATATGTCATATCCTTCAAATGTTTTAAGCTATGCCACTAAACAGTTTATTCTGAGTGGCATTTCAGCTTTTGGAATATTTTGATACACATTTTAAAGAAGATGCTTTTATTTTTAGATGATTATAGCATGTACTATATTGAAAAAAAATCATACTTTTGTATGACATATTTATTATAAGAGAAAATATTCTTCATCTATTAGAAGGTTTCATAAAGTTTATCGTAATAGAAATCAAAATAAATCAAGTAGCTTCGGAATGGTTTAACGGTTTGATATGTAATTTTAAACGAATTGTTTTACTGAAGCACGAAACCTAAAACATAATTTTAACAGTAACATATAATTTTAATTATAGAGTGTGATTTAACGAGTTTGGCACATGAAATATCTTAAACATTCTAAGCATACTTTATCAGTATAAAACAAGCGGTAGAGGTATCCGAATTTTTTCTCGTATTCTCTATTTAATTCTTTCTAGGGCCGTGGGAAGTATGCTTCCCACCAAATTTATCAATCTTTGTATGAAATTATGTAGGTTGGCATAAGTTCTGACAAATTTTTTTATTAAGTCAGAAAAATGCTTCAGTTCTTTATCTTACACAAAATGACGTGTCTTGATTTGTTAGTTAATTATTAATTAACCAAATTAATGAATTAATCAAATTAAATTTTCTAATAAACTAAATAAATCCCTTTTCTTATTCTAATTTCAAGCCTAAAAATATTTTAACATAATATGACTAGAAAAAAATGGCCCTTTAAAGGGTTAAGATGCTAACACTCACACTTTGCATAAAATTGTGGACTTGCTTAAGGTCGTAACCGCAGAAAATGCGCTATTTTTTTAAAATATTATGCTTGAGATTTATGTGTTTTCTAGCAGAACTAAGAAAGCCAGCTCATGTGCATCATCTGCTTGCAATTTACGAACAATAGGTATGAAAAATTGATGTTTTTACTGAATGTAAAATGTGATCTTTATTGACATTTTGGAATGATTAATCATTAACAAAAATACCAAAAAAATGGCATATATATTTTAGACATTTTTTACTCAAACTATTAAAACCAAAATCTGACATAAAGTCTTAATTGCAATCACAAGATCAGAGACAAAAATTCATTAATTTGTCCTTACATTTTTGAGTTATCACTTTCATATATTAAAGCACAATCTGAAAGATGGTCAACCCCTTGAAAAATTTGGTTCCGAATTTCGTAAGGATCCATATTGTAGATATTTAAACTGTACTAAATTTTACATTTTTTTACTCTTTAAGTTTCGAGGTTATTACGTCACTTGTACTCAGACAGATCGGACAGGCATTTCTGAATGGATTTCATTCAAAATTTTAAGAAAATTTATTTCATTTGATTTATAGAACGTATTCCTCTTTCTTGTTCAAACCGTTTTTGAGTTAATGTGTTCAATGCGCACAGAAATAATGCCAAAGATGTGTTTTTGGATTCAAGGAAATCAAAAACAATCAGATTCGTAAAAATTTTAAAGTTGAATTTTCTGACAACAACAATGCTTTTTTTTGTGTAATAGAAAATGATAAGAGTAATGTGCTCTCAGGTGAGAGGAGTTTATTATATTTTTATATTTTTTTTGTTCGAGAAATTGCAATTCGTCGAAAACTCTTTACAAAAAATGTTATTCAAAATTCTATATTTTCAATATAATAGAATAAATCAAAATATAAACTTATTTCATTGGGTAATTTATGTACTAAATGCGAAAATTAAAGAGCAAATTAAAAAATATCTTTAGAAAAACATAGCAGTAACAAAAACAAATTTTAATCGAAATATCGCAAAGTTTATTAAACTAAAAATTTAAGCATTATCATATTCATAGAAGATTAAATGAAAAAGATATTCTTAAAATTACCCAATCTTCGACATCATTTAAAAAAAAATTGAGTTTACCCGTACTGAATGCAATTATACCGTATGGAATTATTTCATAATTCAGGAAAAATCCTGTTCTCACATCAGATATCAGAAACGCGAATAATTTTATTCTAATAAGCTTTCTAATAGCAGCTGACGATGCAACCAATAAAATTTCTGAAAATATCAACTATATTTTCATTGAAGTTTCGTCTACATTCATAAACAATTTTCTCTTAAAACTATTTATAGAAGTGCAATTCCCAATATGCATTTCTTTTTGCAGTTATTATTCGAAATTCGTTTTTATTTTCCTTATTATATAACTACAGCAGAAATTTAAATGCAGTAATTGAGCAAAGTATATTTATTTTTTCATACAGTGTAATACATACAGTGTATAATTATTATCTGTTCTGTTTTTTATAACTGCTTACAATCGTGGTAATTGCAGTTTTCAGTAGCAATATCATTATAGGGTTCAGTAGTGTAATGTAGTAACTTTAAATACGTTCTTCTTTTAATAAGTTTTTAAAATAATCACATTTGGCCAAATCGAAATTTTGATTAGTTTTATCTACTTCAGTAATGTACTAAAATCTAATATGCATTATTTTTACTCATACGAATAATTAACAATTGTTTTGGGGCAAGTATTCAAAAATTATTTTGAGAAATAGAAATTCCAACAAATAGGTGATTTGGGAATTCGATAAAAATATCATTGTAGTCGAAACTGGTGTTTTGCATGCAAACTTCGATATGCATGTTTAAATCCATGATATGGTTCAGTAGTGTCTCTACAAACAAAATTCCCGCAACTACAATAATGAATTAATTGTGTAAAATCTAATTTTTTTGTGTTGGCTGCAGTAAAATATTATAAAAACAATTACCTTTGTATCTGAGTTGCAAATTGAGTTTGATCATGAAGGTAAGAATTTCTTTTCTTAGATTTTTGTAATCAAATTATGATCAAATAGCATTCAGAAAACGATTATGGCTCATATGTATTTATTTTATGTTTTTAAAACATAATCTTTATAATGAAACGATACTCATTTTTATAAAATCTTAAATAGGTGTATTATTGGAGCCGGCGTCCTGGCATAGGGGTAGCGCATCTTCCCCGTGGGGTGTCCCGGGTTCGAATCCCGGTTCGGGCATGGTTGTTCTACATCTGTGTACTATCTGTGAGGTGTGTGAATGTGCCCCCTTGTAAAAAGGGGTTGTGCAAGCGAATGTGTGTGTGTGTCATCTTCATATGAGCCAGTAGTCAGACTTCTGCCCTCGGGTGCTCAGGGGCCTTTACCCTCAGAAGCTACTGCACCCCCTTTCCGTGGTAACGCGGACACGACATCATCATCATTTCCATAGGAGACTATCATTACGCCTCAAGAAAATGATTTATGTAACAAATTACAAATGAAGAAAAAAGAAAAAAAAATTCAGAATTCAGTTTCATTTAACACTAGAACTACAGATGTTAAATATATACCTAGTTTTATCACATCCGTCAAATTGACAGGTTTTCGAACATCATGGTTTTTATTGTAACTTTTGGATTAATTTATGTAAATAAAGAAATGTAATTTAACAAAAATAATATTTAATATACTTACAGTGTTTTTCAAATAATTTTTACAGAAGTATAAGTGATAATTACATTTACCAGTTAGAGCTTTTGTCCCAAACTGCACCTTAATCGTAATAAAAAATCCCATTATGGCTACTGCCGAATATTTTGGACCAATGAGTATAATTTCATATGAAAAACGCAATTCAATTCTATTCTAAGAAATGTCTGAAAGCGAAGTATAAATGAATGTAAATAGGTACTGATGTCCATCTTGCATAGATGATCTTCAAAATATTATAAACTTTGAAATTGCTAAATCCATCATTTTGACTCTAGGTATAAATATTTATAGATCATACTGACTATGGAAGTAAAAATGGCAGAGTGGAAATTGAATAGGATTGTGTAATTGCTCTTATATTTCATTAAAAATCGCCATAAAGTTCTAGAACAATACATTAATTATATCAAAATTTTTAAGCATGAAATTTGGAAACCGTCCAAATTATGGTTCTGATAGGTCTAGTATTAAATAGCTCTTCCAAACTGCTTCTTTAAGCAAAAAAGAAAAAAAAATATTTATAAATCAGTCACATGATCGGATGATGAACAGTAGAATTAGCTTTCAGCATGCAATACTTTCATACCAATAAAACACTTTAAAGCAAAAGCAAAAGCAATTTTTCAATATATCTAATTCAAGCTCGAGTGAGATCACTTAAGAATTCGCTCATTTTATTTTAAATATTCTTCTGTTCTCTAGGCTATTATTTAACGAGTGACATCTTTTATATAATTAGACTTGTCGAAGATCATCTGAGAGATACCAAACAGTTTAGATGATTAAATTCTTTTGAAATCCTCTGTGTAAATACTGAGAGGCTAGTACAGAATATTTGGTTAAAAATTATGATGGTAGATACCCATTGAGCTATTTTAATGAATACAGTTGTTTAAGTTCTGTGAGAAATTTCAAGATTAACGTTTATTTAGTACATTCCCCCTGCATGTTAAATAAGCTTCCATCTCGTTTCATTTACTTTTATGTTTGTTTTGCGATGTAGCGATTAAAAGACTCGCTTCTCATTACGATGTATTTTCGAATTCTTCCATTATTCTTGATAGTAATCAGTCAATAAGATTCGTCCTGCACTTTGTGATCTGTGCTGGTATCAGGAAAATCTAATCCCTGTAGATATCCGCTAATGAAATCTGGCATTTCTAAGAAGCTTATCTTAATGCTATTATTGTATTAATTGCAGTAACAGAGAATGTGATGCTTCGAAGGGAGGAATTGATCCGAGTATTGTATTACTTGCAGTTTAACAACAGAAGTTGATGGAACTGGATATCTAGTGCTGATTAAAAGACGTTATGGATATTACTTGGAAAACAAAGTAATTAACCATTAAAAATGTTCCCCAATTAGGCTAACATCACTATCAGTATACAATTTTTAATGAAGAAAATAGTACTTGAAATTCTCTAAAGGTTGAAGAAATGTATACATATATGAAAACGTGTCTCTTCTTGTCTGTTATATAAAATTTTAATTTTTGTCTGAACTTAGGGAATTTTATCACACTTGCTCTTCAAGACATAGAAAGGACATGGCCATCTTCCAAAAATTAATTGTAATTTGTTCATTAAAAAATAATAAAAAGTTAGATGTTCTTAAATCATATTTACCAAAATTATTATTTCAAAACTATTTATATTGCAGTCTGGAAACTCAAAATAGAGCGTTTTTAATGATTTACCCATAATTTCTAACAAGTAATTTTTCTCTAAATTTAACAATTTTTTAAAATTTTATTTGATGCACAATCTGCATCATTGCTTTTATTTGCATAAGGAAATTAAAATTAATTTCGTTACTTCATCAAATAAATCAATTGCTTGCTTTTGAAAAAAGCAGAAATTTAGATTAAATAAATGTTTTTATTTGACATCAACTCCGACATAGAATTTTATTTTGTTTACGCCTTTTTAAATAACGCTCGCAGTAATTTGTAATGCATTGATTCCATTCAATGCAAAATCATTTTTAAACTCTGCTTGTCTTTCATGTGATACAATTGGATGTACACAAATATAGGCAAAAAATTATAGAACTACATATCTCAATATATGAAACAGTATAAGTCTTCTAATATATTGTGATTTATATGACTATTATATTTGTCATATAAATCATACTATTGTTTGATTTATAATCATATTTGTCATATGCTATATGATCATATTTGTCATATAATCACATTTGTTTAATAATATTTTACGGAGAAAGCTTGTAAGATTCTTTAAACGAAGCATTGTTAACGATTTTTAACAACTATTAGCAAACCAAGCCATCGCTAGTTAGTTAGTTTTAAAAATTTATACATAGAATAAATGCATAGAATATGATATTTATACATAGAATAAATGCATAGAATATGATATTTATACATAGAATAAATGCATAGAATATGATATTTATACATTGAATCATTCATGACAGTTTTTTTATATATTTCTTTTCTATATCGTTCTTATAAATAAGAAATAACAATATTTGGCTTCTAAGAAGGATAAAAGTATGAATTGATTTTATTTTTCATATTTTTAAACATGTAGGATAACAGTCTTTAATAATTGAAGCGTTTTCTGATAAGCTTTTGTCATCAATTAAATAGCAGGAGGGAAATATTCATTTTTTAAATTTCTAATGTTTTAACTGATTGCATAAATTAATACATGTATAAATTTGTGACAATTAATTAGAAATTACATTTAAACATTTAAGCATTAAACATTACAATATTGGAAACAATATTGTGCGGTTATTTTTAATGCAAATAATTGAGTATTTGTTGCTTTGTTCAAAAGATATAAGTTTTTATTATATATTCCTTATGAATAAAAAATAGTTATTTTCTTAGAAACGTTAAAGAAAATATAAGAGCTAAACGCTTAAAAATAAATAATAAATTTGTACGTTAGTTGATACTGTAAAATATATATATATATATAAAAATGATAGAACTTAGGATAAAAGTCAATATACCCTAAATTCTGTAAAAGTAATATAAGAAGCTGCTATTATAAATTAAAATTAATAAGTAATTATTTGAAATTTTATATTTTAGAAATTAAATTTTTTGAAGCAATGAATGTGACATTTAGTCACATTTACGTTGAAAATGGATTATCAGTCATAAGAAGATAAATCCAAAAATGTATTTCAGAAAAAAATATGGTCTTTTAAATTAGTATCATAGTTTGTACCTAGATAAAAAACAAAACAAAAAAAAAAACATATTTTTTTCAGCTATATTTCAGTACGAAAACTATTTGAAGCAGAAGAAAAGTTCTGATAGATTCTGAATTTCTTTCTTTTCCGTTTCAGAAATTTTCGCTACCTATGTCATCTTTGTACCTCTGCAACAAAACGAGTAACTCAATCAATGTCCAATATAATATATTGATTTCTCAAATCGATACCATTTCAGATTCAAGAATACAAGTATTTCCGAATGGATGGTTTTTCCATCTTTGACATAAATTCCGTGTTCCAAAAATATCTAGAGATTCAAGGTATAGGAAGAGAAGAAATTTTGGTTAAAACTAGAAGTTTTATTACTACACTGCTCATACGTCTGCTTCTAAATCGGAAAAAGATATGTTTTTATCAATTATATGAAGATTTTAGATTAAATGTGAAACATTTTTTTAATCCATGAAGATGAAAAATAATCGATGCAGTTCATTTCATAATTTCTTAAATAATTGTTATCGATTATTTAACATTTACTAATTCTTTTCTATCATATATTCATATTTTCTATCATTATTTGCTGTATTTCCATTATAGGAAATTAAATATATTTTATTATAATTATTTTCATTGGAGAATTATCAAGTATTTATAAAGAGACATTTAACTTTTTGATATTCGACTTCTATTTCTGTATTCAGTATGAAAAGCAAACGAGTTTTTATGGAATAATTTCAATTTTCATGTAGCATTGTGTGAAAAATTTTCTATCATTTTAATGAAACAAAACAAGATTAATACTTATTAATTCGATGTTTAAGATATAAAAAAGGCTGCATTTTTGAAAATTATATAAAGTAAAATGTAGTGAAATATTTTATGTATAATATATTTTAAAATTTTGCAAAAAATAAATATTTTTTTCTTAAACTTAATGTTTAAAACGTGTTCCACATACATTATATTGCAAAGCAATTCTTTAAAAAAATTGTAGAATTATCGATAAGTTGCAATATTTATTTAGAAAAAAAAGTAATTTGATTTAAATATTTTAATGCTGGAAGTCTCGAATTATTTTTTAATGATATGAAATTCTGAATTATGAAAATTTATGAATCTCTTTCTTTCTGAAAATCTGAAATTTCGGAAAACACCAAGATAAAAATGTTATTATTATTACTTTTTTAAAGAGAAATTATAATTCAGGGAAAGTAAATTTTATATCTGTCTATTATAAATAGTTGGGTTAACTCAAAATTAGAAAAAAAACTGTCATTCTTCTGCTTTATTGAGGAGCAAATGACAAAAATATTAAATACATTTTTTATTAGTAAAGAAAAGAGAAATAAAATTAAATGCTTTGATGTTCAAGAATTTTTATTTTATATTTTCTACTGTTCTTTAAATTGTAAAAGATTCTGTTCTTTTGAAGTCTAAAATCTGATTGGAATCTAGACTCGATATGTACATTCTACTTTTTACTTATTTAAAAATAAAGTTTGATGACAAAATTGGCCTGATGTTTCTTTACATAGACATACAAAAATTGTTACTAAATTCTCTTTCAATTGAGATTTATTTATGGTTGCATCTTTTACGAACTTTTCAGATAAAATTCAATCTTAATTTACAAAAAAGTAAATCAGGAATATCTATTACAATTTACTTTTTTGCGACTTAGTTATTCTCCCAAAATATTTTATTTCTTGACTATAATAGTAATATATTTATTTCAAATCTCACTTTTTTTGATAAAACTGAAAAATGTGATTTTAATAAAAAAACTACATTAAGACATTTAAAAAAAAATATTTGCCTAGAAACAACAAGGAAAATAAAAAAAAATTGATAGTAATAAATGCTTAAAGTAAACAATTTTTTAAATCTAAATTATAACATTGGTAAAAGTATTCTACCGATAGTGAAATTTGTTTGAAATCCTCCAAAGCAATGAGATTAAGGTTACAGAATACATGTAAAATCAAATTTGTAAATATTATTAAAGTTATAGTAAACGTTGAATGCAAAATATTTTTTTACATTAAAAAAGTATTTCCGTCAGTTTTAAGATAGAGTAAAACTAAATAATTATAAGATAATATGTTTAGAAAATAAAGTCGAAAGATTATAAAAACTTGTTTAATTTTTGTGTTAGTATATATTTTAATTGTTTTATTATTGAAAAATTTATAGACATCTTAATCTTATTTAAAATATTCAAAACTGACAGAAAGGTTGATTCTTATAAAACAACAACAACAACAAATATTCATCTTAGTATATATTTGATAAGGTTTATTTTAGTTTAGTTATATTAACGTCCCGTCGTAAAGCAGCACTAGGGCTATTTTGGGACGGACCTCGTAATTTTGAATGCGGTCAGATGACGAGGACGACACCTGAGCTGGTACCCCTCCTAATACCTTTATTTACCCTTATTTGATAAAGATTAGTGTGGATAAACTGATTTAGATAAAAATACATCAACAGTTTTGAGACAAAGGAAGGAACAAAAACCTTATCTTACATTTTAAAATTAAATGAAGAAATTAATGTACTTAGATTCGCTATAAAGATAAAACGTGTTAATTGCAGCAAATATGTCGATTGGATTTAAAAAAAGCAAAATGGGAAACAAAGCTTGGGTGGTCGAATTTGGGATAAAGATAAAATAACACCATTTCTTTTGCAATAGAATTACTACAGTTGTAGATATGAGTTAACTCTTTAAAGGGCTATTTTTTTCTAGTCATATTATGTTAAAATATTTTTAGGCTTGAAATTAGAATAAGAAAAGGGATTCATTTAGCTTATTAGATATATTTAATTTGATTAATTAATTAATTTGGTTAATTAATTATTAAGTAACAAATCAAGACACATCATTTTGTCTGAGATAAAGAACTGAAGCATCTAAGTTTCTGTCTTTCTAAAAAAATTTGTCAGAACTTGTGCCAACCTACATAATTTCATACAAAGATTGATAAATTTAGTGGGAAACATACTTCCCACGGCTCTAGAAAAGGTTAATATTGTACGACTAAGTAAATATATTTTTATGTAAACGCTTTATAAATTTATGTGATAGAATTGTGGACTCATTTTTATTTGAATATAAGGAATCCATTATTTAGGCTGAAGTAATCCAGTTATAAATAATTAGCTTTGAGAAAATGGTGATAGTTAATCTCTAATTAAGGGATTGTCATATTATCTTTAAAATCACAAGTTTGATTATGAAATTATGGTTGTTTATATTAAATCTTAAATATATATATATAGTATTTTAATTAAAATATACTCCTACGATTTAATTATATATTGCCTGATATTAAGTGAAAAGGAATAAAAAGAAGAAAATTAAGTTTAAATTTTGACTTAAACAGAATTTTCTCATAACAGAAAACTAACAATTTTCCAGTCACTCTTAATTAATGTCACATTATCAAAAGAGATGTAATAGAGTTTTCAGGTAATAATATTGATTTCAGCACGCAATACAGACCCCAATAAAATAATTCCAAACAAATTAAAATTTAATTAATAGCATTTGAATATATATATTATTTGTTATCTGTGTGTTATTTGTGTGAAGCACTCTTAAGAATCTAAAGAATTTGTTTTAAAGCCTCCTCTCTTTTCCAGGAATTTTCTTAACATCAACAAAATAATTGGACTCTTCGAAGACCATTCGAAAGAGAAGTGCCATTTAAATTCTTTTGAACCTGCTAAGGCATCCTGAGAGAAGAATATAGAGTATTTGATCGAAATTATGACGAAAGATTTCATTGAACCACTCTAATGAATTTGGTTGTTGAAATTCTATGCGAAATTTCAAGTTTAACGTTTATTTGCTACAAACTTCCCGAATGGTAAGTAATCTCGTACTTCATTTCATTTTCTTTAGCGTTTATTTTATAACGAGGCAATTAAAGTCTCTCTTCTTATTACCAGGTTATCCGTATTCTTTAATTACCATACGATGGTAATCAGTACATAATCTTTGTGCCCTCTGTGTTGGTATCGGGAAAATCTAATTCCAAGATATATCCATTAGTGAAATTTGGCTTTTCTAAGAAGCTTATCTTATGGCTATTATTATTATTATTACTATGATGCTTTAAATGGATGGATTCATCTGAGAATTAAATGAATTTCAGCTTAATTGTAGAGGAGATTGAAAATGATTACCAAGTGCTGGTTAAGAAGAAGTTCAGGATGTTATCCGAAAATGTAATATCTCCGATAATTTAGGATAATAAATCTTCAACAATATTTTTCATCCAAGTTTGGATTGTAATCAATATTGCAGTATATCAGATAATTTTTAGTAATAAAAGCAACACTATCTAAAATTCTTATTATTTAAGATAATGTATTATATACGTATATATATGTAAAGTTGAATGTTTGCTTGTACTTTTTCTACACAAAATTATTTTTTACAAAACAATTTTACAAGAAATTACAATTTTATACTTGAGGAAATCTCGCCCACTTTCATTTCAAAACACCAGAAACTCATAATAAAGTTTTTAAAGCTAATTAAATTTTTTAAATAAAATATTGATCAAGTTTGTATCATTTTTTTAAGCTATGTTTCCCAAAAATAATATATAAAATATTTATATTCTTTTTTAAAATTAAAAAAAATATTGATTTAATTTTGCAATGTTTTTTTATAAATTAAATTCAGTTTCATAATTTTTAAAAAAGTACTTTCATATGCAATCTGTATCAGTATCTTTATTGTTATAATGAAATTCATCAAATTATTTAATCACATGCGTTTGCCAACTTTTATATTTAGATAATGATGTTTGTTTTCCTTGGAATTACTTTCCGAAGTGGGATATTCATTTCTCATTTATTTCATAGTATTTATATTTTTTAAATGACATGGACATAAATTTTTGTGCGTCTATTCCATTAAATTCCATTTTTTTTTAGATTTTTCAAATTACAAAATTAATTAATAAATAGAGGCATTGTATTTAATAGTTTCACTGTCAGAAAAACCAATATTCTGATTAAATAAATTGGATACCAATGGCTGATATTCAATATTCTTGGTGCAAAATGCTACAAGTCAGCAATGCTTAGTAATAAAAGAATGATTATGTGGAAATTGGATAATAGCAATACTTTGTTTTCCTCATACAAAATCATCATTATTTGAAAGAAATACACTTAAATGGCATGCATTTTGGAGGTCATTATTTAGAAATATAGTATGAAAAGAAGCAATATATTAATACATTTAAATTACGAAAAATTATCCAGATTTTTTTCCGTCTGGATTTGGCTTTCAAATGCATTGAAAAGAAACTAAAATAATTAGCAGGAAAAAGAACTAATATGTAATTATAAAATATGATGGATGAAAAAATGTTTGCACTTTATTTTATTTACTTATTTATTATTTTCAAAGAAAACCTAAAGAGAATTAAAAGAACTAAATTGAATTCAAGGAGAAGATAAATTGTATAGAAATTTGTTCTAAAATACTTTAAAAAAAACTGGAAAACTGGAATTTTAATCTACTTATAGATGACACAATTTAATATGCACGTTATTAATATCCCAGTAACACATATTTATTGCATATTATTGTAGGAACTTATGCCATGATATATAATATTTTTGTATAATATATTATAATATCACAATATTGTTCTGCAACCTGTTTAACTTGGGTAGTAAACAAGTTTATATAGATGTCAATGTGAATGAAAATGATTTTGAAATGAAGCCTTCTTAGGGCAGTTTGATAAAGTTAAGCTATTAGAAAAATATATTTTCCATAAATAGCAGTTTTGAATTTCTAATTTCAGATTTTACAACTCTATACGAGCCTTACAAGACGATGGATAAAAGATATATATCAATTGTTCGAGATATTTTAAAACACTGAGGAGAATTGCTTCGTTATAACTGAAAAAAACTATTACGATAAAAATTGGATTTTTTTATAAAACGTCCAATTAAAAAATGAATTTCCATTTAAAACATAATTAAATTAAACTTTTTCATTTATTCCAAATATTGTAAGTAACGATTTCGTTTATTACAGACATCTTTACACTTTAAAGCAAATTTCCAAAAATAAAAACACATACAATAACCTGCTACCTAAAGTATCACTATAAAACGATAACTGACGGAAATATCTGCAATATGGATTAAAAGAAGGTATACATATTATGTGGGAAACTAATACAAAAAATCAATGTTTTTAAAATACTGCTGTTTCTGTAATAAAAATTACAGGAAATTCTAATATGATATTTCACTTTAATTATTGCTAAACAAATATATATATATCGTTTGTTATAACATATTTGAATAATATAAATTATTGAATTGCTAGCAGTCATATAATTCCTCAATTCTTTTCTATGAACGATTATTTTATTACATATTGACAACTTTATCACAGATATTTTTATAGCATGATAATAAATAAGTGGCAACTTATAAATAACCGACAATTTAAAAGTTTGCTTCTGTTGAAGAGGTGAAGAAATTTCTTGAAAATTTCATAATTTTGAATGCAGAAGCATTAGAAAGATGGTTATAAACTTTTCTGATAAAATTTTGCCAATCGATAAAACATTGATAAAAATATATTCATTTGACTTTTGATGAATGAATTCATTCGCTAAATCGTTGTACGTATGTAATCATTAAAAATAATTAGAAATTATATTTAAATTATTAAATAGAGAAATTAGAAAGCAATATTTATAAAAAATATTTATATCTATTAAACTGAGGGATTTATTTCTTTACCTCTTTAAGATATTTTAGAGATTTCTCTTTAAGAGATTTTAGAATTTATTCTGTTTTGAAAAAATGATAATTTATTCAGAAGCTTATAAGAAAACATAGAAGCTAATGGCTTAGTAATAAACAATAAACTTGCACTTTAGTTGACATCATTGATTGTAAAAATGTTAGTTTTACTATTGAAGAATTAGAATAAAATGGTTTCAAATTAGAGACTTTCCTAAACACGTTTAAAATTTTAAAAATTAATTTTTTTAGAAGTAAAGAATATCATATTTAACAACATTTATATTAAAGATGGATTATCAATCATAAAACAAAATGGTATTTTGGAAAAAAAAATTTACTTTTAAATGAATCCAGTAGTTTTTCCAGGAAAAGAAATGATCATTAACCATTCTACATGATGAAAAAAAATATATTTTTCACCTGTATTTGAGCCACACAAAGCATTTTAAGCACAAAGAAAATTCTGATAGAACCGGAATTCTTTTTTTTCGGTATCAGGAATATTCGTTAGCATTGTCATTTTTGCGACTTTGCAACAAACCGCACAACTCAACTCAATCAATGTCCAATATAATTTATCGATTTTCAAAATCGATGCCCTTTCAGATTCAAGAATACAAGCATTCTGAAACGGATGGTTATATCAATGTGAACATAGATTCTTTATTCCATAAATATCTAGACGTTTAAATATTTTTAAAAGAATAAATTTCGGTTAAAGCTAGAAATTTTATTATAGTCTTCTTTCACTTCAAAATTTTACGTTTTTGAAATAAAAATTTTTTTGACAGTATATATTCTTTAGACTAAATGTATAACATTTTCTAAATAAAAAAAAAATTATTCAGAAAATGAATTTAATTTAAAAAAATTATCGATGCAGTTCATTTCATAACTTCGTAAATAATTGTTTATTTTATATTAAAAATATTTTATAAACACAATTTTTAATGGAGAATTCTAAAGCATTTTTATGTTAAATACAACAATGTGATATTTCATTTTCTATTTTAATATATTATGAGAAAAGAGTTTTTTTTTTACTTTTTTACAATCTGTGATTCTTAAAGGCAAGAATAGATAAGATATTTTTAAGTTAAATGTAATTTGCGTATTCTGATTTAAAGATGTGATTTGAAAAATATAAATAAATTCTACCACGCAGATATGAAATAAAATACATTTTCAAAAGAGAATTGCAATTTTTATTGAATATCACGCGAAAAAAATCTAAATTTTGATGCAAAAATTTAAAATTTAAATATAATAATCAGAATAAAATAAAAAAAAATACTGAATTTTAAAATTATATTACGGAAATTTTAAATAAATATTATGTAAATTTCGATTTAATTTGTAACACATAATATATTATAAAAAATTGTAAAAATCGAAAAATTGCTTTCCAAAGGTAGTATTTTAATTCTGTATTATCGATATGCAAAAAGAAATCTTTAAACTTTCTCTAAATTATCGATTAACTGTGTTATACTTTAATTAAAAAATAAATATAAATTATTTTTTAAAGTAATTTAACGTGAAATTCGAATTAACCAATTATGATATAGAAATTTTAAAAGAAAATTTTAAATTATACTAAACTCTTTTCTATAGAAATATGAAATTTCAAGGAGACAAAGAAACAATTATTGTGGTTAAAAAAAATTGTATTTGAAGAATGGGCTGTTATATGTGCCAGTTTTGAATGTTTGTGAATCAAAAAAAATTTTATTTGTAGTATCGCTCTACGTTGAGGACGCAGGCTGGAAAGGCATTAAATATTTAACTTTTAATTATGAAGGAAAATTAATTTTGCTAAACTAAATATTTCCGAATGTAAAAATGCTATTAGTCATATTTTATAATTTTTTTTATTTGCCTTTTCGAGTTCCTATTTCATAATTTTTTTCTTATTTCATTTTTAATGTTTTGATTTTTATATTTTTATAAGTCTGGTTTGAGAGTAAACTTCATCTGAATGTTTTAGGTTTTATTTCTGAAAAAAAGCAGAATTTCAGAAACAAACTTGCACTTAATATTTATTAATTATATTAATTTTAGCAACAAAAATTATTATTTGAATTCTGATTAAATATTATAAATCTGTGCAATATTTATTTGCAAAATATGATATAAATATTAAACATTCTACTTTTTACAATTTTATTCGAAATATTTATCATATTTAAAATTGTTTTTTTTTTCGCAAAACATGTCTTAGGTCATAAGGTTTCAAAATGAAATGTTTATTAGTTATTTGTTCTTGTATTATGTGAGAACATAACAAAAAAGATCAAATAAACAAAATCGAACAGAAAATAAAGTTGCAGGATCATATATATATATGCATATTTTGTAAACTTGAAGAGTAGTAAAAAGTATATATTCCTAGAAATTCTTATGTATAAGGGATGGATTATCAGACATCTTTTATATGTATTTTAATATGCAGATAATTAAGGAATTTTTATTACAATATTCATTGTTTTATCTTCATTTTAAAATAGGAAAATTAAGCAAGCCATGCAAACATTTCGTCATTAATATTGATAATTTATTTTTGCTATCTTTATTGTTAATTTTTTAATATACTTAAGATATTCAAATAGGTTCAAAACATGAATTTGGATAAGAATTCGCACTTTTTACTAGTTTTAAAAATATATAAGTTTTTTTTTTCCAATGATACCTTTATTTGTCTCTATGCCAATTAGTAGCCAAATTATAGCAAACTATTAACACGCATGTGATGCTTATTTATAAACAAGTGCATTTTTTGAAGGACGAGTTTTTTCACAATCATACATCTTAATGCTTATTTTATAATTAATGCTCATTACATTATGTAGAAAGTAGTGACCTATGGATTTAATATTAAATGCGATAGAAGTATATTTATGATTGTTTAATGTAAATATTGTTGGAATAAAAACAAAATTCCATAGATAAATTTAAATATTACTCTCAATAATTTTATTTTTGAATGTAATTTTTAGATAAATGTTAATTAAACTCTAAGATATGTTACAAATGTAATGTTACAAAAAAAATGAAAAATGTAACAATATTTTTCCTCTCGAACAATTCTACTTTTTGTAAGTAAATGCTAAAATTTACATCAAAATATGCTTTTTCTTCAAAGGCAACATATGTATTCCAATAGTTTCACTTTTATTCATCATTTTTTCCTTATATTAATGAAATAAACATCATATAAATGTTAATATATATACATTTTTAAATTTCCATTCGAACCTTGTCGGATACATTAAAGAGGTATTGGAAATCTTTAGTCGTGCCACTATTGTACATTATACACTGTTAATACACTGTACATTATTACACTGTTATCTTTAAAATAGAATTCTGTCAATCAATCTATTAATTTGATATCAATCGAAAGCTTTTCAATCCAAACTACCACGTATTTCCTTCTTGATTCAATAGATTTTTCCAAATTCTCTTTTATTTTTTAGTTTTTACAAAACATTTTGTTCAACCCGTTCAATTGAAGTCCATCTTCAAAGAGCTTGAATGTTTATTTTCTTTGCATCAAAAATCCTCGAAAGAATTGGGTCAGCAGCATGTTTTACCGGTTATGTTAAACTTCATGAATCTTTCTGAACGGATGAGGATAATTCATTTTAACCAAATAGACGTGGGCTGTTTTTCCTAAACCCTACTAGTACACAACAACATTAACCCTACCCCTACACAGTATTTTAAAATTCGAAACGCGTGTGGACCCTAATCTCTTTCATACATGAAAGGATGGGGGGGGGATTTCAGAGTGAATTGTTCGATCTAGAAGTGAGGGTAATTTAAAATTAATTTATTACAATGAAGTACGTGTGGCTTTTTAAGTCATATAGTCTTGAGATATAATAGCAATAAGATTTTACTGTTTTTTTCCTTCCAACAGCTCTTTGCGATCCATAAATTGTTGTTGAAAAAAGGTGCGTCTGTTCTTTAAAGGAAAATGGTTGTTATATTCCGAAATATTGATTGAAAATAGTTCAAATATCAAAGCGTAAACATTCACACTTTTTATATCGATAACTGAATGCTATTCCGAAATGAAAATATTTTTCCTACAAATGTAAGTCTATGCTTCTATTCAATTTCTAGAAAAGTTTATTTGCTATTAAATACATTGATAAAAAAGGGAATTTCTTTGACATGCTTGGATTTGTCAGATTTCTGACAATTTCAATCATTTCAGCTAAACTTCCTTTTATGAATGCACTCTGATTCAGTTTGACATATAAAAATGTTTTATTAATACATATTAACGCTATTTTGCAAGCCTACCTAATTCCCGTAACGTTCACAATTACCCGGATATAAGAAATGATCGATTTCAAACAGAAATTCATGTATTCAGCAACAATTAAATGTGTCCAATCCACCTCTACAACGGAGCATTCTAAACAAAAATATTACATTATTTTAATATTATCGATTTCATTCATATTTCTTCATTTTATAGAAAGATATATTTAATGATGTACCCAATCTTCTCATTAAGAAAATCAAATATATCATATATCGCTTTAATCAATAAAAATCTACTTATTTCAAACTGTTTTAACTATTTCAGTACACTTCCACAACTATATAATAAATAATCTCAAAGAAGAATGAATACTTTATTACTAAAAATATAATAAAATGCTTCTATATTTAATAACTTTTTATACAAATATGCACATCAGATGTAAAATAAGAAAATTCAAAATAATTTATATTTTATTCTGCTTATTATTTATTAAAAAATGCTTTGTTCCTGAAATAAATAAATAAAAGGATGTTTCTGTGTTTACAAGAAAAAAGTAGATCTATGGAGCAACTACAAATCTCGAGTACTTTAATAAGCGCCACGATAGTGCGAAGCACCACAGAACCTGCTGTAAAATCTTACATTACGTGACCACTTGAGATGCTTTCAAAGCGAAAACAGAACTTTGAATACACCCGTGGGTTGCTTGTTCTGAATTTGAAGGCAAATATTTTTATTCCCTTCACAGGAGAAATAATAAATTTATAAGATTTCTCTCTCCACAAAGAAATGAAGGTAAACATTGCAAACATGGAATTGAATTTTGAAATATTTTTAACATTTCCCATCGTACTATTTATTGTACAGCGGATGGAATTCTTATATTTTCTGCGAGTTCTATTTTTTCCCAGGTCTATTCAGTTTCTTTCTTTGTAAATCTTCAACTTCCAGTTGGGGCATTACTTAGTCTAAAAAGCAACAAGGCTATTCTGCTTTTTCCATTTTTTCTTTATATCTGTGATGTTTATCAAATTTTTTTTCTAAAAATAATAAAATAAAAATGCGTTTATTGTCGGTATAAAGAAAATCTGACAAACCAATTCTGAATTGCTTTAATAAAAACTTGAGTTACAGAGCAAAACAGAAAATTATCTGCTTTTCATTTTTAAGAAAGTATTCCATATTTAATCAACTGTCACGTGTTCTAATAGCATCAATTATGAAATATAGAAAAGTTAAAGAATCTATGAATGCTATATTTAGTAGTTTATTGGCTAAAATTGCTCCATAAATTATGTATCACTATTGCGTCATTTTGCATGATGTATCCTTTCTCAATATAATGAAACATTACATACAATTCTTATTGTCTATAAATTATACCATAGATGTTCCTTTGTTATTCCATCACGATTGTGTTTCTGTTCACAATGAACAAAGTATGGAGATTTGACAAGAATTATGAATCATTATTGCACCATTATGCGCCATATTTCCTTTCTCAATATAATGAAACATTGCATAGAATTCATATTGTCTCTATAAATTATCCCACAGATGTTCCTTTGTTATTCCAACACGATTGTGTTTCTGTTCACAATGAACAAAGTATGGAGATTTGACTTGATGATAAGATTGTAGGAAAAAAATAGACTCTCCTTCTTATTATAAAAACTATATATATCCTATAGAAATATATATATTGGGATGTAAAATTCGAGAGCTCAATAACAAGTCCTCATCTTTCAGGACAGAGCTTACTTATTTCTCTTTAATTAATAATTTGTAACTCATGTAAATATTTCAAAAACTTGTCCATAATCTTCCACGTAGAGAAGTAACCATTATTAGATCTAAAGATTTAGATATGTAATTAAATTCATATTAATATTTGATATATCTGTAGGTTAATTAAAGCACACTCTTAATTATGTATGTCATATCTAGATATATAATGTTAAAATTATAATATTTCTGCAAATAATGTAAATAATAAAAGTTGTTGTTCTTTTGACGCCTAATATACCGAAATTTAAATTGTTTGCTTAATTAGTGAATATGTAGTTCTATTTAATAAATTTTTAATCCTTATACAATTCGTTATAACTATTCTGAAATTTGTTTAAAATATATCTATTTCTGAAAAAACTCACAATTTTTTAATGTTAGGAATCAATTAATATATATTTCACTGGAGAGTCGATGAATTTTACGATCTGAATAATATTTTGACGGTATTTTTATATAGATGTTTATATAGATGCAATTATTTATGTTTTTTTGTGTTTTTTCATATAACCAACTTGATAATGCATAATTATTTTGGTATGTTATTTGATCGTTTAATTATTCTACCGGAGAGAACACAAGCGTACGTTCGTAAAAACTAACGAATAAATAATCAGATTATTTTTTTACCAGTGCTGCGGGTTCGAGTAAACGTTATTTCAAAAAGGGACAAGCTTCTAAGTGAAAAATTGAATAGTAGGGGTGAATATGGCTGTTTCTATCGAGTGCTTTAAGACAGCAACCTTAGTTTCGGTTTTCTTCATTCCTTACAATGGTCAATAATATCCCCCAGGTAGATTTTGATAAACTCAATTCTGGGTGAAATTTAAAATTATAGATTTTCATTGGATCTATAGATTTCTTCATATCTTGCAGTTTCTTCATTACCTGTTTATTAAAAGGCCTTATTTATGCTTTGGATCTTAAAGATCTATTGTAACATCTTAAATTAGCTTATCCGGGCGTTTATTATTACTCAGGCTAAATCTGTCAATTGTTATTAGGCAATTGTAACATATTTGGATGCGAAAGTTATTAATCTTCATTTTTTGAGATGCAACAGCACAGAGCAGATCAGCTGACTTTTTGACATTTGACGTCACGTGATTATGTCTCAAAATGTAACAACAATACTTAATCGATGTATTCTATGGTTATTTCACTCTACAAATTAGTCCTTAAATTAATGTGAGAAGAAATTTATCGTCATGTTCTGGCGAGTAGGATTAATTTTGTGAAGTAGTTTGGCGAAACTTCTGAAATAAATTTGTCTAGATAATCGTTTGGGTTTCTGTAAGAGAACAATTTAAAGAGAATACTCTTGAATTAACGTCGCAATCAACTGAAGTTTTAATGTATTAGATGGTTTTTTAAGAAAGCATTTCAGTAAAAGTTAATTGAAAAAAAAATATTAATTTTTTTCACAAATTTTTTTGTACAATAGTAAGGCTTGTTACATATTCATTTAATAGTTATTTGATATATCAATATACAAAAATTGCTAATTCATGTTATATTTTGCAAATATTATTTTTCTTATAAAAGTATATTTGTGAAATAATTCTTTGTGAGTTTAATATGAAATTCATTGATTATCTTAGAATTAAAGGTTTAGTAAAACATTTGTCATCAAATAAGTAATTGTTAATGAAATTAGTTAAGTATCAAAGTAAATGTGATTCAAACAAAAGAATAACCCTGCATTTTTAAAACATGGGGAATGTGAACTTGCCATGAAACTTTCGTTATGATTATTTATTTAAACTATTATCACCTTATTAGTTATCTAATTAAAAATAATTAATTATAATTTCCAAGATTCTGTAATATTTATATTACGGAACCTTGAAATAAACATTTTCTATAATTTAGAATGGAATAAAAATTTAATTAAAATAAATCAATTAATTCGTAATTGAGATTTTGAAATATTAATTTGTGCATTTTCATTGAAATAATGTAAAGGTATAACATTTCAAATTTTCGAAACAGATGCACCTTTCTTGAATCTTGAATACGTTCTTGAATTTCCAATATGCTTTAGCGCATATAAATTACAACAAGATGAATACAAAATTATATATATATATATATAATATATATATATATATATATATTATATATATATATATATAATTATTTTATATAATATATATATATATATAAAATTATATATATATATATATATATATATTATATATATATATAAAATTATATATATATATATATATATATATATATATATATATATATATATATATATATGTATGTATGTATAATGCAAAATCAATTACATACATATGCAATACATAGTTAATTACATACATATATTATAAGCAATTAATTACTTAAAATAATTAGATTAGAATGAATTTGCAATATCAAAGCTTATGAGAGAATGGAATTCTATGGAGTTCTTTGATAAACACAATCAAAAGAAAAAAAAAACTGGAATATTCTCTAAGATTTTTTTTTATATAAAACTTTGATCAATCTAAGAAAGTATTGACTTTCAGCCAACAACACGTTTTTGAAATATGCTCTTAAAAAGAGCAAATTTACTCTATTAATGAAATAATTTTCTCGTTGAATATATTCCTCAGACTTTATAAAAATAATTTCAACATCTAAGCAATTAGTTCTAGGGGAAAATTGTTTAACTTATTTTTTACATGGAATTTGAAATGAATCGTTGATATTATCGAGATAGTTCGCGAAAATTCCATGGAAATTTTCATCTTAATTTGCTTGACATTATTGAAAACTGAAATAATTTTGATTATTTTTTCAATTTTGATGATTATTTATTATTTTGATTTTCTAATAATTGGTAAGATTAGATTTTGAAGTATCTTTTTCCATACACTTTTTGCCGTTGGAAAAATATAAATATTTTCAAATTATGTCGTTGTCTTTTTCCAAAGATAATTAAATATTTTTTTTTATATTTTAGACTAGATGATCAATTATTGACTTACTTTTAAGTAATATCTTACTACGTATCTAAGGCAATATTTAGTGGTGAATTCCTGAAATTTTTACTGCATGATCCATAATATTCACAGTGATTAATTATGAAATAAAACAGAAAATCATATTTTATTTGATTAGTTTGAATAAAAATAAAAATTAATTTCTTTTTAAAACATGAGTATTGCAATAAAATTATGAACATGTGAGGACTGAACCCAATTCTATAAAAATTAAGCAATAAAACATAATATAAGAGAAGCGATCCAAAAAGATTCATTTCAAATGAATATATATTATAAATATAAACAACATTCTGAAAGAGTTTTAATGGCACTCTTATCTTTTATGTTTTTACATCAGTTTTAATCATACTTTTTAATAATCAAAAAATCAGTTTTAAAGAATATTGAATCGTGTTTTTGGGAATCATTTTCTATTTTTTTCGCCTTTATTATTTTTTCGAAGGCTACAGCTCAAAGTGATAAAATACAAGATTTTTTCTTTGTTAATCAAAATTTTTGAATGTTTTTATTCTTTTTCCAGATATAGATCGGTACAACGATATTACATTAGAAGAATCTTCAACTACATAAACTTAAATTACAATGAAATTTTCTTTAAAAAGATATGAATGTTTATTGTTTACAAAATTAAGTAAAGAGAAAATGACAGGCCTTGGAGCTGCAATTTCACGAAATAACAGTGAAAAATAATCGATAAAGCTTTATTGAACAAGCATTGCAATCTATTGCGCGATGCAATCTCTTACTGTGTCTTACAATCGATTCTTTAAAGAAGAGTTAAAGATTTAATATTGAATAGAAAATCGTTTTTACTGCACGCTTAAATGTTATTTGATTTAAGCTTTTGGAATAATGATTTTTCGATCCCATGATTTATGTCCTTAAAGTGTGAGAAAATAAAAGTTTCGTTAACGATAATGATACAAATAGGTCATAGAATGCAAGATCAATTTGAAAATAAAGGTTACAAATCTGACTAATACGACGCCCATTGTATTAAGCAAATGTGGAATATTAAATTTGAATCAATGTTTCTTCAACTCCTCTTGGGAAAATCCAGTTTTTTTTTGTTTTTTTTACTTATTTGATATTTTTCGGTTTCTCCAAATTCTTCCTGTTCCCTCTTAATCTGACAATTGTAATGCAACGAATTTTTTAAAGCAATTTAGAAAACTGGTAGATTGTCGTTTTGGAAATTATTTGTTGAAGCTTCCAGAACTACTGTCATTTTCTAAATAAGGATTACTAAAATTCCACATTTTGTTTATGACTTTGAAACATATTTACTTTATTGCTCTCGCATAAGGAATGAAGCTGAATCTAGGCTTTCTTATGCAAAAGCTAAAACACTTACTTGAATAATTTTTTTTCTTATTGTTCATTACAAGATACTGAAAAAATGAATATGAAAAATTTATGCAAGAAGATTTAAATCTATTTTGCAGCTTGTCAAGAATTACCATTTCTATAAAGGCTTGAATTACATTATGATTTTATGTTTCACCTATGTTTGCGAATTATATTTCTTATTTTTCCAAAAGTCATCGAACATCATTTATGATTAAATGATGATAATCATATGGTTAAGTCATCATTATATTACCATTAAGAAATTGCAATATTATCAGAATAATACAGCAGATACCAGGATAATACAGATTAAAATCTTTATTAAAATCAATTTATTTCTTCGTGATGAAAACTCATATCATGTTGCCTCAATACATTTTTGCATACCCGTTTCAAACAAATTAAAATCAAATTCAACAGGTGGTTGTGTTTTATCTTACAATTGTCATGAATTCGAAACATTATTCCAACGAATATCCTGTGAGTTTGAGAGTATCTGGTGTATTTCAATTCAGAAAAAGTGGACGAAATATCCTCAGTATTACATGTAGAGAAAATTGGATGGGTGCAGTGTAGAAGCACTACCGATTAATGATGATATTCCAAACACACTATGAGCTTCTTGAGAACTACAGTATCAAAACGGATTGAAAGGTAACGAATCGTGAAAAAATAAATTCTTTCTGCTGCCCTTCTTAAAATTTGCTACAAAATTAATGATAACATTCAATCGGACGGAACGCACATCGAAAAATAATGATATTTTTTATGAATGAGTTGTTATCCATTTCCTACAGTGAGAATACTTGAATTTTGGCTATTTGAACCCTTTTCTGTGAGTACTTTTCATTTAACAGACAATTTCCATCAAAGCACAGCCTCTAAATGTTACAGCATCCCTTTACGGGTCACAAAGGACTGTTGGAGGAAAAACGTGCCAGAGAAACCAAGAAAAAATTTTATTGCTTACTATTATACCCCGACACATTATAACTTAAAAGCCTCACGTGTCGTATTGTAATGGGCTAAGTTTAAACTACGCTCTCTTTCAGTTAGAATAATTCACTCCTAAATCCCCCCCTCCCTCCCTTTCTGAACTAGAGAGATTAGGGCCCATACGCGCTTCGAATGTTAAAATATTGTTCATGTAAGGGGTGGGAGTAAAGGGTCACGCCCATTTTCTGGAAATGAATGAGCCTCATCCGGTTAAGAGGATTCATGGATGTTTAACATAACCCATGCCGTACTGTTGTTCCAACTCTTTTGTGGAATTTTGATTAATTGAAAATGAGCTTTCATCTCTTTCAAGATGCATTTTGCTGCAGCGGTCCTACGATGTGTTTTAAATTTGAAATTATGTAGGATCGAGGAAAAATTCTAAACTCTAGAAGGAAATGTATGTGCCATTGGATTGGAAATCGGTTGAGCGATATTAAATGAATAACTGATTTATCAGAATTCTTGAATTGGAGATTCAGTGTTTATTATCTATGGAAGAATTTTTTCCTCTTTGGTTTAGTTCCAAAATTACGATAATACAACACATTTTTATAATAAAAATGCTTTATATATATATTTATTAAAAGTTAATCTATTAAGTTTTTGTAATAATTCCAAAAGTACAAGCTAACATTTTTCTATATTTTTTTGGTTCAAGTTCAAATTTGACAAAATAAAAAAAAATAAAAAAAGAAAGCCCATACTGCATATTTAATCACTTCTGTGTTAAATTTTTCAAGCATTTCTGTATTCGTTTTTTTAATCAATTTTGTTTGATTATGAAATAGTGTAGGACCATGTTTCCATATACCCTCATATTTTGCAGAATTTTTAACTTATTATACCCCATATATTTCATCAAATTTTCTATGACATTCGGGAAATTCAATAATTTTTTTATTTTATTATAAATGAATTAATATGTTTCAATCTTATTTTTGTTACATTCAGCAAAATTTTTTACATAATTTTTCAAAAGAAATATAATTATTTCTTAAAAACTTTTTTCACAGAAATTTTTAATAGTAACAATTCTGAAATGTTCATACACATCCTTAAATCTGAAAAAGAAAAATTTAAATTCAATTAATCCTTAAAATTAACAATGCTCTAGTGATTTTTTTCTCACTTTGAATGGAAGTTTACATAAAATCATTTTCTTCTTAAATATAAAAATAGAAATCAAATTTAAAAATATTTTCTCTGGAAAATATTCGAACGCTTCAATCGAATATGCATTTAAAAAATATTTCTATACATGTAAGTTATATAGTTATAAAATATCCCCGCTATCTCCATGTCTAAAGAACTGTCTCTCTACACATATTTTTAGGATGTTTTCGAATGAACATTTAATTATAAAAGATATAGGTTTACTAATAAATTATATGACGCTTTCAATTACTTTCAATTAAAAAACAGTTCTCAGCTACACTTACAATTTGGAAATTTATTTAACTTTATTTCAGACTGTAGTATTTCAACATGTAAATTTTATAAAGAGAAAATTTTAACTCAGTGGCAAATTTTATATAAATGCACTGTGTGCAATTTATCAATTTTTAATACCTTTTAAAATGATTCTGAAAAAATAAAATGCTTTTTTGTTTAAATGCTTTGCAATAATTATAAAAAGTCTTCTGTGAAAAGCACATACATTATTTTCCTATTTTGACAAATTCTGGTGTAATGATATTGCTACAAACCTGTAATGCCTCTTCCCAGCACGGTTAGTTCAATCACTGGAAATACCGTTTTACGATCAGTTCTGTTGAGTGCTGATCAGGTGCCGCGTCAATGATGTCAGAGCTTGGTGATAAACTTGACGACGAAATTGGAGACTTTGTTGACAAAATAGATATTGCTGGAAACTTCCAGGATTTTAGCAATTGAGCCAATAGAAATAGAGATACGTCTGATTGGTTCAGAGCTTTCTCGGCCCTCCTACGGGAACTATAAAAGGCCGGCAGTCTCTAGCCGAAGTTATTGTTGTGAAACGAGTCGTGCAGTAGTCGGAGTCGCAGACAAGTATTGAGTCGTCAAGAGGAGAGCGAAGCAACGATACAAGCGTTATGTGGAGCTCAAGCGATTGCTGAACTGAACTGTGTGCCAAATCGGGGCGTTTATTGTGGAAACAGCATTGTGTCATGTGTGGAATAGCCAGTCATGTAGTAGCGTGTCGGTTGCTGGATACAGCTAAAGCGAGACGACAGTGGAGAATTGCAGCCGTTTGTAGAGACTGCAGCGTGAAGCTACGGAGATGCCTTCTCCTGCTGAATTCTGTCTGGCCGCTTTGTGTGCTGTGGTTGTTATTGCTACCAATTACTACCTGGGGACTACTGTCTCCTGGAGTGTGCTGCTGTGTGTTTGCTTGTGTTTATCTCGGTTGTGTATATTTGTTGTCTTCGTATTCGTTGTCTGTGTGTCTTGTTAAATAAATGTCGTTGTTGTTTTCGATCGTGGCCTGCTGACTGTTTTTACACCATAGACCCACTGCAAGCGAACCCGGTGAATTTACGGACTTAGTAGGAGTGGAAGTGAAGTAATTGACAAAATAACAATAACAATATGATTAATAGCAGGAAAAGAATTTTTTTTATGTCAGATTGTCTTTCAATGAGTACAAAGAAGATAACCTTGTTTTGAATTTTTTTTAAAGTTACTCTTTGGGCCGCGGTGGCCTGGTGGTAAGGTCTCGGCTTTGGAACCAGAGGGTTTCAGGTTCGAGACCCGTTTCCACCGAAGAACCGTCGTGTAAGGGGGTCTATTGCACGTTAAATCCGTCATGACCAAACGTCCTCCCGCTGGTGTGGTGTGGTGTGGAGAGGGGGGTGCCAGATCAGGTGTCGTCCTCGTCATCTGACCGCGGTTTCAAAAATAGCCCTAGTGTTGCTTCAAACGGGACGTTTATAGAACCAAACCAAACCAAAGTTACTCTTTAGTTATCAATATGTTAATGCTTAAAATATAAAGAAATATCATTCCTATTAGGCTAATATCATTCAATTTATATTGTAAGAATACATATTTTTTTAAACACTATAACGTGTTTTTTCAATTCATTTACAGCCAATTTTTGATTAAAACCACAATATTATGATCAGCCGATTGTGCAAAAAATGCACAGATAAAAAGGAAAAGAATCCAAATAATAGTTGAGAAAAACATACAGTTAAAACCAATACATGAAAATTAACTGACTTACATGTCTAATTAACTACTTAATACATGTCTAATGAGCTATAATTTTTCAAGGCTTACAAGGCAGAATGTCAATGACAGCTTAGAATATATTTTGTTATATATAATTAACAGAGATGATACACTTTTAAAATAACTATCTATATACATCCTATTTTTCTTAATTCTACCAAAATAATAAGTTGACAACTTCATCATCTTGCATATATTATTTTTTATAGTTTTTTTATATGCATTTGTTACTTATTTTCTGCAATTGTTTTGATCAATATGATCCAAAAACTGTTTCAAACCATATGTAAGTCACAATTTCTAAATAGCAATAATAATCTAATAGTTTTTCTTCACATATTATAAAGAAAACACAGCTTTCAATATTTATTTTTTACACTTTTAATAGGATAACAATCATGTCCCAGTACTGAAAAAAAAAGGTACTTTTGCATCATATTTTTAAATTTCAAAAAAATGTTGATTATTGTAAAAATAATTATACAGCTAAATATAATGTAAAAAGGTTATTCTGCTAATTTATGCCAAGACAAACAACTTATCTCCGAAACTATATTTATTAAACAGTCAACAGTTAACTAGTCATCTTGCTGTAACCCTCATATTTTTTCCTAACGTTTAAAAAAACAAATAAAACGAAGTATTATATAAAATATTTCATACAGTGTACAAAGCTTGCATAATTTATAAACGTTTTGATTCACCAAAGGTTTTTTTGGACAATCCGTCATTCTTTCGTGTTACTGTCATTTTTACATTTTTAACAATATATATATATATACTGTAACCATTCGAAAAATCAATCAGTCAATTCCATATTTCATTGAGATGCTAATGGGTGATATTTAGCAATCTTTTTGAATTAATTATCTTTATTTCTTTATATTATTGAAGCTAATAAGAAACCAGGATACTTCATTGCGAATCGCTTAATTTATTTTTCAATAAAAATAACTGTTCTATTTTGAAAATTTACCTAAGGATTGTTTTTATATATTATGACGATACTGAAAGCTATTCCTCTGGTAGGGTTCAGAATTATATTTACATTAAAACACTGAAAAAAATTCGCTGAAATTGTTTGAAATTCATGTAATATACTGATTGAATATAAAACCTCATTAAAATAGAATATTAGAACAATGGAAGTATTCTTTTGTAAAATGAAATTAATAACTAGAGTAAATTGCAGCTCGAAATCAAATTTAATTCGAGGATTTTTCATGAGATAACTTTCAATCGTCTAAACTTTAAGTTATTAATTTATAAATCAAAAAAAACCTCAATATTTTGAAAATTATTGTATTATAGACAGCTGAGATGATAAATGCTTTTAGATTTCTTCTTGAAGTAAATTATGAACCAAAAATAGGAATTTTATTTCAAAAGAAATTTTTGTTTATCACAGAGCATAGTTTTTATTCCCAAAGAAAAAACAATGCGTTTTTCCTAATTTTATAGAAATTTAATGACTTTTCATTTGAAATAAAAAAAATCATTTATTTTATCCAATAAATTCTTTGATTAAAAAATAAGTAGATGAATAAAATGATAAATTTTTTACAATGGTGTAACAAATTTATCCTTTGTCTCAAGAAAAAGGAAAATGTTGAAAATGAAGTAGTTCGTTTCCATTGTGTCCTTAAAACAAACAAAAAAAAATTAGTATTACGTAATGTATGGCAAATTAAGTCTTCAGTAGGTCACTTTATCACATTTTAAAATAGTCTGTTCCCTTATACGAAATGCTCTGAGAACATTATATTATGTCGTGATATGGGCGGCCCGGGTTCGAGTCCCGCTTAGGGCATGGTTGTTCTTCCTCTGTCTTCTATCTGTGAGGTGTGTGAATGTGCCCCCCCCCCGTAAAAAGGGGTTGTGCAAGCGAATATGACGCATGAGTAGCTAAGACGTACTCTTGGCCTTAGATGGCGCTACTTAAAAACAAAAGACGTTCTCTCTGCTTAAAATTACTGACTTTGTCAGCGGGCTTGTCTATGACAAGTGCCAGAAGAAAGAACAACATCATATTACGTAAATAGACGATCTCAAGGAAAGTCGTTCTTGCCTTTTATAGAAAAGAGTATTTTAAAGCACCTTTACTGGCTGCAACTACTTTGGCTGCTAACCATAGTAATTACTCCTCATGAAGTCGTAATTTTACGGGAAAGCTCAGAAGGTGAAAGCAGTCAACAAATCACCTATTGTATCGATGAGTAGAAATTATAAAGGATCATGTAATGTCTTAAATTGACCAGAAAATCTTTCTGTAATGCATCTTTCTTACTTTAGATTTTGTTCGTTGGACTCCTGTAGAATTTCAACTCAATATTGAATAGTATTTTTTATTATCTGATTCTATATGTCGGCATGACATAGAAAAAAAAAAGAAGCGAGATACTTGCTGATATGCATATTTTAGATTAGCACCTTTACTGGCACGATTCTTATATATTTCTATAGAGGCTATAAGGATAATCAAATAATTATTTTACGAGTGAAAAAAATATGATGATTTTTAATTATTATTCGAGTCGTACATTGAAAAAGTGTAATTATTATGCAAACGAATGAAATGTTTCTGACAGTTAAGGCGTATTCATTGAATACTCCATGCTAATAGTATCTTAAATCTAGTTGTAAGTTTCTATTTAAACCGAGTTGTATTTCATCATTAAATCTAGTTTTAAGTTTTGACTTAAATCCAGTTGTATTTTATATACAAGAAGTGTTTCAAATGAAAAGGTACGAAACGTCGTAACAACATAACCGTTAACATATTTGCCTGTGCCGCTATGTGAGAACGTAGAGAGATATCTAGAGATGCGATCGGAGTCACCGGTGTAGATCGGAGCATGCGAGGGTGTCCGCATGCACAGGAGAGAGCAGATATTCTTATAAAGAACGACGTCCAATTGACCTGGTAGATCCGCTTGTTGTTGAATTCCTCGAGCACAGAAGAACCATTAACTGCGAAGACTACGCAGGCCCATCCAGAACTAAAGACTGGGGCCTCTCACGGAGGGTGTGGTTCTGCTCCATGATAACGCGCGTCCACGTCTCTCCAGGATCACACTTGCGGAACTGACCAAGTTCAAGTGGGAGCAGCTAGACCATCCGCCCTTCTGACCGGACATGCCACCCTGCGATTTTCATGTGTTTGGTCCCCTGAAAAAACAAAAGAAAGGGAAGCGCTCCAACTCGGACGATGAACTCAAGAACGCTGTGAAGGACTGGGTTTCGTCATGGCCACAGGAATTTTGGGAACAAGGAATCCTTCGGCTCGTTAATCAATGGGATCGTTGTGCTCAGGCCTATGGTGTATACTTTGAATAAAGTTTTCATTTATACCCACACTGTCGTTTCGTACCTTTTCATTTGGACACCCCTTGTAGTTTTAAGTTCATTTACTCCAATTTAAGCAATTAAATTATGATTTAAATGAAAACTAACTCTCTGATGATGATTTAAATTCTTTCTTCGTCTTCCGATCAGCTCCTTTCTCAATGTTCTTCTCAAATTTGAGTATTCCTCTCCTGGTTTCCTTTAACATTTCTCCTTGTCCATCTTATTTCTATTAGCTGAAAATTGCTGCCAGCTGTATAGAGCTCTTCATGAATGCGATTTTACTTCTCATTAATAATTAAACAATACGTTATCTCTGAAATAACTAGTTTATCTTCAAGTCTCAGAGTAATAATGCATCCCTAAAGTGGTTTCTCGTTTTGATATTCTGAATATTTATACCGTATGTTCTGTGCAGTACAAAAGAGATTGTAAAAACATTAAAAGCGATGTTTTCAAAAGATTTCAATAAAAATTGTTATTGTTTGGAAATTTAGCATAACATGAATTTTTAGTGGCTTAGATACATTTAATTACATTATTTTAGAAAAAATATCATAATGTTGTATATAAACTTCAATCTACTATTGCAAATACATATCGTACCGGTGAAATATTTGTATTAATATAGGTGTGTGTGTAGCTGAATACATGTTAACAAGCACTCGAGGAGAGACTTCTTGCTGCAGAATAATGATTTAGAATATATATATATATATATATATATATATATATATATATATATATATATATATATATATATATATATATATATATATATATATATATATATATATATATATATATATATATATATATATATAACTTGTTGTTTGATAGTGTATGTTCAGGTGAGAATTTTTGAACATTTAAAATAATTAAAAATTACTTGAAGTTTCGGTGATTTTCCAAGATAATTCCATAAAATAATAAAAAAATTAACTTAAAGCAGTTCTAATTAAATACATTTTACTGTTACGAATTTAACTACTTTTCAACACTTTAAAATTTTTATAAATATTTTAAATTTTTTTAAAGTAAATATTTATTGTATATTGCATTGTTGTAATTTATTTTAAACCGGTTTTATTACTTCAACAACACTTTGAATGCATTGAGTGATTTTGCTCTGTTTTTGAAAACTAAGCGAAGATGATTTTTGAAATTTCCTGCGAAATTTGCATAAGTATTGAGAAAGTGACTTTGCAATGTGTAATTTGGGAAAAATTACCCAGACGTTCAAGCTTTTAAGGGCACTAAGAAGTCAGGGTACTGAATTCTTTAGGGAGATTCAGAGAAAAAGCAAATTTAAAAGAAAAATGCATAATTTACACGGCTTTAAAATCTGTCAAATTTTCAAGCTTCTGTGAAATTTCAAAACACAACATTTAAAAATTTATGAACATTACATTTTTCATAAGAGCATATAATTCATTGGAATTAATTAAATTGAACCTATATTACAGGTGAAACAGTTGGTCGTGAAAGATGGCTAGATTATATAATTTTTATTGCTTTGTGACTATACCTAATTCCTATGATTTGTTAATGTTTTCTATATGTTTATTGGCTCTATAAGTGTTAAAATTAAAATATAATTTGATGTTTTCTCATTCGCAGCAATCTTTTAAATCTGAAGAAATTAATTAAGAAAACAAAAATATCCGTTTATCATTAAACGCAATCTTAATTCTCAGTTAGCTCATTAATAGCTCAGTTAAATATCCGTTAGTATACTAATCCGTAACATTCTCAGTAATTCCTAAGAAACTGTAAGCTCCTAATTAATTAATCAATTACTCTACCTAAGTTACCATAAGTTAATCACTTATGAGTTAATTACTTTACTTTACCATAAGTTAATCACTTGTGAGTTAATTACTTTACTTTACCATAAGTTAATCACTTATGAGTTAATTACTTTACTTTACCATAAGTTAATCACTTATGAGTTAATTACTTTACTTTACCATAAGTTAATCACTTTACTTACCCTAAGTTAATCAGTTACTTTACTTTAACATAAGTTAATCACTTTACTTACCATAAGTTAATCAGTTACTTTACTTTGCCATAAGTTAATCAGTTACTTTACTTTACCATAAGTTAATCAATTACTTTACCTAATTGATTAACTTATGATAATAAGCAACTTTTTAAATAACTTATTACTTATCGGATATGAAAACGTGTTAATTAATAATAAATCATTTTACACCATCATAAATAAAATAAATAATTTTCTCTTGCAAAGAAATCAATTATGCATATGTTATATATGTTAAAACTTTCCCAATCTCACAAGAATTTTTTAATACATTTTGAAAATCCCATCAAGCAAAACCTGCCTTTACAAATTAGCAAAAATTCCATCTAAAATATTTAATAATTTTTCCTCTCTTACCAATAATCCCAAAAAATATCTTCATAATTCCGTAATTGTTATTTGTAATCACTTACTTTTTGTATATTAAAAATTCCCGTTTGGAAACCACTTTAGACACCGACCTCACTATTCAGCATGTAGATAAATTATAGATTCAGAATGTTATCCTAACAAATAAGTGTCTCATTGAGATACAGTAGCATCCTCTGAAGTTCGCTAACTACATGGAGGGCGCCTTAAAATAGAGACAGCAAAGTAGATTCCTATTATGTGTGTACAACGATCGCTTGAGATGATCCTTTTATGGATAAAGCGTCCTGTTAAATTGGTAAGTAGATTTTCGCATTCTCATTAATTGCTTTAATTTGGATAGATTGCCATAAATTATCAAAATTTTTGTTTTTATTTCAACATTTTCAGACTGGTTTTTCATTGCTTACTGTGTCACTTCATATAAATTATCTTAATTTTCAAGGGAATTCACAATTGAAATAAATGTGCCATGATAAAAGTATACGCTTCAGTTGCAAATGATAACATTTTAAATAATTTGCTTTAATTGGGAAATGCTTTTATTGAAGTAATTTTGCATGTATGAAAATTATTACTGTTCTATTAAGACCTTGTTTCCTATGATATTTCTTATCATGAATCTCAATTATTTTCGATAATAAAAAGGAATTTTACAGGAAGTGTGCTAGTAAAAAAGATGAAGAAAAGAGAAATTCAAGAAAAATTGCAATTACACAGTAATTATTTAACATGATACTTCACTTACTGAATTTAATTGAGAATAAATACAGAAGAAAGGAAATATTGGAATAATATGTACATTTAATAAAGGAGGAGAACCTGTTTAGTAGAAAGAAAAAATTAATACTGTAAGATTAATATGAGATTCTGAATTTATCATCGACATTGGGTTAGTTTTTGATGCATTTTTTGAACTGATATTTAACTAAATGTTTTGTGCTCTTTTATATTTACGGATAATTTATAAAGCATAAAAGTTAATATGGACAATTCATTAATTATATATTTTTTTAATAAGTTGAAATCTGAAACTTACAAATTTTCTAAGATTTAATTAAAAAAAAGTGGATTTTAAATTTAGACTTTTATTTTTCTTGTATTACGAACACCAACTTTATGTTTATATATTGCAAATTTCAGAGAACAGCTTGATAGTGCTGGCCTTCTTTGCCATCTGTTGAGTAAATTAATTTTACAATTAAAATATACCCGAATATCTCTCTAAAATTTTCATTTAAAACTAAAACTGTTTTTTTAAAGAGATGTATGCATAAATTTCAGCATTTAAATAACAAGTCAAATCTGCATTGTAACATGAAAAACTTCATTTTTATGATTATTATTATTATCGCATACTTGCAAAATGCATTCCTATTTATGAACTTCAAAATATCTCTTCCATAAAGAGGTATAAATTTTTATTTACCCATAAATTGTACAATTAGATAAAAAATATTAAGCATTTTTTTTAAAACAACATATTTACACTCATATTATAATTAAAAACAGCTATATTATATTTAAGATTCCTTGAAATAGTACATGTTAAATGTGGCGAGATAATTTTCAGTTTCATGTATTGCACAAAAAATCATGACATCTGTCCAAAATCTACAAGGGATAGTAAGAAATGTCTTTTATTGTTAGAAAATGATTTACAGGATTTCATTTAGCAAGTACTTAGCTTTATAAAAAATAAACTTTAAAGAAACACATGACTCTAAATTCTGGGTTTTAAATTTACTATGAGATTATAACAGGAAAAATTCCAATAATTTTATGTCTTCAAGAAACCTCTTCAATTACATAGCAAAATTTACTTTATAAGAGCCAAATTATCTCTAAGAATTGATTTTACAAGTTTGTACATCATAATTTGTTTTAACATATCAAACAATGAAATGTTAATAAAACAATCATAGTATGGAGTTGCAGGAATTGAGTTATACCTTTGAATACTCTTTCGCACAACAAATTTCAGCAAGACTGCTGCCCTACTCTGCATCAATATTCAGCCCCACGCAGTATGCGAATTAATATGCTGCATGTCTAAATTTATAAGCAATTCTCTAATAACAATTAAGTTGACAGATTTAGTTTGCGTGATATTAAGTGTCAATTCTATCTAACTCAGCACATGTCATTCTCGAATGAGTTTGCTGAAGCAGCTGGGTGATTGGCCTGACGTTATAATGAGACTATTCTCCATTTACAAATCAGCTGTATAGAATTCTCCTGAAGTGACAACAGCAATGGAGAATAATTTGAAACGCCATCTAGTGTGAAGAATTTTGTCGATTAATTTAGAGTTTTTTTTATTATTATGATTTATACAAACACAATTTTTTTTTGGTTATCAGTATAGTTTAAATAATGATCTTTAAATACATAAGAACAATTATTTTCAAATGAAATTGCTTCAGAAAGAATGCTTTAACAATAAATTAACGTCTAAATAAATTAATAAACTAGAATATTGGATTTATCCAATTGATATCGGATCACTTAACTCCAGGTTTCAAAAGACTTCCTTTGTATAACTTGACAATTAATAAAATATCTTTTAGTAGTCTTTGAAACGTCAAATTATAGGAACTGATTTTGAAGTTAGTAAATATGGTTATGAGGGAAAAGCGCGAAAAAATCACGAATAGCGTTTGTAGTAGAATTGGTTATAAGTACTAAACAATATTAAAGTTATCGTTCTAATTAGGAAGAGTTGTAAGTTGACAATGAAAAACAATCTGTAGAATGGACACTTTCAATGATGCAATAATATCAAAATTGTAAAAATGGAAGAAAATATAATGTATTTTTAAATGTCAAAACTTGCTACTAACCAATTATTATGAATCTTATTTGTAGAAATTCAATTTCTTCATTAATAATTCTTAAAAACCCTCATCGTTTTTCTGTCGCGAATTTTCTTAGCAAAATATTAATAGATAATTTTAGAGTTTATGTCAATGAATATATATAAGCGTAAATCATAAATAATTTATTAAAAACTAGTATCGTTCGATGACCAACTGGGTCAAATTATTGGCGTTATTACTGTCTTATACGAACGTTTCAGAAAGAAGAAAATAAGAAATAATATGCAAATTCAATAACAGTTACATTAACTTCCGTATAAGAAACATGTGTTTCTGATATGTTGTAATTTTCAAATTCAATCAAACAACATTCACATTATCGATTTCTATTGAGTTTCAAACATTAAATGCAAATCAACTCATGCACAACTTTTTTATTTGCATAAAATTACATATTTAATTATTATTATTCTATAATTAATATTAAAAAATAGTAAGTTTTTTTTTTACAAGAGAAATTTTTTTCCTTTATTGTTTACTTTTTTTTTACCTTTACTTTTTTAAAAAATAACATTTCATGTATATAAATAGTAAAATATTTTTTAAAAAATCATATTCTTTTTTTGCTTATTATGTATAAAACTTTGTTTCGTGTTTCAAAATAAAAGCATTTAAAGGCACATGAATTTATACCCGAAAAAAGAAAACAAATATTGGGAAAAATCGTAAATCCCTAGCGCTTAAATAAGCATCACAATGGTGCAAAATATCACACTGTACGACTTGGGATATAATCAAAGAAAAAACCCATAAACATACCCATGGATTTCTCATTTTAAATTTAAAGGAAAAAATTAACACTCACTTCATAAAAAGATTAATTTATTTATTCCATTATTCCATCCAAAATAATCAAAATTTTTGAAGGTAAAAATCACAAACATTATATTGAAATCCTAAATACTTTAATACTTTTCGCTTATAACAGTTGTAAAGTGTTCCCAAATTGTCTTTGAATTTATTTCTCATTTATCTATTTATTTATTTTCTTTTTTAAGCCTAAAACTTAAAAATGTAATATTGATTAGACTAGTAAAATACATTTTTTTTCTTTTATTCTTTCCTTTTTTTATTTCATTACTTTTATTGCTTTCTTTTCGAAAAAAATTACAATAAAATAAGATCTAATCATAAATTGAAAAAAACTGGCAAAACAGGATTCAAAATTTAAAAAAAATTGAACAAACATTACATGTTTACTTCAAAAACATTGCAGTTAATCAGTTATAATTAGTGTCTAGAATTAACGACTCTAGTTGTCAAATCTAGAAATTTTAATGGGACTATTTGCGCTTTATTTAACAACTTATGAAGGAAGTTATTATCATAAATTATGGACCATTTTGGTCAATTATGTGGAAATTTTAGTTCCTCAAGATAGTTAACCATAGTAAATTAAGTAAAACTCTAACTACCTATAACCCAATTCATACGTATTGATTTTTCATTTTAACGTGATATACTCCTGCATATTATGTAAAAGCTGTGGAGAATTGATTTTTTTGTAAGATTATTCAGGAATTGAACTTATTTTTTCAAAGTCCAGATTTCAGTCTCGTAGCGCATCACCAGGTGAATTGGAACATATAATTTGTGCAAAATCATCTTCAAATATCAGTGACAGATTTTAACAGTCTTTATTAAAGCCACTATCTTTGAAACCAAATTTGGACCATTTAATAATAGCATTTGATTCATTTGAAGAATAAGCAAAATATAAAAGAGTTCCGATATTTTAAGATATGCATCTCATATTGAGTTATTTTATGTTATAATTATAATTTTCTGAAATAAATGTCAATTATTGAAGAAAAAATATATTGCTATTTATGACTCTTAATTTACTGCAATTAATTTATTAGTATACAGTTGAGTAGACCCTTTTCTAATCCTTATATGATTCAATATATTATTTAAATTTAAAAAATCATTGTTTATATATAGATCCTAAAGGTTCTTTAAGGAAATTATTAAAATTCAATTCTCTGAAAAACCACTATCTTTTTTGTATCTTAGTAATATTCTCCTGTTATTTATTCGTCAGGTGCCCAGTATATTTGATATGAAGTTATGAAAAGAAAATAAGAATTTTCCGCACATACGCATTTAATTAGTATTTATAAGAAATACTCAAAAAATTTTTGAACACAGAAATCATTTACTTAAAATATTTTTATTACGCTATTTTGGCCCACTGTTATGTATTTATGTATTTTAATTTTATAATTTTATTAGAAACGCTGTATTTTTTTAAGCATAAAACGTGCGCTTTAAGATAATAATTATGAATCTTCCTGAATATATGAAAAACTTCTAGGGAAAGGCAATTAAGTATTCCTCACAATAAATAAATTATTGATGAAAGTTGCAAATACTTATTGTTTATTTGTCATTTTTTTCAGAAACGGTAGGAAGATAAATGATGTAAATTCAAATAAATTTCATTTACAACAATTTCTATTTTATCTTCTAATTTATATAAGGAAAATTTTCACTGCAAAGTAAAAATACGAACATAGTTTCAACATGAACAACTTTCAAGAGCAATTCATCATGTCGTTTTCAAGATGTTTGAAAAAAAGATAATTAAACAAAAATGTAATGAAAATGTTGATTATCTAATTTAAAACTATTGTAGTTATTTGGTTTTTTCTTGTTGCTCTGGAGATAAAGTCTTAAAAAAAAGTGGGATAACATTTGGTCATCCACAATGGCTTGAAAGAAATAGATTATTTCCCAAAAAATATTATTTTCTTACGCATTATATTATTATTTTATATTATATTATAAAAATAAATTTATCACTTAGGAAAGTCAGCTGATATTTAAGAGTAATTAAAAAATGTAATTTCTTATCTAGTTCAGTCATTGAATGTTCATATCAATCAACAAAATATTGAATATAAATGCGCTCCAAACAAGAGAATACAATAAAAAGAAGTGTTGAATGAAGATTTCATGTCTTATTCAAATGCAGACAAAAATTTAAAATACGAATAATGATTCTAGTTTGTTGAATAAATTTAAAGCACTAGCAATAAACATCTACAAATATTATGAATAGTTAAACAATCCTTGAAGTCTTTGAAGTCGTTCGTAAATTTATTGCAATATTAATATTTCAATACAATATTATATCATAAATTTGATCAAGAAGAAATACGTTTTTTTCAGAGAAAAATGAAATACTGTTTAAAGGCTTATAAGCTTGACCTTGATCTTACGGGTAGAAGAAATCTCAAAAGTATTCTTTTTAAGCAAAAGTAATCGCAGAAAAAAGCGGAAAATATTTTGGTGTATAACAAGTTATTGGAAAATAAATGAATACGCATTTGTTCATTTTAGTTTTTCATCGGTAGTAAAAACAAACAAAAAAAGCAGAATTAAACATTGCATATACAGTTTAAAAAAATAGTGAAGAGTCATGTTATTATCATAATGACTTAAAGATTGACAATATGTGAAAAAATAGTAACTATAATAAAAGTATGTTAAAATTATTATACAAAAGTATTAGAATCAAGTTAATAGGAAAAAACAAAAAATCAAATAAAAATTAAACCAAAAAAATTATTTAAAAAAAATAATAAAAAAATAAAAAAGATAGATGGCGCTGGGAGCCTACCTCTGTATACATAATTTACCGTTAATTTTTTTAAAAACAGGGAATCACAATCGATAGTTTAAAGTTTCCTTGACTGTTGGATGGTATGTTCTGGCCTTTTCGTTTTTAATTTTAATTTTAGTGCTAGTTTTTGTTTTTATTGTTATTTTTGTTATTGTATTTTTACTTTGTTGTGGTTTTTTTTCTTCTAATTTGTTATTTTGTATTTCCTTTCTGTTAGAATGGTATATCTCTTGAGCATAATTTCAGGGGATTTTCGGGTCACGAGGAATCATTATTAGACAATGTCTGTATGTCCTCACAGAAAAAATCCCTTTCTTTGAATCCCTGCCTGAGGGTGACCCTTGAAAAAGTCTTCAGGCCGGATTCTTTTTTTATTTTTTTAATAATTTTTTTGGTTTAATTTTTATTTGATTTTTTGTTTTTTCCTATTAACTTGATTCTAATACTTTTGTATCAATTCATCTGTGTTTTAGAAGTAGCTGCAATGGCGCTCTCTAAATACTATGAAGTTCTTTTTTGGTTTTAGTTTAAATAGGTAATAAATTATAGTTGCGATTTCGAAACTGTTTTGTTTCGTTTTCATTTTAGTTTCGTTTTCAAACTTTTTCTTACTTTAGATTGGTTAAAATTATTATATATATTTTTGTCACTATTATTCTTTTATAACACAATTTTCGGGCTAAAAAAATGTATAAATTTTATGTTCTACATCAAAATATCCAATGCACTGGTCAATTTTCAATTACAATAAAACATTATTAAATACTTTTCATTTATATTAATACTTCCAATCGAATTAAAAATAAAATAATTTTATTGTAAAATGAAAGAAGATAAATTTGCAAGCCAAAGGGATAAAGTGACATGCCAAAAGGAAGCCAAGGCAAGTCTACTTTCACAACAATATATGTGAATGCCATTCTATATCTATTCTAGATAATCAATAAAGCTTTATTGAAGAAAGATTATATTTAGTTGTGCGACGGAACCGGTTCTAGTTATCTTATTATTTATCTTACAACTAATTCCTTAAAGATACAATTAATGTTTCAATATTGAATGAAAACCCATCTTTACTGCACATTTTAAAGTTATTTCATTTAAACTTCTGGAATAATGCTTTTCCGATTCAATGCTTTATGTCTCCGACATTGGTACAAATATGCCATTCAATACGGTACGGTAGAAATATTGAGCTCTGAATTTGAATCAATGCTTCTTATATTCTCCTTATAATGTTTGGTACTTTTTATTTAATTTCATATTGTCCCATATCGCCGCCTATCTCATGTCAGATCATTTTATTTTTTTGTACTGTATGTGAACTTTAACATTTTTCTTCTTCTTAATAAATCTTTCTACGTATATCCTATTAATTGATCAGTAATTCCAGAGATTCCAAATTCTGGGGTATTTATTCTGTGGCGAAAAGAAAAGAGCGAATGGGAGAAAGAATATTTTATTTCGAAGTATATTTAAAGAAAATTCAAAGAAATAGAAGACTATAACCTTGGAAAATGTTTGTTGAATAATCCGAAATTAATGCCAGTTGTTAATAAATGGCTGCTAATAATCTGTTTCTAGTCAATGACTTCACTTTGAAATACCCTTAATATTACTATTGTTCTTGCAGGGGATGACTTGTTGAATCTTATCTTTCTAGTGCAAAGATTTTGATAGTCATTAATTTAGAAATATTTTTTTAGTCTTATAGGGTAAATAGTATAAAAGTACAAAAGATTTATACATGAAATTTCACAAGTATTTGGCAGCATTTTATGAAAAAATAAAATCATTTCCATTAATATTTGTGTTGCATTAAGCTTTTCAAATTTTTTATTTTTTTGACAATAATTTCCTTTATCACGCTAACATCTTTGAAAATTCACACACACATACACACAAGCATTTATAAGAAAATGATATTTATTTGCCAATGGAAATTGTCCAAATGATCATTAAATTACCGTACGTAAATGTGTCGTTATCAAGATGATGAAGCAATAATCATATGTCAGAAAGCGTGGGAGAAATCCTCAATAAAAATCGGTGTATTGTATCCTCATGCAAAGAAATTGTATATTAAGTAAAGGATTCTTTGAATGAAAAAGGGAAATCTTACATTGTGAAAGTCAGGAATATTGCTTTATTATCGGTTGTTTAAAATTAAGAATATGAAGATGGTCGATTCTATACAATCAGCCCTTAGAGCGCGGGAGATATATAGGATAGATAAAAGACTTATACTTTGAAGAAAGATTTCAGCTTAACTTCACGTGATATATTTTGTGTTCTAGCATAAATAAAAACATTTATTATGAAAGATTGTGTTTATCTGATATATGATTGAATTAATATATTTCAATTACACTTCTAAAATTTCAATATACCTTGAATTCATTTAAAACGAATATACAATTATATTTTAAAAGGCTTCACACTTTTTAACTTTATCAATATAAAGTAATAATAAAAAGATAGGAAAATTTCATGTTTAGTTTCATTATTCCATTGTATATCTTAATTTTGCGAGCCAGATACGTTACATATATGAAGTCATGGATGAAATACCCTCAGTTTGATGAATGTAATTCAAGCGTAATAACCATCATGACTGGTAATCTAAAGCTAAGCAATCTCTTTGCAGGCGTACAGCATCAAATCATCATCATTTATATAAAGTAATAATAAAGAGATATGGACATTTCTTGTCCAGATTTACTATTCCATTGTATATCTTAATTTTGAGAGCCAGATAAGTTACAAATATGAAGTCATGGATGAAATACCCTCAGTTTGATGAATGTAATTCAAGCGTAATAACCATCATGACTGATAATCTAAATCTAAGCAATGTCTTTACAGACGTACAGCATCAAATCATCATCATTGATATAAAGTAATAATAAAGAGATATGGACATTTCTTGTCCATATTTACTATTCCATTGTATATCTTAATATTGAGAGCCAGATAAGTTACAAATATGAAGTCATGGATGAAATACCCTCAGTTTGATGAATGTAATTCAAGCGTAATAACCATCATGACTGATAATCTAAAGCTAAGCAATGTCTTTACAGACGTACAGCATCAAATCATCATCATTGATATAAAGTAATAATAAAGAGATATGGACATTTCTTGTCCAGATTTACTATTCCATTGTATATCTTAATTTTGAGAGCCAGATAAGTTACAAATATGAAGTCACGGATGAAATAACCTCAATTTGATGAATGTAATTCAAGCGTAATAACCATCATGACTGGTAATCTAAAGCTAAGCAATCTCTTTGCAGGCGTACAGCATCAAATTAGGACTGAAATAAAAAAAATGTATCATGCAAAAAAATAAGTTTCTTAAAGAATAATTCCTTGAAGCGTAGATAAAAATTCCCAAAAATTTAATTGTACAAACACACACACAGTAAAAATAAAAATATTTTCATTTATGAAAATTTTTAAATATCAAATTCATACAGTGCGAATCCATGCTTTTTATAATTTGAACCATGTTCTCAAAGTACTTCAACAGCTATTCTCGATCATAGAACAGACTCACTGATCTTTGCAACAACCCTTCATGGTTCTCAAAGGAATGTTCGAAGAAAAACGTGTGAGAAAACCAACAAAAAAATTGTATCACTTACTATTATACGCGACACCGTATAACTTAAAAGCCTCACGTGCTGTATTGTAATGGACAAAGTTTAAACTACCCTCTCTTTCAGTTCGAACAATTCACTTCTAAATTCCCTCCGCCCTGCCTGAACTAAAGAGATTAGGGTACATACGAGCTTCGAATGTTAAAATATTGTCCTAGTGGGGGGTTGGAAGTACGGGTTCACACCCATTTACTGAAAATGAATGAGCCTCGTCCGTTCAGGAGAATTCATAGATGTTTAACATAATCCGTAACGTGCTACGGTTCCAACTCCTTTGTGGATGTTTGATAAATCGAAAATGAGTTTCCATGTCTTTGAAGATATACTTCAACGGTCCGGTTAGACTATGTGTTTTGAGAAAACTGTATAATAAAAGAGGATTCTGAAACTTTTAGAATTTAAGAAAGAAGTTTAGTAGAGCTCAGTTCCAAAATTTTTCCGGGGACATTAAATGAATAATTAAATTTTCAGAATAATTAGAATCTATTATCTATGGAAGAGGCATTTCATATATGTCACTGAATATGGAATTCGATTTTATAATAATAGTAATAGTTAAAATTGATAATAATTTTTCCTTTTTTGCTAAATTTCCTGATTTTAAAAATTGCTAAACTGATGATTGATGATGATTGAAATAAAAAGTTTTTTTAAAAAAACTGTATTTCAAAAATTAAAATTTGAAACATTTGTAATAATTTGGTTCTTACTTACAAAATTTGATATTGATATTTGTACATTTTTTTCATAATATTCCTTTGGTTTAAAATCTAATTTGACTAAAAATACATTAAATATCTTGGCAGGAATTCTAAGTTTGAGATTGCAATAATTTCTGTTAAATTTTCAATTAATATTACTTATAAAAAACTTAGAAACATTTCATTTCAGACTAAATTAAAATCAGCCAATAAAGCAATAAAGATATACGGGGTATAAATAATAAATCTATAAATAGAATAGATAATTTGTTTAAACTCACAATTAAAAGATCTTTGAATATTTGTTATAAAGTAATATTTATTGGTGTAGTAATATTGAACAATTTTAGGATATCGAAGACAAAATTAATAATGAAATTCAAATGAAACAGAGTTTAAAAAAATAATTTAAATAAAACTCAATCATTATCAATATTTTATTTTGTCCTTAAATTCCCTTTTTCGAATATAAATATAACAAAATAATCAAACCAAATCTAAACTCAAACCCGAAAAGAACAAAATATATATAAAAAAAAATCCATAAAATGTTTTATATAGAAACTCTGAAATATAAATAAAACATCCTGAAACATGTTTGATAATATTCTTGAAATTCACAAAAAATATATTTAATTTGGATATAAGTTACTTATTTTTCAAAAGTCGCAAATGAATAATGAATAGCTTCAGCATTTCCTTCCTCCATAGAATGAGACAGAAACATATTTTTTAGACTTAATGAAAATTTATTGATTCAAAACAGATAGATGTTTCAGTAAATTTTTTGAAATTTTTTTATGGTGCCTGTGTAAGATTTAGAATAAAAAAAATGTCATACAATTTTAAGATTTATTTGAAAATTTTTCAACATCATTAAATAATTCGAGATACGTAATACACATCTTAAAAAGCAATTTTAACTTCTTGTAAGTTAAAAGCAACTAATAAACTTACTGCAATTAATCAAATATTCCCAGATAATATCGAATTATTGACATATTATAAAAGTATAATACATTTCGTAGGGGAGAAACCCTGTATTTCTTTGCTTAATTTGTGAATCTAACATAGTGATCTAATTTTGTTTAATTGTTATAATTAAAAATAATATGTTTGATATCATTAACGTTCCTCCAACTGACTGGAACTCAGATACATTATGAGAACATTCCGGGAGAGTAGTCGGTTCTCGCTTCCTTGGTGAGTGCACTTATAATCTGAAATCTCAAATGATAGAATGAACCTCCTACATGAGAAATAATACCATTGCCAGTCATGGTTCTGAAGATTTAAGTTTAGTTCCAGCCTTCGTCTTATCGTAAAGATAGTTAAATTTACTTCTGAAGGACCAAACAAACTCTTATGAGATATCTTTAAGATTGAATAAATCTGTAACAATCTTATTTTACAGCTTAAAATATAAAATATTTTTTGCATAATTTTAACATGAAAGAAGTGCCCCTACCTTTTAAAAACCGATTTTCATTAAAATTTTAAAATTTTATATTTGATATTTTTAATTACGAATAAAGAATAAATATTCAACTAATTTTTAAATTAAGTAAGTTTTTGGACATTTATTTTCATTAATTGAAAATTTTATAAAAGTAGCAAAATATTTTCTTATTATATATAAAAAGAGATAATTCCCATTTTAAAAGGATTATGTTCCTTTAAAATATAATTCTTAAATTATAATTAAAAATATTGTTTCCATGTGAGTTTAATATTCTAAAACGGAAATTAATTTTATGGTAATAAATGAGTATAATGATTGAAATTATCTTTTTTTAGGGGAAAAAAAACTTGAAATGAAATATTATGCTCTTTTCATTTTTAAGCGCGTCTCAGATTAATTTTATAAATAAAAATGTTTTTAACAAAATAACATTTTGAAGTATTTAATATAAGCAGCTTTTCTTAGACATTATTAAAATAATTACATTGATTCAGAAAATGAAACGTGTTTTGAACTAAAGAAACGTAATATTCTTGTCATAAAAAATGATTCATTTTTATAAAAACACAATATTTAAAAAATTATTTGCAATATAATATTTAAAAATCTAAATATTAGAAAACATTTTTTCTACCGAAAGTCATAAATCCATTGATATTACTGGAATAAAGAACTTATATCTATGTCAGAACAACCAGCTGTTGTCAAAAAGGTGTATTCTTAATGTAAAATGGTATTGATATGGGAAGTCAATATATCATTTTACAATTAATTAAATTGACCAGTTCGTTACAAAGCTACAAGAAGGACAGCGGTAATAAATATTTCTGCTAAGGAAAATGTTATTCAAACTGTATCAGAATTATATTTGAGCATCATATTTTTTGTGAGATTTAAAAGTAACTGGAAAAAGTGTTTTTTATTTAATTCGGCAAATAAACTACCATTTCTTTAAGTAAACCAAGATATTAATTAAAAAATTACATTTTTTCAATAAAAAATATTTTTATTCTGTATTATTAGCGATATCTGTCAAGATAATATCTAACTTTTTCTGAAATATATTTTCTTTTTTTATTTCTTCTTTCAAACTCAATCCCTTTTGTTTTGCTTTCAACAGTAGAAAAATAATATTTAACTGAAAATTTGATTGAACAAAAAAGACAATTTGAATTTCATTTCAACAATGAAATTTACTGTGAGTTGACATAATGAAATATATATTTATTAAAATTTAGGGAATATTCACTTAACAATTAAACAGGCATCATTTAAAAGCAATTACTTTTAAATTGCTAAAGTGGTACAAATTCAATTTTGAGCAATAATATTTTCAGTATTTATCGTAAAAAAATGTTAGAATTTTGTTCCATATTTACATAGTTAAAATCTCAAAAAAAGCGTTCCAAATACATCTACGCCTCAAACCCTATAAAGCATATCAGTTCAAAATTTCGTAGTTCTGGGTCTAATAATATGCCCTATGGAGCGTCAACACGTATACAGATATGGTTTCTCGCACACATTCTTTTTTATTATTAGTAGAGATTGCATAGTTTTTGGGGTGATATCCCAATCTTCTTTCAAGTTATCATTTGATGTTTGTTGGAAATCCATCTATAGTTAAGTTTTAAATCATTTGAAACTCGCATTATCTGTTTGAAGCTTCACATTTGCTATTAATGCCGTTAATTTAATAATAGCACTAAGATAAATTTCTTATAAAAATCGGATTTCATTAATGTATAACTACTTTGATTAGATTTTCTTGATAAAAATACAAATTGCAAAATGAGTCTTATTCACCGATTACCATTGAAAATAATTGAAAGTTCGAAAACACATGATGATGAGGCACCCACTCTTTAATCACTGCATCCCAAAATAAACATAAAAGCAAATGAAATGCGATACAATCTATTTAACATTCAGTAAGAATGTAACAAATAAACGCTAAACTTCAAATTTCTCAAGCAACTTAAACAACTGGATTCATTAGAGCGGCTCAGTGAAATCTTCCAACATAATTTTTAATCAAACAGTGTTTACTCGTCTTTAAATATTTACACAGGGAGTTTCAAAAGAATCTAAATAGCTAAAATGTTGGTACCTCTTCTTCGAATGATCTTTGGCAAATCCTATTACATTATGGATACACTCATTGAATAAACTTCTAGAGAAAGAAGTGTATTTGAAGCAAAATGGAGTAGATTCAAATATATCTTTTACTCGAAATTAGATATATTGAAAGATGATAATTTAATTTTTATTTGCTCTGAATTGCTTTATTAGTACATAGGAATATCTAAGGAAATTAATATTTGTCACTAAGTATTCTAACTGTAATTACCTATTATACGATAGAGTTATGAGTGAAATGGATATCGGTAATTTTTCCTTTTGTTTAATATAAAAGAAATTTTTGTGTCTAATATTATTCTGAATCTTTATATCTTTTTATTTTAGTTTTTTTTGCGTTTATCAAAGAAAGAAGGACCATCTTTCTATAGTAAAAAAACGATCTTATATTACAGACTATTGCTCCGAAATTAGACTTATGATTTAACATAATTAAATTACGGAGTTAATATAAATCATTTTTCTGTAACAAGATATTAGTTATTATATTTATTTTTACCGTAATTTGATTAATTTGAGTTTATGGAAAGCAACTCTTTCACTCAATTTCAATCGAAGCTGTAATTTTGTTCTAGTGAAATAGTTTTTGTAAAATTTACTTATTAAGTAAATATCCTTAGCCTTCTCCATTAAAGTACATTTGTAAGATTTGTAATTTTATTGTAAAAACATAGCAGTATTTCATCCCATAGAGCAAGCCATTTTTATTTTCTCTGATGAAACATTTGATTTCTTCAAAAATAATAATTTTAAAACAATTAAAACTTTCAAATTTATAATAATTCTATATATTTTGATTTCATTAATATGTCCACAAAAGTGATTTGAAAAATTGTCTTTCATTTACTCTACACTTGCTGTCACTTTCTATTTGAATTAACTAATTTTTATAAATATTTATCAAATGATACAATATTTTCCAATGTTTTACATTAATACCATAAATAAAGAAAGTCTATTTTTTTTATTTTAACAAATTTTCTAATCTTTATCATTTCAAGGAAAACTAGAAACTAAAAGTAATGATAAAAAATAACCGAAATAGAAATGTTTTCAATTCAAATAAAAATTTAAATTCAAGTAATGATATCTTTTAACGATATTCTTTTAAATTTTATTCCTTATAATATCTTATTTATACCCACGAAGTTTAATATTTCATGCAATGAATTGATTATAAGAACTCGGCAGAATTCAATATTCTTCTTGGCCACTTTTCTTCTTGTGATTTAGGAATATTTTTATAATAATGGCACAAATATTACGAGATTTTATGTCATTAATTCAACAAAATATTACTTGAAATCCTCCCAATATTTAGAAGGAATTAAACAAGTAATTTAAACCATGTCGTAATTCATGGACCATTGTGTCCACGATGCGAAAAAAAAAATGTAATAAAAAATTATTAACATAATGTAGATCAGTCATTAAACTTCCAATCGTTGACATTAGTTAACGATAGGAGATAGTTAATCGGTTTTCTTATCTGTTACCTATGTTAATCCGTTATCTTATCTTATAATTAAGAAATTTTGGCAATTTCTGTTAATATGCTGCGATAGTAAGTTCTTGTTATTTAAGTGAACGATAATAATAATAATAAAAAATTATTCTTGCTTTACAGATAAGAGGATTTCAAGGCATCTTAAATGACAATAACTTCTCTGGTCAGTAATTTTATAGGATATTCCAGCGGGGGAGAGTAGCTAACAAATCATCCATTGAATCTGTCGGACGAAATTACGAGAGACCAGCTAATGTCTTAAATGGTCACGAAAATCTCTCTGTATTGCCTTTTTCTTATTTCAGATCTTGCTCGTTGAAATCCTTCGGGATTTCAGGCGATTATTGGATATTGTTTTTTTTTTTTTTCTTTTTTCTTTTCTTCTTCTTTTTTATCTGACTCTCTTTTCTTTTTCTATGCAATGGCATAAAACCGAAAAGGAAAAAAGGTAGATATATGCGACTTCCTTGAAAATTAACTCAAATAGGTTTTTTTTATCAGATTGTTTTAAGTTAAGTTTTACAATTTTTAAATAATGCGAATAGAAGTTCCAGCAAATATAATGTTATTCCAAAATTGGCTTAAAGTATTACATTTATTTTGATAATTTCCTGATTTTTGGCTTTTAAACAATGATTCTTTATTTTTTTTCTTCTATTCAATTTCTATGCAAACAAAATTCTTGTAATTAAATATGCAATTAAATTCTTCTATGCAAATAAAATTGATATTTGCAGCAATTTTATTTCATACTAGCCGCCTTTGGCGACCAGCCGGTTCGCCAATCTTAATGTTCGTTTAAATTTTAATAATTAAATAGGTTGAACCGGAGTTTAACCCCCTTCTTCGCCAAGTTGCGATAACGCTCCAAAGCTGGCAATCTTTATTATGCACTATAATTGAACATCTGCTCCTTTGCTTTTGAACATTTCGCAAGGTCGTTGTTGGCGATTTTTAAAAATTGCTCCAAGCAGGATGTTAAACTCCGGTCGTACCATTAAATATTTTACGCAATTCCAACTTTAATAGATTCTTCGGCAAAATATTTTAAAACTTCAAATTTTGATAGTCATATAATTCACTCATAATATTATAAGGGCCTTCAGTCATAGCCTGATATGTATCTCTCTAATTTTCTGTTACCCCTCGTAGAAATTATGCTTTAAATTAAAGTGTAAATGATTAATCTGCAATTAATATAATAATATTTTTTACTGAAACAAAGCATTTTTTTAATACTATGATTACTGATAATAGAGTCACTGAGTGTTTAGACTTTATGGGCACTAAAGAATATCTTTCTTAATTTATGTAATATCTCAAGAATTTGTCAACAAAAATTTCTCAGATTCATCATGAATAGATCGATTCATTAACAATGTTTAATTTTAAATGCATCAAACACTAAAAAAATAAAATGAATCGTTTAAAATAATCGGTCGAAAACAGGTTTAAAAAAAATACTTAAAAAACGATGTACTTAAAACTATAAGCATATACAAAAAAGTATATAACTAACATAAATACAATTTAATTACAAAAGCATCCAATTAACCTAAAAATAATTTAAATCATTGAAAATAGGTTAAAAAAACTACTTAAAAAACGATGTACTTAAAACTATAAGCATATACAAAAAATATATAACTAACATAAATACAATTTACTTAAAAAAGCATGCAACTAACCTAAAAATAATTTAAATCATCCGTTGGTTGCCATGTCAACAGTCAGAAAACAATGCGCATGCGTGAATTTTCTTCGCCAGTTACGTTAACGCAAGTGCGTTAATTTTTTTACTCCAGTTGGTGTAACGCTATGCAGATTATACATTTTTAATTTCCTTTATTCTGTGTTATTTTAATTCAAAAGTACTTCAGAATGAATGGGAAACATGGATTAATTAACAATGTTTAATTTTAAATGCATAAAACATTAAGAAAATAGACAGAATCGTTTGAAATAATCCGCCGAAAAATTTAACCCTAGCCTCAATTCTGTTGGGAGAAAAAAATAACTGAAAGTCGGCGGTGGGGAAAATGGAAGATTTTTTTGGCGAGAAAGTTAGTTTTTAACTAATAATTAAAATTATAATTAAAATTTCAAAAAAAGGGACCCCAGGTGCACATTCCCGACCTCTAAGGTATACATGTACCAAATTTGATAGCTGTATGTCAAATGACCTGACCTGTAGAGCGCCAACACACACACACATTGAGCTTTATTATAAATATATATATATATATATATATATATATATATATATATATATATATATATATATATATATATATATATATATATATATATATATATATATATATATATATATATATATATATATATATATATTGAATGTAAATGGAACGTTCTTTATATTTCATATTTAGCAATTATAGAATTAATTTCGCCCGTATCTTAATTAAAAACTATATAAATTATTTCATTATATTTTGTATCGACATCAAACCATTCTTTTATATACTGTTATATTTATCTTTTTTTTTCTCATTTGTAGCTTGAAAATTATTCCAAAAATTGATTATAGATTTTTGTTTGAAAAAATAAATCAATTTGCAAGTTGGTAATTCTACAAAAAGTATCAAAAATTTGAACAAAGCAAAATTCTCTATCAGATTTCATCGGGAACATATAAATATGAGCCGAAAATGTCTTGAAATCTTAATGCATGTTTGTGTGAATATATATCAGACTTTAATAAACTGATGGATGTTTTTTTTGCGCATTCTAATATATATTGCGAAAAATAAATGGAACATTAGTCTCTTCTATTTATTGCAAAGTCTAATTCCATTTACTTAAAACTATCTTAAAGGAGTGGCCAAAATTCTGCAAAACTAATTTTTGAAATTTCATGTCTTAAAATAACAATTTTATTAACTTAAAGCAATAATGTTACGCATAATTTTCAAGATAATTTAGCAAAAAAATTTTAAAAAATAATTTTTATAATAAATAGTTATATTGAACAACAGTGACAAAGCAGAAAATGAAACTTAGAAATAATGACATATAAAGTAGTATAGATAGATATAATAGTAGTATAGATTACAGCATGACTCAAAGCTGACTCCTATTGAATTTAATTTTTCCATTATCTAGGTAAAGGCCACATTTGGAAAACATCAATTTAGGAATGGGTATTTTATTTTAGTATTTTTAGGTATTTATATTTCCATTCATCACACTAATTCCGCCCATGGATTTTGCTAGCATACAACCCCAAATCATAAAATTAACTGGAGTTTTAACAATAAGTGCAATGCAAACATATTGTAAATATACTTCTATTCTTCGCTTTATGTTTTTTATGTCATCATTACCAGATAATAAAATTTTTGTCTAGTTACTACAGACATACTCTAAATATATACAATTTTATATTATATATTTAATGTGGGATTTTGTTCAGATGTATCTTTTTAACCTTTTTTCGTTTGAAAAATGGTTGATTTTGTGGAATTCTTGCATTTAGATAGGATTTTTCCAATCTGCATTGAATGACATTCTCATCCAAATTACATAATAATCACATGCTTCCATATGAAAATTGTTTCTTCCTAAATCTTATCCTTGACTTTGTTAGAGTTTCATGTAAAAATTTTATTCTAGTTTTAAATTTGCTACAGAATTTACATGTTCATTTCAGCCATATATTTCGAGCAGCTTGGCCAAATCTGTCTTTTTCTTCATTAAACCCAAAAAAGCAATGAGCCAACAAATCAACCATATGACTATTATCTATCGCATGTTGACAGTCAGTTTATTATTCTGTCATCACTTGATATTGTGCAACGTTTCCCGCTGTTATTAATTTGGTTTTGTAACAACTAAGCTTCAGTATACTCTTTAGAACATTTTAAAATACTGCCTTTAGTTAGATTTCCACTAATCTGCTTTCATAGTAACTGAAGCTTTGTTTGTAAAGTAAAAATATTATACACATTTTTTGGGGTGCATAATCAATTCTATACAATTTCCTTTTGTTTTACGTTTTAACTATCCATAAAATTTTTTAAAAAATACAAAAATATTGATCAATTTAAGAGCTATCTCAAAATTTAACCAAAATGTAAGAGCATCTTCTCGCAACTCCAAAACATAATATGAATAGCTGAATTCTATTGCTAGAAAGATACTTTTTTATTGACTTCTTAAAATTTTTTGATCACTAGTTCATTTAAGTAAGAAAGACTATGTCTTATCAACTTAAGAACCGGGTACTTCTTTTTTTCTAGCTATTTAGCTATAACTTTCAAAAATAAGTATATTTGAACATAATTTAATGCATTATATTAATGGATCAATTACCTTTAAAACTATATATATTTTTAGGTTATTACTGCAAATAATATTGCTATTATGAAAAATCAAATCCCAAAATTGCATTTCTAAAGGGTTTCTACAATTTTGGCCACTGCTGCACTATCTAATTTAATATTTTCTACTATGAAAGTGAAAGAAATTTGATAAATAGCCTAAATTCTTATTCTTACAGTAATTGTAATTGTGTAATATAATAATATGAACCCAACTGGACTGCAAAGGGAGATTTTTTGGTTCTGTAATACCTGATTTGGAATGTGTGAATACACATCAGGCCAAAGTCAGTCAGCCAGTTTAAATATCAAAGATTGATATTTAAACTGGATGTAGGCGACACCAAAATATCAAGGAATACTCAAAAACAACAGACTTCTTTCGCAGTAATAGAATTTTCCACTGTCCGAATTCATCCTTGCTTATTTGTGCTTATAGCGCTTTAATAAGTGAATTTCTAAGAAAAAAATCTTAAAATTGTGTGGAGAATAGTGTATCAATTGGATCAGAAATTTCGGAAAACTATTTTCTTCTCAACGAGTTTTATTTTGCATTTCATTTATCATAACTGATTATTTTTGATATGCTCATGACATCCCAAATACTATGAAACATTTGGACAATTTGATATTCATATTTTGTATTAAAATCTTTTACTTCACTAAAGGAACAAATTTAGTGTTCATATAGAAACTTAAGAAATTGACATCTTTATTGCAACTAGAATTCTCATGTCTGTTCCTTCCTGACTGTTTGTTTTGTAGTATTATTCATTGATTTCAGTTTTCTTAGCCCAAATATCCTGGAAATAAAGCCATTTTTTTCTGAAACTAATAAAATTATCGAAAAGTAATTCAGAAATATTTTCCCCTGAAAACTATTTTTATACGAATAAGAATAAAGAAATGCAAAACTATTGTACTGTAATTGCAACAGGAGAATCATTTCTTATTTCATTCTTATTTTGAACAGAAAATTATCTTGTTCTCTTAGAATCTAATTCATTAGCCGTTGGAAAATTATTTTTGAATAGTACAGAAAAGAAATAGTAATTTTCACTCTGATTTTTAAAACATATACTAAAAAAAATTATTTAAAAAAAAAGATCAGATATCTCGAATAAATTCAGTTTTATAAATTTCATATTATGTCATGATTGCAAAGCTTTTCCCCAATTCATGTTAAAATTAAAATCTTCTAATTATTTACTGAAATCAGTCAAACCAAAAATTTAATTGATAATTGCACCAATGAATGTAATGTTTTATTCAAATCATACAGATAAAACTTATAGAATTTCAAAACTCCCAGTTTAAACTATTAATATTAATTGTATCAGAAAGCACAATCATCATATTTGTTGTGATTCTTGAAACACAAATATTTCAATTAAATAAATAACTTATTTATAATGATTTTTTATAAACAATCTGTTTGTCGAAATTCTTCTAAAATATGACATTTTCTTTTAATTGCCCGTTATCGGAAATGATAAAATTTTGATGGAAATCCTCAAAGCCCTTTTTATTTTATTTCTTTAAAAGTTTTTAAAATGAGGATTTTTTTTCAACGAAAAAACTAATGTTTTCTAGTATTTATAACACTATAAAAAATAAATCCAATAAGGCGACAATTTTTTCCTTCCAATTCTCTTATAGATGATAGTACTTTTCAATTTCATAGCAGATCAGACATTAAGGACGTTAATACTTTAAAAGATTTCTTTAAAATGATTCTTGGAAGGGTTTCTTTTCCAGTTAGGGGTGAAATTTTTTTATTATATTTAGAGTTTTTTTCTAGCATTTATTTTGCTGCAATCTATTTTCTCAGATATCCAGTAGACAAATGGATAAAATAAATGATGCCATTTATTTTTTTGAAAAAACTTCCTTTGATACCAGGAGTTATTGCTATCAAATACATTTTTTATACGTGTAAATATAAAGGCTTACTGACAGTCATTTTAGTCTAAAATTATCTCTAAGTATTTTTATTTATACGGAAAAAATATTTATAACACTTATTTGTTTTTGGTTGTGAGTAAAACTAATTTAGAATCATTATTTAAGTATTAAAATTCGTTTTAGCCTTTATAATTTATCAAAAGATTACGAAATCCTTAGCGATTAAAAGGAATATCAAATCTGTATCGCAGCTGTTCTTGAAAAATTAATAAAATTAAATATCAAATGTCAAAATTCTGATATCTAACCTTGAAGGATGATCATATTTCAACCTTTATTTTTTATCACAGAATATTTCAATTATTTTATAAGATTTTTTTTTTGTAAATAAACGGAAAAATATACATTATGATGTATGAAGTCACATTCAAGAATCTGCAATGTTCATTCCTTCCTTTTTCTACGTTTAATTTCATCAGATACAAATGGAAAGACACATCTATATCAGTTTGAGCACAAATGAATGACATTGTCATTTTACCTTGAAACGAAAGAATTTCATCAAAGTTAAATATTTTATGAAAACGTATGGAAAATCTCATTAAATTCGAGTAATTTATTTGTATCAAGCATATATTCCTGGCTATTATGTCTTCATGCAATATAATTTTAAAAAAATATTTTCCCCAGATTTGTCGGCTAAATGATGATCTAAAAGAAACCTAACCGCTTAATGGTGATTGAAGTTCCTTCTACGTCTTCCAGCAGATTCTTTGTATAGAGATGGAGGACATGGTGGTCTAGTGGTAAGGTTTCAGATTCGATGTCCGCTTCAGCCGAAGAACTGCAATGTGAGAGGGTATAGAACAAGCCAAATCCGTCTGTGCCCAACGCCCTCCCGGTGGTGTGGTGCGGAAGCTTGAAGATAGGAGTGCCATCTGAGATCTCAACCCTGTCATTAGAAAGCTATTCTACATTACGAGCTTCGTCCCAAAACATCCTTAGCTTTGCATTAAAAGGGATCTTTAATATAATTGAACTAAACTGTATAATGACAAAACGTCTAATTGGAAAATACAATTAATAATTTCCCTTAAAACCCATTTTTAACCATTAGAATTTCCATCGGTTAGAAGCATCCGCCAGCACTACAAATCTGGAATTGAATAGAATTTCATATCGCATAATATTTTTTAATTTAAGAAACACGCAATCTCCAAATTAACAGGTATAGTTTCAATTATCATTAGAGTAATAATGTTTCTCTGAAGAGATTTCTTGTTTTAGTTTTCTGAATATTTGTTTTTAACCGCCATTGGCAACAATTTGGGTTACCTGGATTAATGATAGCTGAACATTTCAATAAAATATTTTTATAATTTGAATTTAATGGTTATATCATTTGGATATTACATCAAATTTGAACAGATACATAATAATATTTTAGAAGCAATATGCCATTTCGATTATTTTACTAAACGCTTTCTTATTTATCTTCCCTCACATTTTTACACTTACAATTATACTACAGACAAAAGCAGCAGTTTTTAATAATAGATGCATTTTTAAATTTTTCAACATTATTTGATTATTATTTAAAAGTAAAAATATTGAATTTTATTTTGAAACATATTTAGCATGGCGAATCTTCATGTATCGATTATGAAAAATGAAGAAAAAGTAAGGATAAAATATTAGTAGAGATACTAAAATCAAAATGTGTTTTACTTTGGCAATAACATACATTGGTGTAAAATATTCTCAAATTAAAAAATAATAATATTAAAATTGGAAAATAATCTCAACAAAAAATTGGTGTAACTGAAACTATAACTTTCGAATTTTAAAATGACGTATAAATCGATTTTAGGTTTTAATATCTTTGGAAATTAGAGTGGAAAAGAAACAAAGTTTCGATTAATTAATAATCAATTAAGGTTTTAATTCGAATTTCAAAAAAAAATTACTATGAAATACACATTAGAATGGATTTCATTGTTGTGACGGAATGCAAACCATTTTAATAATCTCATCAACTATTTAATTGTATGATTTCCTTCAGTTAAATAAAAAAAAAGAAGGAATCACCTTATTATTCTACGATCTTTAAATTAGCATCTAGTAACGAAGTTATATTACTGAAAAAGAAAAAAAGAACAACAGTGACATTACGGCAAAAATAATTAGGAAAATGGAGAATTTTAATTTCCTGATATATCTAATTCTAATTTCCTGAATAAGCTAAATATCATTCATTGTTCAATTTTCTCTTTATATCACATAAAAAAATAATAATTCTTAATTGAACTTGGAAATATAAACAACGTGCTAAATCATTTATTATTTAAAAAAAATATGATAAATAACATTCTATAGATAAATAAATATATTTTTTATTAAATGAAATTAGCAAAACGTGCATATGTTAAAGCTTTATAATTGTCACGTAAATTTTGAAATACAAATGTATTGATCTAAGTAATCAAACTCTGCTTTTACAGGAAAGGAAATCCCACTGTAAATAGATTTAACTATACATTCCTTTTTCAAATAATTGTTAAAAAATCCTCAATCTACAATCTCTTAATTCTTGTCTTTTTTCAACTCTTTTTTGGCGATGGACTTTGAGCATAAGGATCGATTTCGCATGCAGAATGTCGTATTATTATAAATTAAAACACTGTCTCAACCGACAGACCTCCAGACATAATAAAATATTATTCAGCATTCTCCACCTTAGGGCGCCCTCTATGCTGTTAGATAAAACTTTAGAGGATGTTTTTATTACTCATTGGAAAAATTATTTTTAATTTTGAGATGTTTTTATTACTCACTGGAAAAATTATTTTTAATTTTGAGATGTTTTTATTACTTATTGGAAAAATTATTTTTAATTTTGACATATTTTTTTACTTATTGGAAAAAGAATTTTTAAGTTTGACATGTTTTTATTACTCATTGGAAAAAAGTATTTTTAATTTTGACATGTTTTTATTACTCACTTCAAAAATTATTTTTAATTTTTCCAAGGAGTAATAAAAACATTCTCTAAGGTTACATCCTCTCATATAGGGCGCCCTAAAGTGGAGAGAACTGAACATCATTTTACTATGTGTGGTGGTATGTCAGTTGAGATGGCGTTTCAATGGATATTCTGTTCAAATGCTAAGTAGATTTTCGCATTATCATTAATTGCTTTAATTTGGATCCATTACCTTTAAGTATCAAAACTTTTGAGTTTTGAAAGTAGAAGAAGTTTATTAATTGAATCGAATTTTTAATTTGAAGAAATTTACAATTAAGATAAATGTATCGTGATAAATATAAACGTATCAGTCGCAAATTATTATAATTAGAAAATGTGTTTTAACAGGAAAATATTTTATTTTATTCGTATCTGAAATTTTTATTTGTGAATGCCAAATTTTTCCCTGCTTCTTTGTTTGAACTTTAATATTGCTGTTGATCTCATGCATTTGTTGTAAAATGTTAAATTATTAAAATATTTATTATTTAGAATTTTTCTGACTTTTTTTATTTGTTTATACCTTTCCTACATTCTAGCACTTATTATTAGTAGCAAAATTCTTATTATTCAGACTTTTTCTGTCTTTCTCTTATTTGTTTATTCGTACCTTTACTACATTCTAGCACTTAGACACATCGAATTTGCAAACACTTTTCATGAATCTATTTAATTCCTTTCCATATCTGTTTACTTCTGTACTCCTCCCTAGTTATTATATTTTTGTCAAATACTTTAGAGACATCCAGTAAATCAATAAAACAATTTTCTTGTTTATGAAATTATTCATTTTATTCTTTTACTTTGATGAAATAATTGATTAAACACATAAATCTTTTTAATTACAATCCAATGGCTATTCTATAATGTTTTTTTTCTATTCTTTAAACCTGAGACTTACACTGGATTGATGAAGAAATTCCTAGTGTAAGATTAGATTTATTTCATGAAGAGTTTCCATTGTTTTTCTAATCTTATTTCCGAAAGGAATACTATAAAAATCGCAATAATAAGAAAGAGAAACGTCCTGAAAAGTATTGCCATGTAACTCCTAAGCCAAATTAATGTGTCTCATTGGTATTTGTAAAAAAAAAAAAAAAAAAAAAAAAAAACCGAAGTAGACACGGGGAAAATAAAAAGTGAAAATAACTTTGAAAGATTCTTTCTCTATACATCAAGTAATAAGTTATCAAAAGAATCGAAGCATTTCAGAATTCAGAGCAATGCTTGTGATGTTTACAACTTTGAAATTTGACTTTTTTTTAATGTTGTTGAGTAAAGACATTTTTCATTTTGTTATTTCTTACTCAAGCGAAAGAAAATTTTTGCCTTTAAATTCAGAAGGTGGAAAAACCCTCGAGCTTACTTAAAATTATATTTTTGTGTAGAAATCATTAAAAGAGGTTATGCGATGAAAGATTTTACTAAAGATTGTGTTCTGCCCCGTTTTCTTCAGCCACTTGTATTGGAATCAATTTGGTTTGAAATTGTTGTGTGTCGAATTTACATCTTACTTTTAGGTACAGAACAAAGCAAACGTATAGTAAAAAATGTCGTAAAAGTTTGTAAATAAAAATATTTTTAAAAGCAAAAACTTTACTTTTTATTGTATTTGAAACTGGGTTTATGGTAGCAGCTTAAAGTAAACATATATTTCTATTTATTTATTATTTTATGAATTTCCTATTTTACAAAAGAGATATATTTAGTTTACGCAAATTAACTAAATAAATAACTCGCAGAGAATTTTAGCTGATATAACGGAAAACATTTAGATCGAAATTACAACAAAAAATATATAACTAAAAAATTATGCTCACACATTTTTTTGAAAAACTGCGAAAATACCTAAAAGAAATTTATAGCGATTAATTTGATATCTTTAAAATGTAATTTTTTAAATGATATGAAAATTATTTTCACGTGTTTATGTTTTTGGAAGTTATAGCGGAAACTCTCCCATAGCCCCGTTTAATTTTTATTTATATATTTATTATTACCGTTGTGAAAACATCATGTTCCAGTAGTCCGAATAGTGTTCAACATGCATTTTCCAATAGTCTGGAATATATTTGTGCCAAATTTTGTAGCTCTGGATTTGACAATCTAACATGTATAGAGCCAATACATAGGTATTCTGCTTTATTTTAAAATAGGTATTATGTATTAGTAGTTCAATAAAATACTTCAAACAGTTCATTAAGAAAAATTACCACTTTTATAGAATTGTTCAAACAGACGTCATTAGTCAGAACTATAATAAAAAGAACCAAACATATTTCAAGGATTATAAATTACCCTAAGTGATTAAATTTAAATTCTTATAATATATATAATTCTTCTAAATATAATAATAATTCTAAATATAATAATTCTTCAATAAAATACTTCAGACAGTTCATTAAGAAAAATTACCATTTTTATAGAATTGTGCAAACAGACGTCATTTGTCAGAACTATAAGAAAAAGGACCAAACATATTTCAAGGATTATAAATTACCCTAAGTGCGTAAATTGAAATTCTTATAATAAATTATAAACTCGTCATGATGTTTTTATTTCATAACAACTTTTCATGATTTTAATTTATTATAAATCTGAATCGTCATCATAAAATTCATGAATTTTATATAAAAGAAATAATTGGGCGCATTATACCTTGAATCACTAAACCATATTTATGCGCAGTCAGGCTTTTAACGAATAGTTCCCTTGAAGCATATTTAATAATTTTTTTTCTTTATTATTCAGGTTGTACATATGAGTGTAACTATGAGATTATTTTTACTATGTAAAAACTAAAGTTTATGAAGAATTATATTTCTTTACTTACAATCTTCAAGAATTGTTTGATTTTCATTATATTTCAGTTTTTCAGTATTATGTGGTACGTAAATTTACATGATATTTGTATAACACGTGGTAATCTTGAATTACCATTTAAGGTTATCAAGTGTTATAACAGTAAACTATTACCTCTTGTACCTTGATTAATAAACATATATTGTATATTCGTCAACAAATAAAATCTATTTTTGAGTTATATCATTTTCGGAAATTATCATTGAGAAACGCTAAACTTTCGCTATTCCAATTAAACTTTCAATATAATCGCACTAATGTAATGTGCACATTTATTCCCTTAAAAATATAGAGGTGCCAAATTTTAACGATCTGGTCTTTAGAACACTAACTTATGCACCCAGACACACTTTCTTTATTATAATATAAATTTGTGTTGATGAATTATGCGTAACAAAAAAATGATATCGTGAATTGATTTTGAAATGTTTCATAATCAGCAAATGAAAATATTAATTATATTGTTATTTTGTAGATAGTTATTTTTAATAAACACATTTTAATTAAGAAATTGCTTATTCTTAATTAATTTTAATTTAGATTTTAACTTTCGAATTAATTTTTTCAATGAACTCTGCTATATTATTTACTCTTTATTATAAGAATTGAAGAAGAAAAATCCATGAAAAATAAAGCTTACTAAAATAGACAGTTGGGGATAAAGATACATAATTTAATAGCATTAATGGAAACTGTTTAAAATGAAAAATTCCTTTTCTTATTTTAACTCGAAAGAAAAGATAATTTATTTCCTTTATTGTTAGTATGCAAATGTGCATGTACAACAAAAGGTAAATAATTCTGCATGGCAGATAATGCTTACAATTTGATATATATCTACAGCTTTTATGTTAACCTCGTACTGGAATGAAATTTTTAACTCTGGATATTTTTAAATTCCCATATTCTTATTAACACAAAGACAGACCTATTTTCATTATTTTTTTTAAGAAAGGTCCTGAGTCTGATTCTGGGATCTCGATTTACCATGAAAAATATTTCATAAATACAAAAAATTTTCAAAAAAATTGCAGAGAAAAAAATAGCTTATTTTATCTATACAACTGTAATGCTTTTCATTGTTAATTCACTATTGTTCTTTGATAAATTCTATCCACTTAAATTTTCCGCATAATATTTCGAAAGATATTTAATTATAATTAATTAAAAACCAAAATTTTTCTTCATGACGTTAAACAGGATGGAATGGGAAAAAATAGCTTACAGAAATTTATGAGGTATCTCCTTTTCAACTTTTTTACATTTATTAATAAAATCTATTAAATAAAGTCATTACGACTAAAAATAATTCTAATTTATTTAAAATAATGCTTAATTTTTTTAAATTTATCAATAATTGTTGCTTTTTTTCTGTCTGTTATATCTTTTTTTATTTTATTTTCATGAAAAATTCTTCGTCTGAAGAAAAATGTTTTAACCCGATTTTCTAACATTACTAGTATTGTTATTGCTCTAATTTTCTTTATTAAAAATTTTGTGTTGGAAAATAGTACATTAGTAATGTACATTTTTAACAGAAAAAAAGTAGCACAAAGGAGTAACAAAAATGCTTGAAGAATATTTTTTCCCTTTATGAAGAAAGCAGATATAGAAAATTCTCTCAAACAATCTTGGATTTTTCGAGATTTTCGCCTAAAGACTGAAGAATCTAATGATTAGATTGCTGATTGATTTAGGTTTAATATGGAAAATGATAATTGCAAAACAGACAGAGAATATATCTATATGACTTTAAAAAAAGCACAATAATTAAACTTAGTGTTAACTTTTCTTGTTTTTCATCTATATTCCAAAGACTTCTGTCGGGATATTTAAATATTCCTGAGAAAGTAATATGATTAAATAAAATTGTGTTTAATTTTTTTGTGAAAAAATAACTTTTTTCCGAAGTAGAGATAATGAAAGATGTCACGAAAAATGAAAATAAAATGAATGAATATTTTAAGAAAATTAAACGACTTACGGCGCTTAATACGTTTCAATTAAATATTCCATTCTAGATTCATCTATTTGTCTACTATCTTCAAAACTATTAATACTACATCTAGAATCTATATCATAATTTAAAAAATAATGTCTAGACGTCTGATGAAGATTCAAACTCATCCCTTTCTCCTCGATATGGCGTCAAACCGGAAAATCTATTTCCTGTCTTAAACATTCATTCCTTCCATCCCATTTCCGTTCGGCTTGAAGTAACTTCCGGCTAAAGATCGCTTGGAGAATGGGATTCCATCTTCCCTTATGATTTTTAAGAGATAAATTTAAGAGACATGGGGTCTCTTAACTAACCTTATTTTCTAGACTGATTTGGGTGATAATGCTTCGCTGAAATGGTTTAATCATACTGAATAATTTATTAGTGTTACGAATACGAGCTTTTCAAAAGTTTGAAACACATATTTTTCGTATCATGCATATTCAGAAGATTTTTACCCCTTTAAAATGGAATACATATAATGTAAATTTAAATATTATATCCTTGTCCTTTATTTCTTTATCAATCTTTTCGCATTTTATTTATTCTTACAGCTTTTCATATGTCAAATATATAATAGATTATTAATATTCATCTGCAAATTAATTATTCACTAATGCAAGTTAGTATGTGTTGGTGGATATTTCTTTTACATTAATTTATTTATCAATACAAAAGCTATTGAGCTGCCATCCCAATAACTTTCAATATTTAAATAGAAAAAAAATCATATCATTTTCTCTAATATAACCAGTGCCAGCTGGAGAAAAAAGGACAATTGCATGTTCATTGCTTCTTAAATATGACTCCCTATTTAGAAGTTCATGTATTTGTCATAAATGGAGGACTGTCTTCGTGAAATCTGTTGTATTGACCACTATTTCTTGATAAATGAGTATGGAAATTTGAAAAAGGAGCCAATGCTTAGAAATATTTATAGTCATATAACTATATTTTTTTAAAATGACTAATCTAACTTAAAAAATAGAATTCTACAAAGATGCACTAACAACAGATAATAAATTTCAAAAATCTAATTCTTTAATGGCATAAAAACTCAAATAATTTTAAAGATAAATAAGTTTGTATACTGGCACAGTAGAGGAAAAACTGTTTCATCAAATCAATGAACATGTTTTTTCAACTACCTTTCTAAATACTTTTTGTAACGAGAAAATATGCATTTTCAAATGAATTTTATTTTTTTAAATTTAAATTACTTAAAATTTTGGTAGTTTTCTCAACAAGTTTAAACGAACAACGAATTTTTCCGAACAATTTTTATTCTGATTAGAATTTAAATATGCGTTAATCTTTGAAAATATTAAAAATTCTATATATGGTTGTAAATATATTTTAGATAAGCTTGTGGTAAGAAAAAAAAACATTTTTTCAGTAAATTTCATGTATTTTATGATGCAACAAAAAGAGTTAAAGGAATTGAAATTGATCATAAAGATGAGATGTGCTTCGATAAGTACAATCATAGGTTATGAACAATGTTTTTCTGTAGATAATTCTATATTTGAAGAGTCATCTTTGTGAAAATAATCAAAAATGAAAAAAAAAAAAAATGTTTATTCATCAGAATTTTTATCTATCAGAATTAATTTTCAAGTAAGAAATAATAATTTAATAATAAATTACACATATATATGACGGCTTTCTTTAAGAAGTTAATTGAAAATACAAAGCTTTATGCACTTTTAAAATTTTGAAATTCCCAAAGAAAAACTCATTTTCCGCAAAACTCATGTTTGTCTATGTAATTATTCAAGCGTAAATCATTTAAATGTAATGCAAAATCATAAATCCTGCTTTTTCTTTTGTAGTTGAGCAAAAACACTCCAAACAAGAAAGTTAAATTTTCGAGTTTCTCTTTGAAGAATAACCTTCAGTAAAATACATTATAAGAAAACAATTGCGTATAGCTCGGAGATATTCAAGTTGGAGAATAAATTCAAAATTTCGAATAATACTTCACTGAAGAGTGTGCTTGTGAGAGAAAATTTCATTAGCAATGAACAAGAAAGCAAGAAGTGTGGAAGAAAACAACTGAAAGACAACTTCTCGTTTGCTATAACAAAATTTGCGCACTACATTCGTGCACCTTAATATGATTTTCAACAAAAGTAGGATAAAACTACGAAATTATTATCTTTCAAGTATTCTAGATTAGATCTTCAAGAATTTCTTTGGCTCTAGGGCCGACATGTAAGAAAGTATTTGCTAAAAATAAATTATTTGATTTTTTTTCTTCAGCGTATATATATCTTATTATTCAGTTATTATTTTATTATCAAAGCATAAAAGTGCTTTCATGTTCAAATACAAGAAGAGAATAATTCTTTTTCGTCTTATGGAGATTACATTTTTGTCATAACTCCTTGTTTATTTTTCGATACGCTTTTAAATGTATTGATTCAAAAGTCTAAAATCTTATTAATGCCTCAGAGCTATCTTGGGAAATCAAATGAAAACTAGGTTTACTTGGCAATATATGTGGTGCCCACTCTAAAAGTGTCTCAACATCTAAATAATAAATCTTTAGAAGTATGCAATGTGTACTACACACATAGTTCCATTTGCAAACAGCCTTCAGATGACAGAAATAATTTTATTTCATTTTGTTTCATTCAGTAAATGATTTTTCGAAATACTTTTAAATTTTAACTTTTGGTGAAATCTCCAATGCTGTCAATCATATTTAGTAAAATATTTCTGAAACTGTAACTTTTTAAACACAAAATATTCTTTCTTTTTTGATTAAGATTGATAGACGTATGAAACGTTAAAAAAATGTTTAGAAGAATTTTAGACATAAATTCTGGGACTCGAGAGAAAAATTAGTGATCGTTTCGAAATTTAAATTGCGCACCATTGTATTTATTACAAATGCAAATTATTTTTTTAAATAAATTTTATATGACCCCCCCCCCCTTCCTTGTTATGGTTCAACAGCTATAACTCGATTAGTCATAAGACGATGGTATTTTTTATCTTATACTTTAGAGTGACGATGATGTTTTATTAAATATGACTGATAGTTTATTAAATATATCAAAGAGAATATATAAAATGTTAGAATTCGTGTTTTTTCAGAAATAAATTTATCGAATCGAAGAACATAAAATATGATTCTTTTCGCATTTTAAACATTCTTCCAATTGGAACTATCTGCCTCTAGAACTTTATTAACTGCAATTTGGCCATGATTGGTTCTTACGCTAAAAAACATCAAAACCAAATCAAACCAAACTGTATGTTTATAAATAAGCTATTAGGCGACAATAAATGTGGACATCTTATATATACATATATATATTGCCTGTGGAGGAAATGATGAGAACATATTGAAGGTAATGGAACAATTTTAAATAATTTTTTGTTTTTCATTCTGTTTTCTGTAAACAAAGTAATCAAGTAGACAGCATTGTTATTATAAAATATTTGATCCTGTAACTTTTAGATCACCCTGCATTTAAAATAATTCCTTTTTAGAATTATATTTGTTTGTGAAGACCACTAAAAATCTTATTGAGCTGAGATGAAAGTTACACCGAATTTGTGTCTTTTCATAGACATATGAACATAATTACTCGCCAGCCCATTTACTCGGAGTTATAAAATATGGTATGATATTCTATGACCAAACGTATAGACTAATATCAAATTTTGGATTCCAACGGTAGAAAACCAGGTGTATGAAACACAATCAGTTTTCAACGTCATATTATCTCGTTATTCCATCAAATCTTATGCATCAAATCTTAGCTGTTTAGTTCAAATGGTTTTTGAGTTATCGTGTTCACAGACAGTTGGATAGACTGGCAGACAGAAAAATGTATTCGAAGGTTATAGAAGATAAACAACAAAATTTGGCTTATGTTTTAATTAATTAAAATTATGTTTAAAATTTCAAAGCATATCGCTACTAGATGCACAATCTCACCTTTTAGATTAAATCTATGGCTCTAAGTTTAACGGTCTGTCCTATAAAGCACCAACATATATACATTCTCTTTTATTATTCGTAAAGATTTGTTAAAAAAATTTATTTTCTGTGGAATTCATTTCAATGCTATAACTTTATTACCATTATCTAATTTTATGACAAATGCTATGTAAAGACTCTTTATGCAGAATTGCTACTAACCATCTGCTTGGAAACGGAAATAAATTTTTAATTAAATGCATGAAGTGGAAAGAACTTAGAAATTTGTCAAAATGTATTTTTTATCGCATGCAAGTTCAATGCATATAGAATCCATTGATTCTAAGCTAATTATTAATAATTCTATCCATTTATTTTTTTAATGTTCATTTGAATTTGATAAGTATGTATTACAATAAGAGGCAAACGTGTCAAATTGTCTCCAATAAACCAAACATATTTTATTAAAATTACTAAAAAAATATGTAAAAAATCTTTATTAATTTACAGATATGGCATAAAAAATTTAAAGAACCAAATTCATTATCATTAACTTCATTGCTATATGACAGAGAAAATACATTTTATAATAGTTTATTTATATGTTGCATATAAACCTTATGCATTAATTCTCATGGCGCGTATAACGGGAAACGAAGTGCAAGACTTTGCTACTGTAATAATTTACGCAAGCTTTATAGAGGTTACGGTTTAATTCTGCATTAATTTTGTATTCAGTTAATTAATATATTAGAGCACCAAGTGCACTGAACGGAAATCTAATGAGAACCTTACAATAACATATTAAGTTATATGATGAGAACATTATACACGCCTATTTAAATGATTTTACTATTATTAAAAGTCCGTGATAAGGTTGAAGCTAGGAAGTAATCTGTGGTTTAAATTATTGGATCGATTGTAAAAGTTCTGATATCAAAATGCAAATATTTATTAAAGATTGAATCAAATTAAAGAAATATAATACAATAAGGACTATTTAAATGTTAACCACGATATACTTTAATTCTGTATAAGATAGAGGAAATTATAGAGTATATCAGAAGTCGTGATTGCAAAATATTTTTTTAAATTATGAAACAAAACTATTACAAACTTTTACCAAACCCAATATAAAATTTTCTTTAATAATTAAAAATTTGTACCATATTTTATAAGGACAATGCAAAAATGTTAATAGTTTTACACATAAATTCATATTATAACCATTTGACACACAGTGAGATATACTATTACACTTGAGAGGGGGGCATTTGTTTGCATAATAATCAATAAAAACAAATATAATGCTTTTAAGTTTTGATTATGCCATCACTTTATAATTCCCATAATACACCAATGTTCTTTACTCCTCACAAATGATGATTCTAATAGGCAATAATCACAATTTTCAATTGGATATAAACGCATAATTGAGGGATTGTGGGCCCATTCAATTCAATTGTGATTTTAAATCAGAAGAGTTTCTCAGAATTGTTTTCCAATCGTCCATATTGTCTTAAGAACATCTATAAGGGGTATGCCCCTTTCTCTTATTTATTTTTGCCGATATTATTTTTCCTTTATTGAGTGACAATTTTATTTACATAATGGATTGTTTCACTGTTCCGGCTAGAAAAACTTCTTCACCAAAAATATCCTAATTAAACAATCGGTTTTAAGTCCAGTAAGCTCATTCGTTAAGAAACTGGTCACGAATTTCTACAACATTACAGCATCTGACAAAGCCTGTTTCACTATAGAAGATATGTCATACATGGGTATAAGTTTTCTTGGATGTTTCGAGAAATAGTGTTCCATAATGTCACTATTGGTGCTTTGTTTGAAGGGTCCAAACATATAGTTGCAACTTATGTGATGTGTATAGTGGGAAATACAAAATAATAGCTCTGCATTCTTTCAAGAGGTCAAATACTAGTAAGTTGAGATGAAGTTAGAGATTCTTCAGACGAAACAAGACTTCCTATCTTTAGTGATTGTTATGTTTTATAAAATACCTATCGAAGCTCTGAAAATAATATTCAGTCATCTATTCCGATTTATTCGGAGAATCTGAATTCTCTCAAATGCGTTAGAAAAGAAATAATTTTAAAATATTTTTTCAAAGAATAAAAAAACAAAGCGGAAATTACGTTGACATTATCTTAAAAAGAAAAGAAAACACAACTCAAAGTACCTTTATTTGTAGATTTTACGGTTCCAACCCAAAGTATCTTTATTTGTGGATCTATAGTATATTTTCTTGTAATCGTCAGAAAAGATTATTATCAGCAGTTCTTGAACAATTGTCAACAACTCTTTGTGTAAGGCTGCAATACGTTTTATAGAAAGTATATCCCGTAAACAGCCTTATAGTTTCCTTGAAAGTTGAATTTGAATCTCTCATAGACAATGACATATATTATGACGTATGAAGTTTCCATATATTATGACGTATGAGGTTTCCGAATATTATGCCTAATATGGTTTTGAACAGTTTCTTGCAAATTGCATAAAATGCATATTAATATTCTAAGCTTTAAAACAATAAACAGTAGCCGTTTGAAGAACGTTCTTATTTCCTCCAGACGACTGGGACTTTAATTTGAATTTTAATTATACAATTGCATGGAAATGTATTTCATAAGTCGAATAAATTTGATAGTACAAAATACTCCCTATTTATTTTTCAGTTGCATTTTTGTTAACCTAACAGAATCCACCAACACATTTCCTAAGCAATCATAAACATAATTGTTTCAGAGTATCAAATAAAAGGGAATCATTATTTAATGTTTCCAAAAAAATATATTTTTTAAAATTTTAATAATTTATACTTTATTGACTAATTAATTTAATTTAATTATTCTTAAATTACTGAAATTATAAATCAATATTACTTAAAAATATAACTTATCATTAGTAACAATTTTAATTTTACTACAGAATGTCTGTCATGAAATTAATTCACTTTTCGACTTAGCCCCTTTTTCGAATGTTCAACCAGTCATTACTTATTCCTATATTTCCAGAATTTTTTTCTTGAGATTGTATCTCTTACCTTTTCGTTTATAGTTCCTCATATTAAATTTAAATAGAAAATATATGCTCAAAAATTATATCTTACAGGGAAAAATGTGCCTTTTACAGCATTTTTTTTTTTGCTTTGATATTTGTGAATGACAGAAAACAGTTTTTTCAGAAGTTTTAAATGTGATATTATTTACCTAACCTTTCCCGTTACTCAGACACTGCTGAAATAATTTCATGAATTTCTACTCTAATTGAAAACAAAAATGTTGAAAGAAAAATTACTAATTAACAACGCAATCAATATAATTGCGAACATTTTCTTTGCTACTGATTAAAAGTAGTCGCAAAGGGAGCCACAGAAATAAGTTTTACATCAAGCATTAGAAAAGAGAGATCAAATGAGAATTTCAGTTGGTGATTGATTTAAAATTCATATATAATAACGCGTGTAAAGATTATTTTCTCTCTCTTTAACGATTATTTTATATAAAATTCACCCGTACACTTCCATCAATGTTGATAAAAAAGCATCTCCTATAAAAGCAAACAAAAACCACAATTTTTAAATTGAGCTAAACTAAATAATTAATATAAGTTGCAGAACATTAATTTATATACTTATAATAAAGCTCAATGTGTGTGTGTGTGTGTTGGAGCTGTACAGGCCAGACCGTTCAACCTACAGTTACTAAATTGAGGAGATGTATACTTTGGTGGCCGGGAATGTGCACCTCGGAGCCATTTTTTTAAAATTTTTAATTATAATTTTAATTAATTAAAAATTAAGCGAAATTTCAGGTTTTTATGCTATAAGTTCTGGAAATATTATCACACAAAAATAATTTTTGCAACAAGTTCAAGTTCAAAAAAAAATCTTTTTAATGATACCAAAGTTTTAACCTATAAATTATATTCCTTTTTTTTAACGCGGGCATGGGAAAAAAATTTAATTTTATCAATGACATCACATTAACAAACGTTCAAATTAAAAAATAAGTGGAATATTATTGAAAATCTAGAAAAGGGCAATCCTAAGCAGGTTTTTGTATGAAATGAAATAAATTAGAAATATAATATTTCCTAAAAAATAAATGTAAAACAAAATTTCCTATGATCTTTCACAATATCTACATTCTTCATTCAATAAATCAGCTTTATTTAAGACACACAGGATTTAATAAATATCCTTTAAATTCAGGGTGCAACGGCTAATTTGTAATCCTTTAATAATAAAAATACATATTTTAAAATGGTTCAGATGAAGTAAATAATTATATTTTATATAACTTGAGCCAATTAATATTATAATAAATTGCCTACATACTAGTAATTTGAATTATTCAATGAAAACGGGAGATTTTACATCACTTTATCGATTGTTTCAAATTTCATACCCTTATTAGCGCCCAGGGTTTCTCAAGACTTATTAGCTTGTGATTATGAAAATGCTGAGGTATTCTATTCAAAACTTCATAAATCAATCCGATTTGATAGCAGAAGATAGAAAAGTTCATTTATTTATTTAAAAGTTGAAGTGTCAAGAATATTTCGCAAAATATGATTCCTTAGGATCAAAGAACTATATAAAATTTAGACTTCATAATTTTTTGTAGACCAACAGATCGAAATCTATTTAATAGATATAAACAAAATATTGCAATTCACAACAATTCCATGCTTTTGAAAGTAAAGTTGAAAACTGAATTTTATGACGGATCTGAGAAATTTTTGTTGAATAATTCTTAATTATGAAATTATGAAATTTATTCTGTATAATTCTGAAGAAGAAAATAATTGCTGAATGACTCTGAGATTAAAATGCTGAAGACTCTGCTGTCAGTGCTCATATTAAAAAAAAAGGCTTGGTTTCAGTATATATATATATATATATATATATATATATATATATATATATATATATATATATATATATATATATATATATATATATATATATATATATATATATATATATATATATATATATATTTCTTATATTAATTACAGCAACGTTTCTCAACCTTTCAGTATTCGTGGCCCAGTTTTCAATCATAATTTTCATCGCGTCCCCCGCTTACAATAAAATGTATACAACAATAATGTATATTGAATATTTTGGATTCTGTTTTTAAATTATTTTTAATTAACTGCCAAAACAAGAGTAAAAGCGAGCCAACGTTGGCGAGAAACCACATCTTGCATTTTGGACAAGCGGGCGGTGAACAGATGAAGAGAATGAAAGCGGAGAAAATTTAAATATTATATTCGAAATGAAAGCCAAACAGTGAGAAAACGTTAAATGCATATGAAAGTAGAAAAATTCGTTAATGAAAGTTAACCTAGACGGAGTGAGCTAAATTTAGAAACTGGATTACATTTTTTCGAATAATAAAAGAAATAAAACAGAAGCATGACTAAACAAAAATGAAAAAAAAAAAAATAAGCAATGTTTGTGGAAGGGAATCCACATGACCGATGCCATCTCGAGCATGTGCGGCGCAAATATTTTCTCATAGGAAGAAGGAAAATGTTCGATAACGCAAGTTTCAATTCCAGCCAGTCTCATTCGAGTCGATCCATTTATCGCTATCGAATCTATCGTGAATGTGTATGTTATATATATTTTCGTGTTAATTGCAACTCACCATATTAAATATTCACGTCAGCAGATTTATGCAGATTCATGAATAAATTTTCAAGCGGAATTAAGCAAGCATTAGATGATAGTCAAGCATCAACAAGTGCACAGACGAGCGTGGTTCCGAAAATAAAATCAAGGAAATATTCTCCAGAATACTTAAATTTTGGGTTTACCAGTACTGAAATAAATGATGAAGAAAGGCTCCTGTGTATCATTTGCTCAAAAATGTTGGCCACAGACAGCATGAAACCTAAATAAACCCAGTGAGTTTGTAAGTAAGTACGTAAACAAACTCAGAGAATTCTTCGAATTAAAATTAAAATCATATAAAAAGCAAAAATCAATTTTTTAAAGAAACTTTGTGAATAGAAAAGCTTTATTGCATTTTACAAAGTTCATATAAAATAGCCAGATGTAAAAAACCTCACACCATTAGTGAAGAGCTTATTTTCCCAGCAGCAGATTGTAGAAACTATGTTTGGAGATAATTTTTCAAAACAATTGCAGTCCATACCTCTTTCAAATGATACTGTTGCTCGTCGAAATGGTGATATAGCTGAAGATGTACAGTATGAACTTTTCTCGAAGTTGCGTGACAAATTGTTTTCAATACAGCTTGATGAAGCAACATATAGTAATAAAAATGCTCATTTAATTGCCTATGTTCGAATTTGTGATAATATGTCAGTAGCAGAACTACTACTTTTCTGCAAACCAATAGAACTCAAAACATCAGCGCTCGCATTATTTGCTATTTTAAATGATTTTATGAACGAGGCAAGCATAGAATGGAAAAATTGCGTCAGAATATGCAACGATGGTGCTCGTCCAATGTCCGGAAGATTCCAAGGTAAACAAGCACTTGTAAAATAAAAATCGCCTCAGTGCACACATAGCATGATCCGCAGAGAAACTTTGGCTTCGAAAGAAGTTAGTCCTGGTTTGAATATTGTGTTAACTACGGTTGTAACCTTAGTAAATTATATGAAAATGAGACCCCTGAAATCTAGAATCTTTTCCGCACTTAGTAAAGACATGGGTGCAGTACATTCAGGATTACTATTTTATTGCGAGGCAAGATGGTCATCAGGTGGGAAATTTTTGCAACGTGCTTATGAATTAAGAAAAGAAAATCGCCATTTTCCTAGAAGAAGAAAACAGACAGGAGGCTGAGAAATTTCGCGATGGTTTATTTGTGAGGAAATTGAGGTACTTGGTCGACATATTCGAGAAATTGAATCTTCAACTAAAAGGAGCAAATAACATATGTTGGATACGAGTGATAAAGTTAATGCTTTTTGTAAAAAATTAGAATCGTGGGGCAGAAATTTAAAGCAAAAAACCTAACAATGTTTGCAAATGTGCACGATTGTACTAAAACATATAAGGCTGAAGAAGAACATGTAAAAGTTGTTTTTGTAACTACTGAAAATCATTTAGCCATGCTGGCAAGGAATTTTAAAAAGTATTTTCATGCTGACGACAAACTGATAGCAAGTTACGAGTGGATTGGGGATCCATTTCATAAGACCCGAAGGACTCTCAACTGAGGAAGAAGAAAAATTCATAGACTTCACGACAAGTGGCGAAACTAAAAGACAATTTAATAATAAATCACTATTTGAATTTTGGGTAGGAGTAAGGATGATTTTCCTGCACTAAAAACAAGTACATTTCACATTCTACTACCAATCAACATCCTACCTTTGTGAAACTGGATTTTTTGCTGTGGCTTCTTTGAAGACAAAATATAGAAACAGAACTGAGAGTGGCTATTTCTAATATTAAGCCTTCCTTCGAAAAACTTTCCTCTGCAAGAAAGGCCCAAGGAAGTCACTAATAATCATTAAATTTGTTTTTAATTTAGTATGTTTTGATTAAGTAAATTTTGATTTAGTAAGTTGTTTTACTTTAATAAGTTATTAAATATGTCGAAATGTATTTTGTTTTCTATATGTATGTGTGCTTTCCTTTCAGTCAGTTAATCATTTTTTTAAAAAATAATATTTTATCTTGGATATTCTCGCGACCCTCTAGGGGGGCGTGCCCCACAGGTTGAGAATCGCTGAATTACAGTTTAATCATTTCAACTTTAAATTAAAGTTGAAATTTTATGGGAGTTGATAGAAAATTAGAGGGACATATAGTACATAATGGCTTAAGACATTTATAATATTATGATTGAATTAAATGATTATCAAAATTTGAAGCTTAAAACATTTTTATGAAAAAGCTATTAAAAGACATATTACATAAAATATTTTATTGAAAATTTTAAAGACCATTGAGACTGGCGAACTGGCTTGTCTCCAAAGGCGGCTAGTATACAAATAAAATGGTATATGTAATAACAAGTGATTTGAAATTTTAGAAATAGTAAGTTATGTGAGAAGTTTAAAAGAGAAAGTAATAAAGTCTGCCGGACATAATTTAAACATTTTTCTTCTAGCGATATTGACAAAGTTACAGACTAAAACCATTCATATAAAAGCGGAAAATTAATATTAACTAAAGGAAGCATAGAAGAAAAATAGAAACATAAAGGAACAAAACTGGAAAATTTATATGACTTACTTTTATGTCTGATAAGTTCTTAAAAATTAAGTACAAAATTCTTTGATACATGAAATTAAATTATGCGATAGAATCTTTGAGAAAACTGTCATACCCATTGTCTAAATTGAAGTATGAGATTCATTTATCTCTTTAATTACATAAACATCATTTCATAATGGGTAGCCTTCCATGCAAAAATTTTAAATATCTTAAATCTTGTATAGAGGATTGTCTTTATATCCTATTCGCTTTGTTATCTGTGGTAAAGGATAGGCAGTTAATCAAAAGAGTGTTTATTCCCTTGGGGGGATTTCACTCAAATATCACTTGCAAAGATAAGGTAGTAAGATAATAAATTAGATACTGATACGCCTTACACTTTTAATTCATATCACATTATTGATTAAGAAGCAAAGAATCCTTAGTGGTAGCAATGCTTTTGGCAAGCAACTTTAAGTCGTTGCACAAATTTTGTTCAAAGTAAAACTTAATTAAAATCTCTTTGAATAGATCTTATTTATTTTCAGATGAAATATTCAGAACAAATTGTTTTAAAGAATCTTCTGTTTCGTGGGAGCTTGTTTAATGAGTGACATCAACAATATAATTGAACGTATCAAAGACAATCAAAAAGAGAGGTGCCTACACCTAAATTGAACTGAACGAATGAATCAACAGACGTCTGTTAAATTGCTTTAATCTTTTTGAAATCTTCGATGTAAATACAGAGAGGGAAATATAGAGTATTTGGTTAAAAATTATCATCTAATATATTTATTGAGCCAATCTAATGAATCCAATTGTTTAAATTCTTGAGAAATTACCAGTTTAAAGTATAGTTGCTGAATTCCTTTGGATCGTTAAGTGAGTTCCTACTGTCTTTCATTTGCTATTGGTTTTATTTGTTATGTAAAGATTAAAGATCTCGCTACCTTATTATTGCAATCAAGTTCTTTAATTATTGCAAAATGGTTAATCAGTACCCGCAATTCATGATCGTCAGAAGAGTGTCAGAAATGTAATGTCCATTTATATCCACTATTGAAATTTTGAGAAACATTGAAATAATTGCAATTGTTATTGAAATAAATTTTATTGAATTATTATCATTACTTTGCTATTGTTATTGTCATCATTAGTTTATGAATCATTAAAATGATGAGAAGTCAAATATATTCAGTTATCGCAAATATTTGAACTGATTGAAGAGATTTGAAATTTAATTTAAAGTGCTTCATTTTTAACTAATCACTTTCTTCTTGCAAAATTATGAGGGAAATCACAAAGCTCTATTTTCTGAAATGCAGTTTAGAATAGATTTTGCAACAAAATGTCTTTAGCATTAAATTTGAAAGTTTTGATTTAATTTTATTAAAGACTGGTGTAAGAACATCACTTTTAAATGAATTTTAATGAAGCGTTTATATTTTTTATTATCATGTGAGCACATGATGTTCTTTTTGTTTTAAAATTTTTGAAGCCTCAAAAGGCACGGGCAGAAAACTGGTAATTCATCGCTTTTGAAGCATTGATTTTTCGCTTTTAGGGCTGTTAGAATATGATAAAGTAGGTTGTCACATTTGGCGATTTATCACCAAAAAATGTTACAACTTGGGGTGAATGCCCACCAAGTACCCGATTCTCCTGTCTGGCCAATAAAGGGCAGGATCGCAAGAAGTAATTACGTGAAGAAGCACAGAGAAGGTAATGAGAATAAACGTGAAACAGCAAAGAATTTTGAGATGGAAAAAAAAATATCATCGCTTTTCTAAAATTTAACGATTGTGCAATATAATAATCACGTGATCATTCCAAACCAGCTTGAACCAAATTATCGGATTTTCGGAAAAAAGAATCTGCTTTCGAAATAAACTTTTCGCTCGAACGATTTTCAGATGGGGAAAAAGAAGGAAAAAAACATCGTTTTCTAAATATCGATACATGTGTCATAATCCGTTTAAACTGCAATTTCACGAAAAAAAAATCCTGGCCTTGAGGGAAAAAAAAATTAAACTCGATTGATTTTGAGATGGTTAAAAAATCATCGTTTTTCTAAATATTGGTGATTGAGAAATATCAATCATGTAAGAACATGATGCTTTTTCTATCGAATTGATGAAAGGCAATTTTAAAAAAATAATGTTCTCACATAATAACTTGAAATTTGCGAGAGCAGATTTTAATTTTTTTCTAATGATTTTTATTTTTTCGAAACTACGATTTAAAAAAAGAGATTAGCATTGTTACCATCATTGTATAATCAATCATCAATGAATCAAAATTAAATAGTTATTAAAATGAAAATAAAGATTTTTTTTCTTTATTTAGTATCATTGAATAGCGAAGAAAAGAAATTCAAAGTGCCGGTTAATGAAAAAAAATTATATTTTTTGTTGTCTCTATGCCCTTGAAACTATTTCCCTTACAAAAAAAAATCTGATCAAGTCTGGACATCTTTTTTCATAACTAATCTAAAAAGAAATCCCATAAAGTCTGAATCTCTTTTTTCGTAGCAGAAGTATTCGAAACTAATGTTATTTTTGCTGCTCTGAAAAAAAACGAAGCGACTCAATCAAAGTTCCATATAATGCATTGATTTCCCATATCAGTACCATTCCAGATTTACCAATACAGCCATTGACGGAAGAGCAGTTGTTCCCCTTTGGACATACATTCTCAAAACCAGAAATATCCCGACATGAAAAAGCTTTTTAAAGGAAGAAGATTTGAGAATCTCAAACTTTTAGCATTAGACTATATAGTACTTTATAAAAATTTATGTTTTTGAAAATGAAAGTGCTTTAAACTTTTCCTGAATCTCCGCAGATAAACATAGATCTCTTTTAGAAATATATAATGCGAGTATTTTTAAATCAACTTATTTAAGGATCTATCTTAATGAAAATTCGTTTATCTCTATAATTCTTTTGGCAAGAATATAAAAGACAAAAAATTAAAAGCAATCCTGATCTGTCAAGAAAATATCAGATCATAATTATTAATTAAAATGTTTAATGGAATGATAAATAGAACCATATAAAGATATAATGAAGATAAATAGAGTCATATAAAGAAATTAAATAAAAAGGCTAATAAATAATTCCATTTATAAAGTAAAAATTCATAAGGCCTTTGAAAATTTGTAATAATATTAATTGATGAGTAATAATATATTTGGTTATTTAGGTTGAAAATTGGGCATATATAATACTTCTTTTGTCTTTCTAAATTTTTAATTACAAGATCTGGAAATTTCCAGAAAATAATCGAAAAAATTTGTAGAATTATTATGAAGTTCATACGAAGAAAATCTTAATTCTTAATGCAAGAAAATAAGAAAAAGTATTTATATAAATCAAGTGCTTGAGAGGTAAAGGTTGTTGTATGATTAAAGCATATGCTTTAAATTATGAATAAAGTATCGTTTTCATTCTGTTTCATTTAAATTTAATTAATAGGGAAATGTAGTATTAAAACTTACAAAAAATCAACGAATTTTTGTAATATATTTGCTTAAAAAGAATATGCTAAATGCATAGTGGTTCAAATAAAATCTTTAAAAAAATGCATCATATATAATTACAATAACTTTGTATTGTTCAAAAAAGTTCAATGCTAGTTTCTAAAAATGTTTCAGAAAATATTTTCAATAACTTAAGCGAAATGCACAAAATTACAGGCTTTTAGTTAAACCGTAGGAAATCTTTTTTCACCAAATAGAAGGAAACCACGATCTTGAAAAGAACCACGATCTTGTATAAGATCTTGAAAATTAATTTATTTTTTACAAAAGAAAATCGTTTGCATTTCGTTAATATTTATTTGAAATTCTGAACTAGATTTTCATCACTATTAAAGAAAATATAATTTCAGAAAGTTTACTTTTACTGTTATAATTTCATTATTAACAATATACAAACATTTATTAAATCTTATGCCTTCAGAATAACTGTATTTAGAGACCAGCTTGCCTTCTGAGAGTTTAAATTATCTTTGATTATTATTAAATAGCTTATTCATTTAATTTCCCATCAAAATTTAAAAAATATTACATTCCGAGAGACATTAAAATAGCATTATTTTAATTGTTTTATACCTGCTCTTTTTATTGTGAGCAAGTAAGTTTTGAACAGCTTTGTCCCGTGGCGTATTATCGCAATTAAAATTTCAGTGTTTAGATAACCTATTTGAAATTACATATTGTCTTTTGTGAAAAAATAATTTTATTATCTTTTTCTTCAGGTAATCCTCTCAGATAATAAGAACTTTTCTTCTTTTACAACGAAAGAAAAACAAATGATTAAATAATGAAAAAGAGTTTGAATTTTATCACAAAGTAATGAAATCTTTTCAGAAAATTATATCAAAATTCAGGAGAAATACTGCGCTTCATTAAAGTGATATAATTAAAAACATTTTCTTTAAAATCTTGAAACATTTTAAAAAATATCTTCGTTGAATAATATGTTCAGAATTTAGTATGAATAAATGTTAAAATTTCGTTCTTTTTAATTAAATTAAAAGAATTTCTACTTAACGGAAATTTCTACTTAATTTTATATTAAAATTCTAATAAGATTGTTGAGAAACAAAATAACCAAAAACTATCTATTTTCAACCTCTATTTTTGAAAATAGCACTACAGTGATAGAACAAACATAATCGTAAAACTCCATATCGCAAACGCACACACTTACACATTTTTCTTCATCTGTAGTAAAGATTTTGCAATGTTTCTCAAAAAATAATGTTGATTCTGTGTCATCTCTCTCTCACTCACTCACTCTCTCTCTCTCTCTCTCTATCTATCTATCTATCTATCTATCTATCTATCTATCTATCTATCTATCTATCTATCTATCTATCTATATTGAATATATATATATATATATATATTGAAGTAGAATGCAGGTTCGAAACAGTGAAGAGACTTGGTATTTTCAATTACATTTTATTCTATTCCGAGTGGCAGGCATGAATATATACAAGAAAACGCAGCTCGGCACACACTGAAGTAAGAAAAGGGAAAAAAGGACCAAACAGATGATCACTAGCCTTATATAACATTGGATTTCTGGCCAGGCGCCAATTCAATATACGTGTGACCTTTGACACCTTTTGAAGGGTAAAAGTATCACTTTCATTTAATACGTAGTACTGATGGCGCATTATTTTTACAAAGGAATTATTTAAACCGAAAGTGGAATTGGATCATGAAATAAGAGAATATTTTAGAATGAAGTTACTATGGGCAAAATTAAGATAAAATCTTGGAAATTAATTAAATTGAAATTAGAATTAAAATATCATTACACACACACACACACACACACACACACACACACACACACACACACACACACACACACACACACACACACACACACACACATATATATATATATATATATATATAAATTAAAAATTAAACTCAAGCGAACTGATATATCTAATATCAAAAATACTTATCGATCCTAAATATAATAGAAAATTTGATTATATACATTTCCCTTAGCTGACAAAAATAATCTCATCTATTCAAAAATTCGTCAAATTTCTTATTTTAACTGAAGAAATGGATATTATCCTCTTTTATTATTCCAATTCCGAAAAATTTATCAATGTTTATCTTGAAAAGATTAAAAATTTCATTTTTGATTTTTTAAAAATTCTGCTCAGAAGTTTGCAAAATAATGCGCTGTGGTTTAGGTTACATCCGTGAATCAACCAGATCGGAAGAGAATTAGTCATTTATGGTTGGGTAAACACTCATAGTTCCAACTGGTACTTGCGCAATATTTTAACATTCTTGGCTTGTATGAGTCTTCATTTCTGTAGTTCTAACATATATGGAGAGATGTAAAAGCATGGACTAGGAAAGAGAATCCATCTGCCCATTATCAAAAGCAAAACATTATTCTCAAATTATATAGTATAATAGTAAGCTATAAGATTTTTAGGCTAATTCGCACGTTTTTCCTTTAATATTTATTTGATTCCCCTAAATATTTTGTTGAATATAAATTTTTTTGTCGGCGAATGCTGTGAAGTACTCATGAAAATTACTTTGATGTAATTTGAAATGTGAAATATACATGGAAAATATTTCCAATTAAATAAGAAGCATTTACTCTGTATGCAGTTAACCCCTGAAAACTATTCGCAATAAAATTATTTTTATTCTGTCGCATGAATACAGGAATTCAAATTGTAGATTTTTTGCACTCCATTGCATAAATTCAAAAAGAAAGTTCTTTCACAAGATCTGATTTGTATATTTTATCTTAAAATGCTAGTATCTTCTTAACCTCATTACCATCAAGTTTACGAACTACATATTTTTCTTGGCTTCAAGTAAGGATAATTCTAGAATCTGTTTATATATTTTAATATTTTTAATAAAATATTTTTAATTTGAATTATACTCTTAACCTTAATATTGAAAAATTATTAAAGTTTCTTTCATTAAATGTAAAGCCGGCGTCCTTGCATAGAGGTAGCGCGTCTTCTTCTTGATCTGGGCGTCTCGGGTTCGAATCCAGGTTCGGGCGTCGTTCTTCCTATGTGTTCTATCTGTGAGGTGTGTGAATGCGGCCCCCTGTAAAAAGGGGTTGTGGAAGAAAATATGTGAGTTTCATCTTCATATGAGCTAGAAGTCAGACTTCTGCCCTAGGGTGCTGAGGGATCTTTACCCTCAGAAGCTACTGCACATCCTTTCCGTGGTAGCGCGGACACGACATCATCTTCATCATGAAATGTATAAATAGTTAAAATTAAAAAACTTTCTAAAGGTTTCCAAACGTATCTCAATACATCACCGAAATATTTACTTCTGGATATTTCAAACATTTTCTTAAGGGCAATTAGTTTATAATTTTCCTAAAAGTGAGAAAAGATAATGAATGGGTGGGCATTCGCTTTGTCTCTCATTAATCGAATATCCTGGCTTATAGTAACTTGTTTTATGCAGAATATTACTATTGTAAGTCTTATAAATAGCAAATTATATGTGCATTTACTTATTCCATAAAACGTTTGGAATATAATACTATTAACCGTAAGTCTCCTTTGTGAAACTAAAATAATATATATGGTTGATATATAGATTAGTCTCAGAAAAACTGACAACAAATTCTGATGATCACTTCCTTTATTAAAATATAAAACTCCACAAAATGCCGAGAGATGGTATTTTGTGACATAAAAGTTTATATTTTAATTTTATTTCTTTACTTAAAAATAATTGGAAGAATAAAAATGTTAAATATTTTAGTACATAAAAAAATGTTGATAATTAGAAGCAAATTGCAATTCAGATGAAAAAAAGGTAGCTTTTCAGTATCAAATCATAAATAAATTAAGACTAATTTATTGTAATTGACTAATTAGAGGCAATTGTCCCATATTTCTCCAAAATATTTTGCAAAATACGTATCTCAAATTCAATTAACTATTCTTTGAGATTTCTAGAATGACGCATTCATATAAATGACAATTTGATTAGAAACGCAGCAAAAATGTCGAATAAGAAAGAAAGAAAAAAACTTCATACGAAGATTTTTAAAAGCATGATTCAAACTTATAACACGTTTTTTTTTTTTTTTTTTTTTTTTTTAATTTAGGTGCGTTATTTGTGTTATTTGTAATTTTTATTCTTAAATTTATCTTGTATTCAATGACTCATTTCTGTTTTTTTGCTAATGGAAATTTTCATATCCTCTGATGCAGTTTGGATTGTAAATCAATGCAATGGCAAAATATTATTTCAAATATTTCCATCAGATGATATTTAAGAAAACAATAATAGTGATATTTCATTAAAAAATAAACTGTTAGTGTTTTGCCAAAATAATCAATTCTAATGCATAACACGATAAGGAGAAACTGGGTTATATGATTTCTTTATCAATACAGCGCAACTGGTTATGTAAAATCGATGACAGAAAGCAAATGGAGTTATTTTTTAAAATGAGTTTTCTGTCTTTCTATTTGTTTTTATATATAACTAACTTTGTCATTCGTTCAAGACAAAAATTCGATTGCAGTATTAATTTATGTTAATTTCATAGGATAATTTTAATCTCTTATAAAACCACATCTGTATTTAAATACATATGAAGAGAAAAATCCTTTACTTGTAATTTTTCAAGTATTGCTGTGTCCGTTTGTCTAATTTTACATCTCATAGATAATAGATTATATGCAATATTTTATTTTTATCTATGGTTGCATAGTGATATACTGATAGAGGTTTTGACATTTTGTTAGGTATTTTCCACCAACAACCATTAGGATTTAATTTTCCACCTAACAGTGCTCTGTCTGTTTTCTAATCGTCGCGTTTCATGTACGCGTCTTGTCTAATCGTCGTGCACGCGTTTATCATGTACTATTAATTACGTGTAATGGATAGTTTCATGTCAAATTCACGAGAGAAAATTATAATATGTAACATTAAATTCCATTAACCTGGAAATAAAGAATACTGTTTCCAACCAGAATCCATTTCACAAGCACATTTTTCTTTTATCATAGAACTTTTCTTTTAATAACAATTATTTTTCTGTTCACCCACTGAAATGTCACCATTTTACATTCTATTACATTTTCCCTATATATTAATTCTTATATTCTCTTTCAAACCACGCAAAGTATCTACTGTTGTATTTAACATTTTTATTAGTTGACTGAAATGGATTATTTGTGGTTTTAAATAATGTAAATGCCCCCAAATTTTAGAATTCATTTAAAAATTTAGGTTACTAAACATATAACTTTCCTTTCTTCTTACAACGTACTTTTGCGATATATTCATGTTTCAATGGGTCGCTAGACTGTATGAATTATCCAAATCTATCCTGGCGTGTGTTTAACGTTTTTATCGGCTGTTGAAAATTATCTGTTTTTTTATTTTTTATTATGCACAGAAAAAATCATATTTTTTTTCAAATTATTCAAATATATTTCTGAACTCTTTCTCCCTTTGGCGCGAGATATGAATCTGATTAAATATATTACCCCCTTCTCTTGTAACTCGTTTTCTGTATAAATATGTTTATATGGCATTCGTTTGATATAAATTTTTACTGATTGTGGTTTGAGAAAAAGGATATGTATAATAATTTTTTCATTATTAATGATAATTTTTCACAATAAATAATAAGTGATATTATTTTCAATAATTAATATTCTTGGAATAATTTTTTGAATAAATTGTATTTCAGGAACTTCTTTTAATACATTTATTCCATATGGAGATTTGTATATAAATGGTTCAGCGAAATGACTCGACCGACTTTAGCACATTATTCCACAGAATGAGAGAGGAAATGCATTATAGAGTAATTAAATAAGGGATATTATCCTAGGTAAAAATTCACCATTTATCATTTTAAGTTGGCTTGTGAAAGCAGCCATATGAGTGGGAAAGAGAGAGGACATACTGATAAACTCTTTTACGGTGGAAGACCCGTATTGCGACAAAATCAATTTGAAACGTTTTATGTGGAATAAAATATCTTTTTGATACAAATTATTCTTACATAAACACTTTTGGAGGCAGATTTCATTTTAATAATTAAACAATTTAAAAAAACTCCCCTTTTACAAAGAGATATTTTGTTTTTACAGGAAAGATGCATACATCTTTATTAGCAATGGCAAGACAAGCAGGAATAGTAAGGTATGGATTTTAACCCATCGACCGTCGGCTGTCCAGCTTAAGAATGTTCTTAAAACGGCCGCAGTCAAAATAAAGGTTGAACACAATTTACTAGAAAAGAAATTGGCAGAACGTTCGTAAACCGGCCTGGTATGTTTTTGCTTTCCCCTGACCATTCACAACAGGGGGTAAACTTTCCCGCGTCTCGACCATAACCCCCCCCCCCGTAACACCGGGGATTTTGAATAGTACTGACTGATCAATCAAGTAATAAATCTGTCGACGCAGAGCAATTGCCATGTGTTTTTTCGACTAAGAAGTTGATTTTCGCTCCGAGAACTAAGGACTTGTCTTTTAATCTGCAATGTTTGCAGAAAATAGAATTTGTTCAAAAATAAATTTTTTAAAAAATCCGCAATATGATTTTATGAATTTTTATTAGTAATAGAAAAATTTGTTTAATAAATTATTTAAAAGGAATTATCATTCATCAAATTGCTTTACGAATATAATACATTCTTTTTACTGACATTCAGTGAATTTTACTTAAGTTTTTTCTAATTTTTAGTTGTAAGCCTTTTACTCGCATATTTGGTATTCGAAATGAAAATAGCATGATTTATAGTTCCCTGATTGAAATAAATTATAAAAAATTATTAATAATTGAAAAATACTACATTCATTTCGGATATAAATCTGTTATTGAAAATTATAAATAAAAATTTATGCAATTTTTTTGTTTGTTTTGTGATTTTTATTTTTCATTTCATTTTTTTTAAGTTTTGAAAATAATAAAACAATCTTTTGTCAATATATAGTAGGTGAATATTTTATTGATAATATGTTGATAAAAATATTATTAACTTGAATATTTTTGACTTATTATCTTATTTTGAAATAATTAAAAAATAAGTTGAAATAATAAATTTTTAAAAGTTAGTTTTAATACTAAAATAAGAAAACATAGTGTATACATTTACTCACGAGGCTTATATCTGATAAAAATCATCATTTCATTTATATTTTTAATGTGAATATTTTGAATGTCAATTTCTTATATCATTCCTAATCTTGTCACAAATCTTGGTAAAAATGACTCATAGTCAGTGCAGAAATATTTTCATAAATCCATGCATTTCTCTGCCGACAAATATTGCGAAGAATCTTTCCTTCATCTAACTCCATCAATTAAATCAAAATTTTAACTGTACCCGTTTTATTAAGTTACAACATTATGATTTTTTATGAAAATTCGTAAATTATCTCGTAGATAAAAATGAGACTTAGCTGCATGTGTCTAACAATTAAGAATTACCCTTTCAGACTCTTGCTTCCATGCTCTTCATTTTTGAACAATTCAAAAGAATTTCATTGGCAATATTTATAAGGTATTTCGCTGCATGTGAATTTCAAAAGATAGATGCACAATAAAATAAATGAAAAACAATCTAGAGTAAGTAATCATAACTTCAACAACGTTTAAAACCCGTAAGTGAAAAATAAGGTTTTTATTTCATTGCAACAATAAAAATACTTGCTACAAATTTTGGCACATTCATTAAAATAAAACAAATTATAGATATTAATGAATATGTAATAGTTTTTCCAGTTTGTGGAAGAAGGGCAGAAATTCTTCATTTAAAGGATCTTATCCTCCGGTCACAAAAATTGGATGGGAGAAAATTTGCTTAACAATGACATTACATATTAAGAAGGTTATGCTAAATCAGAAATAATATATATATAAGTTATTTTATATATATAAGAAAAATAGAGATAAGCTTGAATTGTTACATCATAGAATTAATTAGCAAAGTCTGGTCGGAGAATCATGTTGGTGTGGCAAAGCAGCAAGTTATTGGTGGTCTAGTCACAGATGACTCATCGGGGTCTCATGATGTTAAAATGTTCTCATAATGTTAAATGTCTCATGATGTTCTTATCATCTGTAACTACTTTTTATCAAAGCAAAAATAATATTCACAAATAGCTTTTAAAAAATCCAAACACTACTATTTTCGTAAATTATTAATTTTTAAAGCATAATTAAAATTTTTCCGTGGTAATTCGAAGGAAAGTAAATTAATTAATTTGACATTTGTATATTAATTTATCGAATTTAAGTATATTTTACATCAATATATTTCATTATGGAAGTGAAATTAAATTGTCTTCATTGTTGCTTCTATCATTTCAACCTAATTTTTTTCCATTGTTGATAACAAAATATGACCCAACTAATTATTTCATGTTGAGTATCTTTCAGTGGTATGCTTTTGTTAAAAATTCTGTTATACTTTAGATAAAGTTCAAATGCAGAATTAAGCATTGGTGAAACATTTTTAGCTCATTTTTGAAAATTGCTATTAGGATTGGCCTTAGGAAGTGCATTAGAAATAAATTTCCTAAAGGAAGCAATTTTTCTATTGGAAACAATCTTCAGTAGTATCTGATCAATAGCCGAATTTCAACCAGAATATAAACAAATTTAGTAAGAAAACCCACTGGCATTGTATTAGTGAACAGAGAAATCGAATTTTTTATTTTACTTTTTAGTCATAAATTATTATTGAATATATTAAGAAATACGTCTTTAAATCTTCTATGAGAAAAAATTTTAATGGATATGAAAATCAAAAATAGAAGAGCACACACTGTGCTTGACATAAAATCTAAAACTGATTAAAGAGCAAAGCTTAAAAACTTTTTTTCATAGATCATTGCCATAATACCCACGTTAACTTAATAAAAAGAACAGCGCTTTCAGGAGTGATGAATTAATTTTTTGAATCCAAGACTCATAAATTTCAAGAATGGTAAAATATTAAAAGAACTACTCAGAACATCTTTCAAGAATTAGTTCTTGTCTTGCTGAATGCCTAGCAAGGGAAAATATCCTCCCTTTCAATGCAAGATTCGTATTAAAAGTACTTCTATTGTACAATCTGCCTGGCGGAGGTTCTATATAACCCATTTTGAGACACTAATTTTCCTTGAATAGGCTGTTGTCAACAGATGTAACACTTCTCTTTGTAATGTAACTTGGGCAACTTTAAGCACTAAACCTACCGACATTTTACTGCTTGATTTGATCGTAAAACTTCTATTAACAATGCGAACAAGCGGAAAAACTACTTTCACATAGAGAAACACATGGATTTTCTTACCGAATACTAGCAATTGAAAGGAACCGAGATCCAAAGATAAAAAAAAGTTCTGAATCCACAGCCTTGTGATATGTTCAAACAGTTAGAAATCGTATCAGCCTTTAATGCATTTATTTAATTTCATTAAATAGCTAATGCTGTTTTAATGCAAAGGAATAATTATATTTGCACAGATACATTCATTAATTCTATTCTTCAAAGCAATATCATACACATCATCCAATTTTGAAGAATATAAATAAATGTTTTCCATTTATTAAATATATTTTCTTTCTTTCATATGCTAAACTTTTTTTAATAGTCCTTATTATTAGCAAGTAATTTTTTTCATTTACGCTTTTCGCAGCCCGTCACAAGACACAACTCTTCCTCCCATTTGAATGTGCTTTGATTTTTTATAGAGATTTTAAATATATATTTATAATAGAATTATATATTTTAAAGATATAATTTCTAAAAAAATATATTTTATATTTATAAAAAAGGCGTTTTTTTTTTTATTACCTGAGCCCTCCCCCCCCCAAAAAAAACGAAATACAAATAGGCTTTGCAAAAAGCAGTAAACAACGCTTGTATTTAAATAGTGAAATAAAAAATAATATTAAGCAGTAAAAGAGAATAATAGTAACTACATTTATCATGATACTTTAAATAAAAAAGTCTATAAAAATAATTAAAAACGCTTTTACTAAAAACTCACACTAAACAGTAAAAAATAAATAATTAGATCCAAAAATTTTCAAATTAGCCTTTCATTACATATTTAATACTTGGCCAAAATCTATATACAAAGCTTAAGCAATAGTTAAAATTACATTTATAAATAAATATTTGTCTCGCTTAATAATTGGGATGAAAATAAATTTAAAAATTTTATATAAGGATTTGTTTTTTATATTTTACTGCATTTTAATAAAACTATTATTAAAAGTTCAAACGTACTATTTTGCGAACTAATTACAATCATTAACTGTTATACATGATTATGACATGTAAATATGAGGGATTCCCTACCTTTAATAAGTATAATAGTTTTAATTTGGATATTAAATTTGTGGCGAAATAATGAAATATTCAAATCAGAAATGAAGTATACAGCTCATATCACCAATAGATCCTGCAATCACGAATTCTTACAAAAAACGTTATTTCCTCTTCTCGGGAGTGCATTCCCCTAATTGGAGAGACCACCCAAATTCTAACTGTCAGCAAAAACCACAAAATGACCTTAACAAGCAGATGACCCACCCCGTTTATTGCATTTAAGGGGGAAAGCATTGACGACTTTCTACGTCGGAGCCGGGTTTAAAGCAGTTTGCGGGAAGCAACTTCCTACGTTCCAGCCGGTATTCAAGAGACACGTTGGAGCGACTTTCTACGTTCCAGCCGGTTGAAGGGTTAAAGACATAATCATGTATCTGTACGTAAATAAAACAAAATCGATACAGTCTATATTCCTTCATTTGAAAAGAGTACATCGCGAAAATAAAGTAAATTTGCAAGTATAATATATATATATATATATATATATATATATATATATATATATATATAGAATATGATAGACTGTTTTTAATTAACAATAATTGATGAATAATTTCAATTTTAATTTTATTTTATGGAGTAAAATTTAACAGAGCTTACATTAAAAATTAAAAATCGATTATCATTAATATTAATAACACATGATATATGGCTTAATAATAAATGTTTCTATAAAACGAATTTTGAATAGTAATTTCTCAGATATATCAATTCATGTAATATATTTTTATCTGTGAAATCAATGAAGATTTTAGTAAATAAAACATATAATAGTTCAAAACATTTTAGAAAACATTAATTACGAATTCAAAGCATAATTTTTTTCCATTATCATTTGATGTCATATCGCACGCTAACGCAATTCAACATTATCAAGTAGGAATACCAGGCATTTTATTTTTTAAAACACCATTGATGATAATATTCTTTACATCCTACATCCTTCCTTTGGAATAGAAACCGCTCACAAATATAAAACTCTCCCGAAATGGAATTGAGTGAGTCAAAATCACAAAAATTGAATGCCTAAAATCTTATAATTTTATTGATGGGGATTTTTTTCAAATTATAGAAAATCTTACAATTCGTATATTGCATACTTTTGATTTGAAGGTGTTTATAACAACATTGTCATAACCAGTTATTATTGATTTGTTATTTACTGAATAATAAATACAATTACTGAGTGCATTGCTTAATAAACAACAAACACTCGAGAAATAAAATTCATAAGTAATAAATGGAAAGCACAATATAAAGTATGTTAATACAGTTAATTTAGAAATATTGAGAAATACATTAAGAATCTGTGAAGATGATCATTTATGAAAGTGACTCATGCCTTTTGTGTTACATAAGATAATGACTTGATATAAAGGCTGAAATTAAAATATTTGTGAATGAATTTTTAGTGTAGCAAACGATTAATTACCTTCTCATAGTTTGTAGAGAATTGCGCGTATATAAGGTTCCCTTCTATGTATTTTAGTTTTTGTTAATAATCATTTATTTTATAAAATTCGAAATATCACTAATAAAATATATTTGATCTGATTAAATGTTTTCTGGGTATAAGGTTATCATAAATCATTTATTATGCCTCATTGAATTGTATTTTCTACATCAAGGTTTGCTCCATTTTCATTGTTTCCAGTTTTTTGACACAAAAGAATTATGAGAAACAAAAATAAAATTAAAAGTGCAGTTTATCATCTAGAGATAACAATTATATGGGCTTAAGAATATTCCAGGATATCTTCATATGTTCATAAATTATTAATAAATGAACTGGAATAATTATAATGACTTTATACCCATTGTTAAATAAACTTAGGGAATTTTGGATAAAAAAACAAACTCGGAGATATCAAATTAATAAATTGCTTTCATTTTATATGGTAAAAAATAGGCAATTAATATAACCAATGAATCTCGGTATATTTAGGCTTGTGATCTTTGTTTCAGTTTTCCACTTAAGAATCCTTACTAAGACTGTGATTTCCTTTGCATTTTAAAAATAAAAATGCTTTGCATTTTTTCTGTTTTATTATTTGTGAAGATTATCCAAAATCAAATAGGGTAATTGAAAATTGAATTATACATGCTTCTGAAAAAAATTGTTGCATGCTTATTAAATTTATTTGAATATTCGCTGATTTATGTATAGATTCTCTGCTTGAATTGCTACACTCATAGTCAATTTCCTTAAAAGAATACTAGTTACTGCTGAATAAGTTGTATATAATAATGAAGAACATAAATTATCGGATAAATATAATGTTCTTTCGTTAATAAACTTATGGCAAAAATAAGAATTAATTCTGGAGTTATATATCCCTTATAAATCGACACTCAAATTATCCATTTTAGGCAAAATAGCTGAGGTTTCTATTAAAAAATAAGCACTCATTTTTCCTGAAAGTTTTTAATGTTCTTTAATACATTTATGCAATAAAAGTATTCTCAAATATTCACACATATTCCATAATTATAAATTAGAAAATAAACAAAATTTAAATGAATTTCAAGTTTTATATTTTTGTACCTGAACATTCTTTATCGTGAATATTTTCAACAAAGTATATTATTCCAAAGCTTTTTATTTAATGTAAGAATTTAACTTGATTAATATTGTATCTAATGACATATAGATTTTTAAGAATAATTTGGATATAGATTAAAAACTTATGCTAAAGATATATAATGGTATTCAGAAAAGTTATTGTTTGTATTGAAAAGTAGACATTCTGTATAAATCCAATTACATTCTGTAAATCTTTTATTGCTTAATCTTCTGTGAAGTAAACATTTGTTAAAAAAATATTTGACGATATTTAATAAAAAATATATAAAACATATTTATTCTTTTATCATATATTTCAGAATTCCAAAACACATTTTTTGGACATTTTCATTATAATCAATTTCGTATACAAATGCTAACTAGTGAAATATTAATTTGTAACTTTTTATTAATATTTAATAGTTAACTTTTTAAATATGAACTTCTTTCTGTTTACGGATATTTAATTTGAAATCTGCAAATGCAAACTTAATTAATATTTAAGTATTTATATTAAAATATTAATTTTGGATAAAAATTCATTTAAAATATAATATTGTTTTTTTTATTTTTATAATTTTATGTAAAGGAAGTTAATGTACCTAATATGATTAGATATCGGAAACAATTTTTATTAATAGTTCATATTTGTTCAGACTCATTTATCAAATTTTATCTTCTTTTGTTACTGTCTTTTAATGATATATCGTCAAAAAATTATATGCTTTGATTAAAAAAACTGGTATCCTTTTTTTTTTTTTTTTTAATAAAACTGTCTACTCAATGTCTGCTGAAAGTAAAATGATATTTTTAAAAAGTTAAGCTATCGAATGTCTGAAAAAATGCCTGGAAAGTAATCCTTTAAAGAAATCTTTAACTGTTAAATTTTTACATTAATATCTGCTTTATGCCAGCTCATAAGTAGTATTACATTGTGAAAGAACTGAAAGAAGCCAAAGGGAACCACCATTAATTTTATGATGAAAGTCCTTTTCTCCAGGCTATCGTTTTCTAATTACTTTACCTTTTTACGATGAAACATAGTTTCTAAAAAAAATGATTTTCCCTGAATTAGAATTTTTTAAAATTATAATTCGTTATAAATTTCATAACGACTTTTTATTTTTATTGAAAAGAGTTATTCAAAAAAGTTCTAAAAGGGGAAGAAATTATGAAGAAAATTTAATCATTATCTGTATAGATTTCTTATTCAAAAGCGATTACATTAATAAGATGTTGAAGAAATTAGCAGAATTCGTTAGAATGTTTGAAAAGTAAGTTTTATAAAATCATTTTATGCAAAAATGTTATATAATTATGTTAAATAATAAAGCGAATCAAAAACAAAATAAATATGATTTCTTCGCTTCAACAGGGTGATCCAAAAGTCTTTAGACGACCGTAAAGAGAGATCGATGATACAAAATAAATCATTTTTACAACAGAACGTGGGATCGAAAACATGAAGGACGATAGTTACAGGACATTTGCCGATGAATAAAGTAAAAGGGAATGGCATACTGTATAAAGTGTAAATCATACATTTAAGGAAATGCGAATTCCTACAATAATAAATAAAAGAATATCATCTGGAGGCAAATGCTTCGTTTCGAATGGCAAGTCTGTTGAATATTAACAAAAGTGAATTAATTATACTTTATGTTATGTTTTTAACTTGTCACTGTTTCTTTCAAATGATTCATATGAATCATTTGATATAATAGTTCTTTTCTTAAATTGCAAACAAAAAATATTTGTGGTAATAATTTTTTCTGTGACTTTGTTTGTAAAGAAAATTTGTATTGGTATTCCTGACTGTAAGCTTGAAAGTTTGTCAAATGATTTTTAAATTTTCCTGTACACTCAATAAAAATTATTTTTTCTTCAGAGTTTATGGCGATCCCAATTTAAATACCGAAATGAAGGAATCAACAGCACCCAACGCCTCGTAACAGATTTCAAGCAGTTTTGCATGAACTGTTGGAAATTCAAGTTTTTATTTTCTTTCATTCTTTCGAAATAGTGTTTTAGTTTGTTACATACAAGAAAGTGTGCTAAGTCGGTTCATTTATATTCTCCAAAGAAAACACTAATTCGCCAAGTATTTTTTTATTTCGAATGATTTTACTTCTATGAAAGACAACACTAATCCGTTAAATTCAAGAAACAGTAGTAAACAGATGGATTTTTTTTTCTGTAACATTTTTTCAGTATCATGAATTTATATGCTATTATTATTTCTCATTTTTTTAGGGATAGTTAATTTCTGCATCTGTACGATGATACAAAAAAGGCTATATATGCCAATTTTACGGGTGAGATTTCTGCTTTGATTATCTATTGGACAAAAAACACATTTCTTTTATTTTTTCGATATCAGATGTAATATTTCATCATTGAGAGTCTAGAGAATTTGAAAATACCAGAAAATGAACACTTGGTGTTATTTTTCTTTCATTGTCATGGTTTTAAAATACAGTTCAAATTCTAAATTTAGGGTTTTCATTTCTGCGTCCTTAATATTAATTTAAAATACGAGCCTCAACGTAATAAAGAAGGGTCACAGAGTACGGTGATTAATTCATTGAAATATTTAAATTACTTTTCAATTATTATCATATATATATTCTCAATAGAATAAAAATTATTTTCAAAATATTTCTATTTAAAGCATATAAAATGAAGCATTTAAATGAAAGCTAAATATATGTTGAAAGATTGTTTTCAAGAGGAAATATTTTTTACATGGTTAAAAATTTCACATTATTAACTAAAAAATAAACAGAAAATGATAATAAATCGTAGTTGAAAGAATATATGAAATATACTGAATAAACTATTTTTTTCATCCCCCAAAGAATAAGCACAAGGAATGTTGGCAAAGAATTGAGCCTTGTTAATCCTAATATTTTTTAATATTTGAAAAAAATTATTGAATTAAGTCTTGAAGTTTTTCATACATAATCCATGTAATATTTTTGACCTGATCATGTAACATAATAAACTATGTAATATTTTTGACTTGACTATATAACATAACAAACTAAGTAATGACTTGAAAAATGAGTATTGCATCATCTTGTTTAATGTAAAATATAAAACATACCATGCACTAAAAATTCGAGAAAAAAAAAGGAGATCAGAAATCTCTTGCATATATTTTATGCAAATAATTTTAAAAATAATGACACAATTTGAAACTTTATATTCGGAAATTAGTGAAAAACTAGTTGGGATTAAAAAAATCTTTACATATTAAATGTACCAAAGAAAAGAAGTGATCTCAATATTTTATCTTTAATCTTCGGAAACACGAGCAAAAGTAAAAAGGAAGGCAATAAAGAAAGATTTTTCCAGGCTTTTAACACATTGGCTCATATTACGTAATTCCGACCGCTGGATTCGTTGGGTGATTTGTTGGTCATTCTTGCCCAGTGGTCTTTCTCATAAAACTGCCGGCACTGCGAGGGGCAATTAGTTTGGCCACCGACCAGAGTAGTTGCTGACGATAAAGTAGCATTTAGCGAATCCTTCCTCGCACTAAAGAAGATTGGATTTCCTCAATTTTTTGGTTATTTAACTAGGGGTTCATAAGCTCATTCTTTTATTAGGGCTGGAGACTGTACGTAAATCATGTATTTATCAGGAATTTTTTAAAAAGAAATAATTAAAATAATTGGCATATCTGGGGATTATGTCATTTTTTCCGTAAATCTCAAAAATGTATCTCTTTTTATAAATAACTATCAAGTTTGCACTTTTTAAAATTAAATTCTTTCCTTCTCCAAAAATAAGGGATTAACTAGATTAAATAAACCTGTAGAGATAAAAAAAAATGGAATTTTAGTAAAGAATTTTATTACTGTTGTTATCAAACTGAAATTGGAGAGGATTAGGATTATTATGAACTAGTTGTTTTTTTAATTCATAAAATGAAAATTTTTATAACATTAAATAGATAAGCATTAATACATTATAGAATATAACATCTAAGAGGGATCGAATTTTGATGGTGATAATTTTATTCACCTTGTCAAATTGATAGAATATGATTTTTTTTTTGGAAATATTATTTTTTTCACTCAAAATAGTTCGCCGTTACATAAGAAACTCTGCTTTTTATCAGTAATTTCTATCTTTGGTAAGCCATTATCAAGCAGATGATTTATTCCAAATATGAATTTATTTCAATTAAATTTCTTACCCACAAGATGTGCATAGTTTTTTCAGCAAAATAAACAGTCCTACACCTTAAAATTGAGATATTAATTTAAATAGAAATTCATTGGTTGAACTGTTTTTTTGTATAAATTTTAATAGATTTTTAAATTAAAAAACTGTACTAAATTGATAAATATTTACTTAATTTAATATATGTTTGCATAGTTTTTAAAGTGATGTTGTACTTAAAAATTCTTCCCCCCTCATATGCTATTAAATTAAAAAATTAAATTGATACAGTCCATTTAAAGTGCACGAGGAGAGTATTTCAAACAGTTAGATAGATTGAAAAATGCTGACAAAAATTAAAGAATAACAATTTTTTGCATATAATTCTTAATTTATATAATATCTTATTGAACGTAATTTAATTAAAAATGAATAAAATTAAATCAACCAGATATCACAAATTTTAACTAATAGTAACAGTATATGAAAATATTAACAAAATATTCATTCACTTAATTTTAAAATGGTGTGAATGAAAATCAATTACAAATTAAAAGATTACATAATTGATGAAATAATGAAAACTAGGAATTTTATTATCATGAAAGACAGTTAGAATCGAATTAATCATGAATATGTTTATAGAAAAATTGCATGAAAATACAACTGACATAATCAAAATACAATTTTTCAACACTAACTCTCTCATTCCTAAGAACATTCAAGCTCAGAATATTCGGACGCCCAAGTTTCTCTTACAAAGTCAAGGAAAATTCCCTACTCCTTCAAAAACCGCAAAGACAGTCCGTGCTCTTAAAAGGTTTGTATTGAAAAGAATTTCCCACTTAGCTGATGCCTATTAAGCAAATATAAAGCTCGATCATGCTTTGAGAGTTCTCAGGAATTTTTCCTGTCCCCCAAATCCATCAAAGCAAGGGTACCTAACGAACAAAGCATGCGCCTAGAACATTCAATTATTCACACTTAACTAAAGGAGAAGAAATTTCGCAATAAAATCCAATTGTTTCTGATGCCTTCGTTGAAAGACATGAGGGACTTCCAGTATTAATAGAATTAAAAAACCGTAAATAGCAATTTTGTACACGAATATTTCATTGTGATTTTGAATTATTCAAATATCTAGCTTAACTCTTAATTAATGACAATTGAATCATAGTTTGAAACAAGTCATTCTAAGGTATGTATTTTCCTCTTCCAAAATATACCAGAATTGGTAAATAAAATGGTCTGGCCTATAGTCAGGCAAAAGGCACATGCACACAAACACACATTCTCCTTTATTTTTAGTATAGATGAAGAATATTTTTGTTCTCCTTTATTTTTAGTATAGATGAAGAATATTTTTGTTCTCCTTTATTTTTAGTATAGATGAAGAATATTTTTGTTCTCTTTTATTTTTAGTATAGATGAAGAATATTTTTGTTGAGTTTGAGCATTGTTGTTGTTACTCTTCTATTTTGTCTTAACCCTTTAAAGGGCCATTTTTTTCTAGTCATATTATGTTAAATTATTTTTAGGCTTGAAATTAGAATAAGAAAAGGGATTCATTTAGCTTATTAGATAAATTTAATTTGGTTAATTAATAATTAAGTGACAAACCAAGACACATCATTTTGTGTAAGATAAAGAGCTGAATCATCTAAGTTTCTGTCTTTCTAAAAATAATTGTCAGAACTTATGCCAACCTACATAATTTCATACAAAGATTAATAAATTTGGTGGGAAGCATACTTCTCACGGCCTTAGAAAGGGTTAAATAAAAAAAAAATCCAGTTTTTATTCTTGCGTTTGTAAATAAAGTAATTAAGTTTAATATTTGAGGTGAGAAATCCAATTTTTTTTTATCGATCATTTAAAAAGTAAAATTGAAGGATGCATACTTTTTTTTCAAATATTATTGAAATAGCTGTTATTGGAAATGGACCATAATCATATTTTCAGAAAATTTAGGATGTAAGTGTTCATTTTCATGAAAGGTACAACTTTCTATTTTTGCAGAAATTTTCTTCATGCAAAAATAGAAGGAGTAATCTTGCAGAAAAATATATTTTCTTTCGACAAATGTTTTTCAACGCTATATACGAAAACGGCATTTTCTGACATTGATTTTATTTTACGATATTTTCCTTATATTCTCCGTTTTAAAATTTGTTGGCATATATTTTCAAATTTAGAATTTTGGGCTTTTCAAGTTTATATTATACTCAGATAGAGTGTTTGTTTCAAGACAGCAACTTGAATTTTAATGAGCGATTCTTTTCACTATGACAGAAAAATATCAAATCACATTCTATTAAGAATTACTCTTTTCATATATTAAATTAAACTCACCTTTTAAAAACAAATTACTACCTATTTTGCATCCTTCACTTTTAATAATATACATTTTATAAAATTTAAAACCAAGTTATTTTCGATATTAAAGTCGAAATTATTGATATATGTATCTCATAAATATCAACAAAGTTTTAAAAAATATTGAGAAAATATTTTCAAATCCATGAATATCTTACACTTTAAGAACGGTGCATAGATTTCACGCTTTGTACAACCACACGAAGAAACATATCTCCTCCACGAATGACAAAAAGCAAACAATGCACTCAAATATACCGACTTTGGCAAATTGAAAGTGCACTTGTTGCGTTTCGTTGAAATTTCTTTTTGATTGCATAGAGCTCTTTTTCCATTACCATACTTCCACAAGCAAGGAATATTTCCTTCACGTCCCTAGAGTGGAGCAACGCTCAAGTATACAAGGGAAGCAATATTAGATGTAGTGACTCAACTTAGATTCATTCTGGTCTAAATATAGCAGCGTGATATTCTTTTCTTTTCTTGAATTTGTCATTTTCTTAAGGTATTGCTCATGAACAAGCAAAAGCCAATTGAAATATTTCCTCGGAATCTTATATTCGCAGAAGAAAATTTAATACAAAACAATGTTGGATTGACGGCAAGAAATTATTTGTTGTTTGATGTGTAAATCCCACCGTTATCAATATCCAGTTCCACAAAAGACACTGAATTTCTGATTTTAAAAAAATTGTATACAGGAGGATCTGTAAAGTCCCTTTAAATTCAAAACGGTGTCTCTTATAGACAGGGAAGTAACAACTGACTTTAGTAAATGAGTAGGCTGAATTTATTGAGACTCGTTGCAGCACCCCTGGCAGAGAAATAAGGAAGCTACAAAATAGCAATAAATAAAGGATATGATTTTTTTTTAGTTTCTACATTTCACGTTCTGCGTTTCTACACACTAGAAATTTATTATCATAACGGAACATTATGTATCCTAAACTGCCAACAATATGCCCATACATACATACCTTACCTCAAATGATTAATTAATATTATTCCCAGAAGAAAAGGTAGTCTATTAATCCTTATAGGCAATTTTAAAGTACAGTTTCAGTTATTTTAAAGGATAATATATCGTACTTTGAATATTTTTCTTTTTATTGTAGCAGATATGTCAACGATAGCAGGAAATTGAAAATTCACTAAAAAATATATAATTATCGAATAGATCCAAACAGATATTCATAAAGAAAAATGAATTGAAAATTGAGAAGTAGAAAATTACAATCTTGTAGAAGTAAGTGGAGCATTTTAACATGTAATACAGTTTTTCAGGTAATAAGCTGTGTATTTAATTTAGTTACTTATGAACTTTGTTTCCAATCAAGAAATATCATAGAATTTACCAATTACCATCTCATTCGCAGAGAGATTTTTATCAAAATTGAAAATAATATTAAATTATTTGAGATATAACAATAATCAAGTACTTTTTTCCCATTATTCTTTTTTATCTCTCAGTTGCGAATTAACTAAAAAACTAAATTAAAAAAATGTTATAAAAACAGTAAGAAAATGAAACAAAAATTCAATATTGTAACTTTTTCATAAATATTCGCAAAACCAATTGCAGATAGTTACTTTATTAAGCAATTATTTGATCTATTAAATAAAATGGCAGAATTGAAATTACAGAAACACTTTAACTTGTTTCATTTCTTATACATCCTTAATAATCCTTTTTTATCTTAAATAAACAATTGTTTTCAATGAAATCAATATCAAAATTTTAAAAAAAATCATCATTTTACTGTGGGAGATTTGTTTTAAAACATCGCAATTGGTTTTTTATTAGGTTCTACTTCTGTCCTCATAATATTATTGAAGCTTTATAATAATTCCTCAATTAACTTTTCGCTAACATAAGAATAAATTTATTAAAAATTCTTAAAAAAATTAATATGAATGAAAGAATCTTAGATTTCTTTTGTAGATCGTAACTACAAAACATAACAAACGTGAACGTTAGGGAAAAAAAAGATTACTTTAAGCACATATTGGCATCGATGTTGCCGTTGCATTTTAGAGATTGCAATGATTTTTTGTAGCTGGATTTTCTTTCATATTCTGTGCAATGATATTTCTTTTATGGTCTTTCCTTCAAACAAGTATTCTTCCTTTTCAATCCGATGTACAGAGATTCCACAAGAAACTGAATGTTATTGTACCATTTCGCCTTAAATGTTTACAGGACAAAATATTTTCTTACGATTTTGTTTAATGTTTAGTGAGTCAATTGTGATGAAATATCCCACATAAAAATGTATTCACCTGAAATTATTTCTGCTAGACAGATTTCTGTTCGTCAGAAATTTGCTTTCTAAAAGTAAAACATAAATTAAAAATAACGATGAGATGACACCAAGAACTTGAATGCCAAGTTGTTAAGTAAATTTATAAAATATCAGCACTTTATTTACAGACATCGTAAACACTTTCCTAATCAGTCTCCCTTATGTAAATCCCTAATTATTTTTGTGTAGAAGTTCACTCAAAATTATTTATCGGAGTAGTAACATTTTTCATTCAAGGCTATTATTTAAAATCTATATGAATTTATATAAAGATAATAAATCAACAATTATTTCGGTGATAGATCTGCTCTCTATAAAAATATGCAAATATTTGCTTTTAAAACATCATTTTTATATGAAATTTACAAGAATAATTCAAAGGAAAGTATTATATAAGATATTTTAAGTTACGTTAGGCAGTTAGGTCTTTAAGTGAAACTGCGATTTTCCGATAGAAAATGAATTTTAGTCGTCTGCATGGCTTCCTTTGATGGGACAGTTTAGAATACGTATGAAGAATGGCATTCATTTCGCCATTCCTTATCTCGGAAAAATTTATGACAATCAATAACATATAATACATTTTGCAGTTTTAGGAAGACCCCTTTTGATGCCACGGAAAGTTCATAGATTTAATCACAAATATATCAGCCAATTTTATAGATAATTTCCTGAAATTTTTTCCTGAATTTTTATTATGATATAGCGCACATTTTTAATTGGAATTTTTATCCCAACTCCTTTATTTTTTAAAGTTATTTTTGTAGCATACTTACTTCGATGCTTGGAATGTTGTAAGTTATCTCACTGAATTCAACCTAATCAGTTTACTGTAAGCACTCGTTAATTCCCTACTTATATGAGACGTTTTCAACTCAAAGGAATTAATTGGAATTTTTCGATCTACCTGTATATTGTGACATACGATAATGTAGGAAGCGATTTACCTATATCGTCTAAAGAAATATATAGAAGAAATAAATAACCAAACATAATCAAAAAATTCTCAAATTCCTCAAATTAACTATATTTTGTTAATAATTTGTTTTAAGAAAAAAAAATGGAACAAAAGATCATTTCATGGGATGAAAAAGCTTCATGGAACACTTGAACGAATGGAAATGAATATATATATATATATATATATATATATATATATATATATATATATATATATAATCTAAAGTCTCCTTATTGATTTAAAAATTTTCATTATCAAATTTTCGGTAGAGTGTTGATTGTGTAATGATGTCATATAGATTATTAACAATAGATTAAACAAAAGATTGGATGTATACTTCCAGCAGCTTAAAAAGAATACCATTGCACGTTCATGTCTCCCATAACCGAAGCAAAATACTACTTTATCGAAAGCAACTCCCTGACCGGAGGGCAAAATAATCGTCCCTCGCAGTGTCGACAGTTTTATAGGAAAGACGACAGAGAGATAGTGGTCAACAAATCACCTATCGAATCCCGTCGATCGAAAGTACTAAAAAACTCCTTGCGTTAAAATCCGGAGAAAATCTTTAGCCACTGTCCTTTTTTTATAGTTTTTGCGAAGAAACTTTTTGAGTCCTGCGAAAATAAATCTCAATATACGGAAAATAAGTTATTTATCAGGGAAGTATTAACAGGAAATAATAATTCACAGATGACTACTTCCATTTCTTTATTTCTGAATCCAGTCTTATATTCAGCACATAGTTACGATCTCTTTAAAGGAATGTATTTGAATGAATGTAAGAATGTATTTATTTAGTAATACTTGCTGTGCCTAATTTTACGTTTTATGCATAAATTCCTCCAAAAGTCAATTTTTGAGCTTTAAATACATTAAAATCCTGTTATTTTTCTAGCCTTATATGTTTTCTCTTCATTATGTGAATGGAATACACGTATGGATTCAAATTTTATGATGCCATAATGCCATTTAAAACTTTACTGTTTAGGTAATATCTTCTGAACAAACATTATCTTTCATGGCACAGCAACTTCGCTTTTTTATTCCTCATTAATTTAACAGATATTTATATCCAACGACACAAACAATAATGTATCACAATTTGATACATTTAATCTATTAAAATTTCTATAGGATTTAAAGCCTTCACTCCTACTCTATAATATTTATTCATGAAAAATTTGGTAGATTTTAGCCAATGTAGATCTTTTAAACCTTAAATTTTCCGAATTTTTTTTTATAATGTCATATGACAGCCAAAAACCTTCTGAACATTTTTTTGGCATTGCACAATTATGTATGATACTTAATTTAAAATATGTCAAAAACATGAAGGTCAATGACCTTTCAATTAGGAACATTTCCTTTAAGGTCATTTTTCTCAATACTACGTTATCAGAGCTTATTCGCATGATTGAACAAAAATGGTTCAACGTATCAGTATGACATTTTCCAGGTAGGCTTATATACACATAATAATCTTGGAAATCCAAGCATTATTATGTATTCTTTTTTTTTCAGTGCTTGCTAATTTTCTAAAAATGTTTTAAAAAGGCATTATCATATTTAAACTTAAAAAATAAAATAACTCCAGTAAAACTCTTAAAATGATATCACTTTGCATGATTATCAAGTTATGTTTTTGGGAGTAAATTGGTGTAAAATTTTTTTAATACAAGCTTCTTATTTTCTGAAAACATTTGTGCGCAAGGAAATTCTATCGCAATAATTCATACGGTACAATTTGTTATTTCACCTATATATTAATTAATGAAAATTATTTGACTGACGTAAGAAATTCATAAATTAAGTTAATATGTCTTTTAAAACTTTTGTAAAAAAATCTATTGAATTTAAGAAGTTTTTCTTACGTTAGGGTGAGACGAATTTTACCAATTCGAGATCTGTTTTAGCTGTTAAAGACATTATAGCCCCAAAACACACACCAAATATCCTTTAGAGCACGAAGAAATAAACAACCTGTCAAACATATGCGCTCGCGCATACACACGATCGGACAGAGCATCCGCTGTTTTTTTTTTTTTTCATTTAATATAGTTTTTATGAAGTAGTCGGGTAATTCGGAAGAGAAATTTAAATATACTTATTAATAAAATATGAATAGTGTAACGAAATAATTTTTTTTACTTGATTTAAAGAGCTTATAAAGTATTAGATGTGAAGAACACAATGACAGAAACTAAATATACTGGGTTGGCAACTAAGTAATTTCGGATTTCACTCAGAGATGGCTTCAGTTGAATTTTTAGGTTTGCAGACGTATTACAAATGTAAATCACATTTTGTTGTTTGATAGTTGGCAATTCAGCTGTCAATCAGTAAAAAAGGTTTTTTGATCCGTTGCGTAGTTTTCGTTTGGCGTTCGTTGAAAAATGGAAAATCAAAAGGAACATTTTCGTCATATTTTGCTTTTTTATTTACGCAAAGGGAAAAACGCATCGCAAGCTCATAAAAAGTTATGTGCTGTTTATGGTGACGAAGCCTTAAAAGAACGGCAATGTCAAAAATGGTTTGCCAAATTTCGTTCCGGTGATTTTTCACTCAAAGATGACAAATGCTCTGGTCGTCCAGTTGTAGGTGATGACGACCTAATCAAAGCAATAATCGATTCGAATCGTCACAGTACTACACGCGAGATTGCAGAGAAGCTTCATGTATCACATACATGCATTGAAAATCACTTAAAACAACTTGGCTATGTTCAAAAACTCGATACATGGGTTCCTCCCTAACTGAAAGAAACGCATTTAACGCAACGCATTAACAGCTGCGATTTGCTAAAGAAACGTAATGAAAATGATCCATTTTTAAAACGACTGATATTTGGCGATGAAAAATGGGTTGTTTACAACAATATCAAGCGGAAAAGATCATGGAGCAGGCCAGTTGAATCAACTCAAACAACATCAAAATCTGATATTCATCAAAAGAAGGTCTTGTTATCAGTTTGGTGGGATTACAAAGGAATTGTCTACTTTGAACTCTTACCACACAACCGAACGATCAATTCTGATGTCTGCATTGAACAACTAACGAAATTAAACAATGCAGTTGAAGAAAAGCAGCCCGAGTTGACAAATCGAAAAGGTGTTGTATTCCATCATGACATTGGTCACTCGGCAAAAATTATTGGAGCTTGGTTGGGATGTTTTGCCACATCCACCATATAGTCCTGACCTTGCACCATCTGATTACTTTTTGTTTCGATCTTTACAAAACTCCTTGAATGGTAAAAATTTCAATAATGATGATGTCAAATCGTACCTGATTCAGTTTTTTTCTAATAAAAACCAGAAGTTTTATGAACGTGGGATTATGATGCTGCCTGAAAGATGGCAAAAGGTCATTGATCAAAATGGGCAATACATTACAGAATAAAGTTATTTAGTTCCATGAAAAAATTGTCTTTCATTTTCTAAAAAAATCCGCAATTACTTAGTTGTCAACCCAATATTTTTTTTATAATTTAGATTAAATAATAGATAGCAATTAAATGCTTCTTACTAGAAGAATCTTCTTTTAATCTAACTCTATTAAATACTTACTGTAACTGTCGCTCTAAAGTTATGACGTCTGTTGCTAACTCAATTCATTCCAGTTCTTATAAAAGTATCCATCTTTTAGTGATGAGGCGACAAACCGGAAAATCTATTTCCGGTCCTTCTCTAACATTCATTTATGAACATCGCATTTCCGTTGGCCAAGAATAACTTCCGGCACTATAGATCTCGCTTTGAATGGGATTTCACCTTCGCCTATGATTTTTAAGAGATAAAAGGTCTTCGGACTAACAACTTCATTTTCTGTGCCCATTTAGATAATACCTTTCTGATGTGATTTCTCATTTAAGGTGTTCTGAATAATTTATTTATACAATAAATGTGAGATTATGAAAGTCCGGAGTGATATATTTTTTATGTTTTATATAGCTATCTTGGAATAAATTTCGACATTCTCTTAATTGGAGGAATTAAATAATTGAATAATAATTGGTTATTGTAGGATGCATGTATCAGTTTTTTGCATGCAGTTTTTCCTTCAAAAATACCCGGAACTTTGTCAAGCCAAAATAAAATATTTATTAAGTTGTGAACAGGGAAAGTGAATGCATCATTGGATTATATTGTTTAAATTTGCAATTATTGACCTCTAAATTTTTTTATACGTTGGAACCATGCAACAAAAATAATACTTTTTAATGTAGTTGTTGCTTTCTGAATGCTGAAAAAATTATCGTCAGAATCCAGTCTTAGAAATTTGGAAAACATGCACCAAACAATAATCTTTATATGCAATTATTTCTTTATCAGTGTTGTATATTCCATATAAAGTCATGTCAATAACTTTCACTGTTTAAATTAGGCACATTGTAATTGTATTCTCTTACAGAATGCCAACATTAGATAAAAGATGTTTTCTACAATGATACATTCAGTTAAAAAATTAAAGCGACCTTCTTGTATTATAGTTTCAATTACTTAAAATGATTTTCAGTAATATAAGGTAATTTTAAAATGCACTATGCAAATAATAAACGGAATGGGCTGGGTTTCTAAAAAATATTTCAAATACTTTATTACAAATATTTACTCGTAATACAATCATCTATTAACATAATCATGATGTAATCGTCATTATATTCAAACTTCAAAACTCTGTTATATTAAGAACAATTTATGTCATTGAATTTTTAAAATTATCTCACATTCAGATATACACAAATATATAAATAGAAAAAAAAGATAATCAATCAATTGACGAATGTGGTCCAAAATTTGAAATTCATCTATAATTTTGAGGATAAAATTACAATAATTTAATTTTTAAAAATTATCATCTTCCACATTCCCAGTGGACAGATAGACACAGATTTCCCATAGACGAACATTGCCTATATTTGATAGAAATCCACAATTTTGGTGTCTACATCAAATTTCATCTCTATAGGTCATTTCCTTTTTAAATTATCTAATTAAGAGAAAATATAAACAATAGACAGATGTAATAAATATTTTTTACGAAATCAGGAAAGTCAGAAATACGGAGATTCATCAAAATGAAAAAAATTTTTTTTTGATAATTATAATATTTCTTTGTATATTTTTTATACAACAAAGGGAAAAAAATGTATCAGCGATGTTTGCATTGATACGTAATAAACCACAGCTTTTAAGATTTATCATCTTGATAAGAATTTTGCTACTTACCTGATATTATTACATTATGTTTTCCAACCACATTACAGATTTCTGTTATTATGGTAGAAATGTAATAATATTCGTTATCAGCATCAATAAATGTTTTCAGTAGGAAAATATGTCTTAGTTAATTATAAAATACGTATTTTTTTGTCAATCAATTAATCGGTTGAAATTCTTTTTATCTTTATTTAATTTGGGTCCAATTCTTGCTAGTATTTTATAAAAACTGATGAGCTTGAATTGCGATTAATTTCGGTTACCAAAAGTAACCGAAATTAATCGCATTTGAATTTTGAATTTAGTTAACACCTAAACTGATTGGAGCTAATGAATGCAAAATATCTGAGTTCTTTTTGGTTTTTGAGGGTACAAGGCTCTCTCTCCCAGCACCCTTGTTTAGTCTAACTGAAATCGCCTGCGTATTATGCGTCTAATTTTGCATTCAAAATTCAGTGGACAATAGTTTGTATGCTATCAGAACATCCGACTGAATATCACAAACTAAGAAGAAAATTAAGACTTCAAGATGATTATAATTCTTATATTTAATATTGCCATAATTTTCCTCTATACATTTTTTACAAAAGATTCTATTTATAATCAAAACTTTTTCTTTAATTTTAATGATAAAATAACCAAATTTATAATATAAATAAATAATATAGTATTAATATATTTTTTTTTTGTATTTCTTTTAAATAATATTTCCTCAATTGCCTTTTTGCAGTCTTTTCTTATTTTTATCCTAAAATGATTTCTGGAGGATTATTACAAAAAAACCTTGGACAAATACGATTGAGTCTCAATCAGAGGATGGATAAATGACATGCGCATTTCAAATCTTTTCTTTCCAAATTAGTTTAAATTAAATTTAGTTCAGATTTGTATCAGAATACTTTCTTTTTTTATTACAATATTTATTAAACAATTGAAAGACGATATTTGATTTGATTTTCAGAAAATAGAAGTACTGAGAATTTTTTTGAATAATAGTCTTTTAGCATCCGCTTTTTTAGGAAAGAATCTAAATTATTTATCTTTATCACACGTTGCATGGGAGGACATATTTTGATAACTCTGATCAAAAATTTGGATGTCATTAAAAATGTAGTGCTGTAAATAATATTATTTAAAAGATGATCCTGAACTGATTAGATTGAAAATGATTCAGTGTTTAATAATTTTTCTTTATACAGTTTTATGATTAAGAAAATTGAAAGGAATATTACAACATTGTTCTTTAAATACTGAAAGGAAAAAATTTCATATTTCAAGAAAATAAATTAACATTTTAAAAATGAGTAACAGAAACGTATTTCAAAATTTTATAATTTTATATATATATATATATATATATATATATATATATATATATATATATATATATATATATATATATATATATATATATATATATATATAGTAACCAATCTAAAGTAAGAAAAAGTTTGACAACGAAACTAAAATGAAAACTAAACAAAACAGTTTCGAAATCGCAACTAAAATTTATTACCTACTAGCCGCCTTTGGCGACCAGCCGGTTTGCCAATCTTAATGTTCGTTAAAATTTTAATAATTAAATATTTTATGCAATTTCTACTTTAATAGCTTCTTCATCAAAATATTTTAAAACTTCAAATTTTGATTATCATATAATTCATTCATAATATTATAAAGGCCTTCAGTCATAACGTAATATGTGTCTCTCTCATTTTCTGTTAGCTCCCGTAGAATTTATGCTTTAAATTAAAGTGGAAAGAATTTATCTTCAATTAATATAATAATATTTTTTACTGAAACAAAGCATTTTTTTATAATCTGATTACTGAAAATAGAGTCACTCAGCGTTTAAACTTTATAGGCACTAAAGAATATCTTTTTAAATTTATGTAATATCTCAAGAGTTGGTCAACAAAATTTTCTTAGATTCATTATGAGCAGATCGATTAATTAACAATGTTTAAATTTAAATGCATCAAACACTAAGAAAATAAAACGAATCGTTTAAAATAAACGGTCGAAAACAGGTTTAAAAAAAACTACTTAAAAAACGATGCACTTAAAACTATAAGCATATACAAAAAATATATAACTAACGTAAATACAATTTACTTACAAAAGCATGCAACTAACCCAAAAATAATTTAAATCATCCATTGATAACGTTGTCATGGCAACAATCAGAACAGAATGCGCATGCGTGAATTTTCTTCGCCGGTTACGTAACTCAAATACGTGATTTTTTTCTACGCCAGTTGGGGTAACGCTATGCAGATTATACATTTTTAATTTCCTTTATTCTGTGTTATTTTAATTCAAAAGTACTTCACAATGAATCTGAAACATGGATTAATTAACAATGTTTAATTTTAAATGCATAAAACATTAAGAAAATAAACAGAATCGTTTGAAATAATCCGCCGAAAAATATTAACCCTAGCTTCATTACTGTTGGGAGAAAAAAAAACTGAAGCCTTTCTCGTTTGGCGCTGGGGATTATGGAAGATTTTTTTGGCGGAAAAGTTGGCGGTGGGGAAAATGGAAGATTTTTTGGCGGGAAAGTTAGTTTTTAATTAATAATTAAAATTCTAATTAAAAATTCGAAAAAAGAAACCCCAGGTGCACATTCCCAACCTCCAAGGTATACATGTACCAAATTTGGTAGCTGTATGTCAAATGGTCTGGCCTGTAGAGCGCCAACACACACACACACACATTGAGCTTTATTATAAGTACTAGCCGCCTTTGGCGACCAGCCGGTTCGCCAATCTTAATGTTCGCTAAAATTTTAATAATTAAATATTTTATGCAATTTCTACTTTAATAGCTTCTTCATCAAAATATTTTAAAACTTCAAATTTTGATTATCATATAATTCATTCATAATATTATAAAGGCCTTCAGTCATAACGTAATATGTATCTCTCTCATTTTCTGTTAGCACCTGTAGAATTTATGCTTTAAATTAAAGTGGAAAGAATTTATCTTCAATTAATATAATAATATTTTTTACTGAAACAAAGCATTTTTTTATAATCTGATTACTGAAAATCGAGTCACTCAGCGTTTAAACTTTATGGGCACTAAAGAATATCTTTTTAAATTTATGTAATATCTCAAGAGTTGGTCAACAAAATTTTCTTAGATTCATTATGAGCAGATCGATTCATTAACAATGTTTAAATTTAAATGCATCAAACACTAAGAAAATAAAACGAATCATTTAAAATAAACGGTTGAAAACGGTAGAATTTATGCTTTAAATTAAAGTGGAAAGAATTTATCTTCAATTAATATAATAATATTTTTTACTGAAACAAAGCATTTTTTTATAATCTGATTACTGAAAATAGAGTCACTCAGCGTTTAAACTTTATGGGCACTAAAGAATATCTTTTTTAATTTATGTAATATCTCAAGAGTTGGTCAACAAAATTTTCTTAGATTCATTATGAGTAGATCGATTCATTAACAATGTTTAAATTTAAATGCATCAAACACTAAGAAAATAAAAAGAATCGTTTAAAATAAACGGTTGAAAACAGGTTTTAAAAAAACTACTTAAAAAACGATGTACTTAAAACTATAAGCATATACAAAAAATATATAACTAACATAAATACAATTTACTTACAAAAGCATGCAACTAACCCAAAAATAATTTAAATCATCCATTGATAACGTTGTCATGGCAACAATCAGAACAGAATGCGCATGCGTGAATTTTCTTCGCCGGTTACGTAACGCAAATACGTGATTTTTTCTACGCCAGTTGGGGTAATGCTATGCGGATTAGACATTTTTAATTTCCTTTATTTTGTTTTATTTTAATTCAAAAGTACTTCAGAATGAATCTGAAAGATTGATTCATTAACAATGTTTAATTTTAAATGCATCAAACATTAAGAAAATAAACAGAACCGATTGAAATAATCCGCCGAAAAATTTTAACCCTAGCCTCATTACTGTTGGGAGAAAAAAAAACTGAAGCCTTTCTCGTTTGGCGCTGGGGATTATGGAAGATTTTTTTGGCGGAAAAGTTGGCGGTGGGGAAAATGGAAGATTTTTTTGGCGGGAAAGTTAGTTTTTAATTAATAATTAAAATTCTAATTAAAAATTCGAAAAAAGAAACCCCAGGTGCACATTCCCAACTTCCAAGGTATGCATGTACCAAATTTTGTAGCTGTATGTCAAACGGTCTGGCCTGTAGAGCGCCAACACACACACACACACACACACACACACACACACACACACACACACACACACACACACACACACACACACACACACACACACACACACACACACACATTGAGCTTTATTATAAGTATAGATTTAAACTAAAACCAAAAAGGAACTTCATAGTATTTAGAGAGCTCAATTGCAGCTACTTCTAAAACACAGATGAATTGATACAAAAGTATTAGAATCAAGTTAATAGGAAAAACAAAAATCAAATAAAAATTAAACCAAAAAAATTATTAAAAAAATATTAAAAAAAGAATCCGGCCTGAAGACGTTTTCAAGGGTCACCCTCAGGCAGGGATTCAAATAAAGGGATTTTTTCTGTGAGGACATTCACGAGGAATCATTATTAGACAATGTCTGTATGTCCTCACAGAAAAAATCCCTTTATTTGAATCCCTGCCTGAGGGTGACCCTTGAAAACGTCTTCAGGCCGGATTCTTTTTTTAATATTTTTTTAATAATTTTTTTGGTTTAATTTTTATTTGATTTTTGTTTTTCCTATTAACTTGATCCTAATACTTTTGTATATATATATATATATATATATATATATCACTTGACAAAGTAAAATAGAAGATAAATAGATAAATGCATTGATCAAATATAAAACCAATAGCTTCATAAATTATCTAAACTTTCAGATGAATGGATCTTTGTGTATGGAAATTTAATGTTCAACGACGATTTCATTTTTGTGTAATAAGTAACAGTGTTGCTGTTGTTTCTTATGACACTTGCCACGGACAAGCCCGCTGTTACGAAGACAGTGATTTAAGCCGGAGGGGGAATGTCTCTTGGTTTTATAGTAGCGCCAACTAAGGTCAAGAATACGCCTTTGCCATTCACGCATCACTCATTCGCTTGCACAACCCCTTTTTACAGGAGGGCACATTCACACATCTCACAGACAGAACAACGGAAGAACAACCATGCCCAAACCAGGACTCGAACCTTGGAAAGACGCGCGACCCCTATGCCAGGACTCCGGCATAAGTAATAGTGAGTATTTTATAATAATAATAGTTTTCTTCAAAATTGATAATTTATTGTGAATCATATTTTTCCAGGAACGAATTTATCGATTCTTAATTAGAGTTTATGAACACAATTAAAAATTACTTCTTAGTGACATTTTTAGTTTTAAATGTGGATTAATAAAGAAAATTAATGCATTTATTAAAAGTATGTAAAATTGTACAATATCATATAATATAGATATATATTGAATAATTTCATATAATATTGTGCTACAGGCAATAATCTGAGTTGGGAAGAGGAGTAACGTATCTAAAGGTATTTTTTAATTTTCATTAAAAATTATAAAATATGTTTCTTCAATTCTTTCTGAATTGAAAATTTAAAATTTCTTTGTATAGTAAAATAAGGACACATTATATAAATTTAGTACAATAAAAGAACTGCATGCTGTCTAAGGTGTCATCATTATCAAGTGTCATTTAAAATTATAAGGTATGTCTCAAATCAGTTAAATTATAACATTGCAAAAATGCGCTCATCTGTCTAATCAAATTATTATCTACATGCATTCCATACAAATGTAGTTTATATTTAAGTGTTAATATAATCAATATGATGCAAGTTTTTTTTTTTAAATATATATAAATGTTACTTAAAATAAAGTGAATATTTACAAAAAATATTAATCAATTTAATTATGATATCTGCATTACTACCCTCAAGAAATGTTCGAAACGATAAAAAGTATTAAATCTCGCTATATTTCCTCAATCAGAATTTATTTATAATTGAATTTCACACATTTTTGATATGTCCACCTAACAAGACTTTTGTTGAATTTATTACAATATTATTTCAAGATAACTTCTATTAACTTCATATCTTCCAGTCGACGAAGTAATTATCTAAGAAAATTTATTTCAGAAATTTAGTTAAATTACCACAGAGTACTAATCCTATTCACTCCCACATACCAACAAATTTCTTTGCATGAGTTTGCTGGTAGTTAGTGGAGTAAAATAACCGCTGGGAGTTCTATGTTGAAGTGACTAATTTATAATTTGTGTTGACAAATGTGACAATAAATGCCAATAAAGTCCATTAGTTTCACTATAAAACAACATCACATAGTATACGGACTAATAGGTTTCATATCTAAATATATCAACATGCTTCGATAGTAACAACCTTGTCATGTTTAGATTATGCTATATTATGTGTCAATGTTTTAGCTCATATCAACATATTATCTCATATACGTAATCTTCGAATATAGTATCTGAAGTGACTAGCTTTTCATTAAATTTAGTAGACGATAGGTCAGCAGTTTAAATTAATTAGTTGATATTAATCGGCTTGCTCGATGAAAGCAAATAATAAGTAAACGGTGGAGTTATTAGAAATAAATTTCGGTGTTTTGAAATTTGATGACTGAAAGAGATTACAAACGGAGTTATTAAAAGGAATCTACTTTTATGATGATAACTTTGTTTAGTAAATAATCAATTAAATCAAAAAAATTAACAAATATATAAATATTCTTGTTTTTAATATTCTTTAATATTTTTAATATTTAAATATTCTTGTTTCTAAAATATAATAAAATCAAAAATAATTTATTTATATACATAAAATATATAAACTATCGTGCAGAAAATAGCTTAGCCTCTGAAACAGGAACATATAATTAAGATTCTATCCGCTTTAAATTTTTAAAAGTAATAATAAATATTTATATGAATAAAACTTTTAACTTATTTTTATTGGATTTAAAAAGAAAAACAAATATCCAACCTAACTTTATTATAATTATTAATTAAATTTCTGTTCCCCATTTTTTTTGTTTGTAATTCTAAATCTTCTAAATAGCTTGGCTTTGCATCTATTTGTTGAAAAATACTTAGATTTTGTTACTAAGGTATATCCTGAAGATCGTTTAGTTTTCAAATTGTTTATAAGCATAGAACGAGTTAATTTCATCACTTATTTTCACTATCTGTAACTTTAAAAATATTTTCATAGATTAATGTTAAACCATTCAAATACTGGAAGTCTCAATTGGTTGGATATAAATTATTATTTAATATATTCTTTTAAATTTGCATTCCATCTTCTCCATAGATTAATTTTTTCTTATATTGATTAGAAGATAATATATATATATATATTCTGTAGAAAAGAAAGATAATCCTATACTGTTTAATTTATAAAATATTATTTCTAATTTTTAATTAATTGGTCCGTTTTTTAATCATGAGCTTACTTTCAACATTATTTTTATGGCCTCCATCTTTTTTAAGTGCTATGCAGAAATTGTTGTGTTTGTTTCTAGAAAAATAAATTGTAAGCATTTGATTAAGAAAACCTAGAATATTTGGTTTGAGTAATATATATATCAATCATCAATCATATATTGAAACACGTATTCATCGGATTTTTTTTCTTTTAGAGCCCCAAATTTCGAATATTTGGTAGTATCAAATCTACCAACAGATGATTGTATACTTACTTACGCTGATTCTCTCAAATCGACAGATTCATTATAGCAGTAGTTTTTTTTTTATTTTTAAAATTTACTGTAATTATTTTTATACACTTCTTATAATAATTTAAAAATATATCATTCATACTCGCAACAGATCAAAGAAGCATATTTTATAAAAATATATAAAGATATACCTATATTTAGTCACAAGTATTGTCAGTCGGTAAACACGATTTCGTCAAATTATATAAGCAAACACGATATTTCGATTCTGGCATTCCTATATTAATTTTCTTACTTAGCAGTTTTGTTTGTGATTTGCAATGCTATATCGATTATATATCGTAATGAAAAATCTAGTTTAATGATAGTTTTTATTTTTAAAAAATGAATTAAGATTATGTACTAATATCATCATTAAAATAACGGGTTCCAGTATGCAATCAGTATACATTATATATAATATAATATATTTTAAATATAAAGGCTTGAAAGTATATCCCCCCCCTCCCCCTCCAGAAATTACGTGTTATACATCCTTTTAGGGTTTTTGCATTCATAATTTTTTTATTGAGATTATAAATACATAAATTAATTTGTATTTTGTTTAAATTTTTTTTTAGAATATATTCTTTAGAAATAAATGAAAAGTTTATTTTTATAATTTCGGACAATTAAAATATATTAAACATGAACCAACCTTTATAATAATGATGATATAGCAGAAATAATGATATACACACTTTACAAACCAATCGAGATTTCCTTAAATCAATAATAATATTCATCCAGTCTAAAGTAATAATGCTATATTCATAAAAAAATAATGTATACATTAAAGTTTCGCTATTCACTGAAACACTACAAAAATATATTGCCCACATTCGATATTTTTAATGGAAAATCAGTTTTCTATATAATGTTTTGGTAAATCAAATATTTTTGCAATCTTCGACATTCAATCATCAAAACAATTTTGAATGAAATTTGGAGGAATTTGAAACAGTGCAAAAGTATCCGAAGTGTAATTTTGTCACATTATAAGTAATTTACAATGTAATGTAAATTTTCTTCAAAAACTACTTAATTAATCGTTAATATGACGTTTATATTTTTGAAAACATTTCTCAATAGTTAAGTGGGAAAAATAAGCCTTTGTTATGATCCGAATTCATTTGTCATTAGGGATTGCAATACCGGACCAAAATTTCAATACCGGTATTCGGTATTTTTTAGATCTTAATACCGGGATACCGGTTTTAATACCGGTATTAGAAATTTTAGAAAAAGAAAGAAAACACAGGTGTTTCTTTGTTTTATTTGCCAGTTTTATTAGAAAGGGTAAATATCACAAAAAATAATTCGTAACTTATAAATTATAACAGTATATAAAGAATCACAAAAAGTAAAGGAACAACTTATTTATTTAAATCACAAAAAATTGTAAATATCATAATTGTCTGTGATACTAATACAAATTTTTGAAATGTGATCTTAAAAAACATTTTTATTTCGGTATGCCTTTCATCTGTGCGGTTTTTCAATGTAATATATAATCTTCAGATAGTAATGTGTGCTTTTCTAGTGTGATGTGTGCTGTTAGGAGTAAACGGTTCCAACGTGTTTTAAAATCTAATATTAATATATATTGTTTTATTTTCAGTTAATATGTATTTTAGTAATATGTCATCTTTTATAGGGGAACGTTTAAATATCTTAACAATTTTTCAAACTTTATAAATTATAGGAAGCAATTCTTGATGGGTTAATATTTCATCATCATTAGCAATATCTTATTCAACAATTACATTGTCAATATCACTCTCACTCTTACTCTCTTTAAAGTTGGAATTCGAAATTTCTATATCCACAGTATTTGGATTCTTCTGCTCTTTATTTTTTTGGAAAAATACATCTATTACTCCTAACTGAATTCCATGAGGATAGCATAATTGCTGATTTGCACCAATCAACTTTCCAACTTTTTTCATAATTGTTGCTCCATCAGTCATTATGGATACAATTTTTCTTTCAGGGATAATCCATGTTTTGCTAATTTAGATTTAAGCAATTAATTAAGCCATTAATTAGTTACTTAATTTCGTCCGTTAGGGAGACATAAAAACAAAAACGTATACTATTTTGCTATGTTGGCGATCTCTGAACATATAGTGGAGACAATTTAAAAATTTTTTAGTAAATACCGAAAAACCGGTATTTAAACTTGTGAATACCGGTATTACAAAATTGTACAAATGGCTCAAAATACCGGTATTCGGTATCCCGGTATTGCAATCCCTATTTGCCATCTATTATAAATCATTTGATCTTGAATTACACTAATGGAATCACTTTATTGCCTTGATTTAATTTTATTACTCATCAAATATTGTTACGGATTACTCCATCATGTTCTTTCGACGATTTGTTGATCGATGAAATAAAACACAGTCCTTTAATAACGGACGATTTTACACGGTTTATTGAACACGAAGAGACGAATACATAGAGACGAGAAATGTGCAGCCGAGACGAACACAAGCATCATACAGCGGCACAATAGCCCACGAGTAGTAACCGGTAGTAATAACAACTACAGCACACAAAGCAGGCAGACAGAATTAAGCAGAAAGAGGGAATCGGCGTAGCTTCACTCTGCGGTTTCTCCAAACGTCTGCAATTATCCACTGTCTTCTCGCTTTAGCTGTATCCACTGTCAACTCACTACTACACAAGTCTGTACTCTACACAAGACTCGAAGTTGCTTATACAATAAACATCAGGACTCAGCACGCAGTTCAGTTCAGCAATCGCTTGAGCTCCATACAACGTTTGTTCTTCGCTGGACAAATCTAACTATTCCACCATTGCTTCGCTATCCTCTCTATGACTCGATACACTACTGATTGACTTCGATTTGAGACTGCTGGCCTTTTATAGTTCCCGGGAGGTACAAGGAGGAGGTTCTGAACCAATCAGGTATATATCGGTTCCTATTGGCTGAATCACTAAAATTCTTGAAGTATCCAGTAAGATATATTTTGTCGTCAAAGTCGCCAAATTCGTCGCCAAGGTTTGAGATCACTGACACGGCACCAGATCAGCATCTAATAGAGCTGAGCGTAAAACAGTCTTTCCAGTGATTGAACTAACCGAGTTGGGAAGCAACATTACAGATTTATAACAATATGTGGTTTAGTTCCCGTTTTAATGAAAACAATGCGTTTTTTGTTTTAATAATCTTAATCAAAAATTATTCAGTGAATTAACCCGAGATTTCGGAATGTCAGTTTTACTTTATTTCATCAATTATTCCTTTTTTATTTTTTATTCTTATTTTCGAACAGAAAGCAATAAAAGTCGGAAGAGAAAACAACAGCAACAAGAAAATCACGAAGTGAAACTGCCTTGTTGCTCCCTAGCCTAAATAATGTCCCGCTTGGGATTTGTACGATAAAAAAAAAAGACCAGAGTAGGCTTGGGGAAAATAAAACCCAAAGAAAATTTGAGAGTTCCTTTCGCTTTACTACAAGTAGCATGAGTGAAAAAGAATAAGAACATTTCGGAATTCAATGCAATGCTTTCGATGTTTACATCCCTCAACCTTGATTTTTTTGTGGAAGGAGGAAAGTTATAAATTTATTATTCTCCTCGTGAAGTGAAAGAAAATCTTTTGCCTTCAAATTCAGAACAAGAAACCCACGGGCGTATTTAAAGTTGTGTTTTTGCTTTGAAAGCATTACAAGAGGACATGTGATGAAAGATTTTCCAACTACTTCGCTCTATAGCCATGCTTATCAAAGCCTCTGGGATTTGCAGTTGTTGTTCGATTTGCATCTTTCTTTTGGGTAAGAACCAAAAACATCAACATGTCATAAAAATACGAAATATATATTCTTCGAAGTCTCTCATGTAGATTGTTTAAAGAAGAAAGGTTAGAATAAAAAGAATTTTGTGATCTTTATTTATAACACATTATTCATCATTACATATTATTAAATCATTTAACATTTTTTTTTATTTATTAATCGAAAATTGCAGAAACATCAATCATTAAAATTCTAACTGTATTTTGACTGGATTTATAATTTATTATTTCTCAGATTCATTCATAATATTTCATAATAAAAGTAACTTCTATATAAATTTTCCTGGAGATTTCATGAAACTGCAGTGGTAAAATATATTTCACCATGAAGTGTGAGATATGATTCTATCTGATTTCCGATAAGAGAATAAGATATATGAAAAATATGGCTAATGGAGACATCATTTTTGTTTTTTTTAGCAAGTCCAATATATTTTCATGCCTTTTTAATGAGTAATACTTGGGCACTTATGAGTAAAACTCAATCTTGGTCGGCATTTTCACATGCACAAACTTCTTAAGTTTTTAATTTGAGTCATACTGTATGAAACAGGAAACTAAATTAATTCAGATGAAATAGTCAAATATGCACAATAATAAAAATGATTTTAAAAATTTGCAACACTCCGGAATATGCGTCCTGAGAGATATGAATTCGCACTGTTTTCATTAAATTTATAGCCAGTCTTTAATTTCTGCTATAGCGGGGGTAATGTTTACTTATCGCCTCTGTCTGAGATTAACTACAAGAATATAGCTAATTAATTAATATACCTTACATGTGCATTACAGTTTTGTAGTAAATGTTGTCTATGATGGTATTTCCCTATTGTAAAACAACTAATATAGAGAAAGGAAGATATATAATGCGTTAAAATGAGTCCTAAATTCTGATTAAAATGTTCTTTGAATCTTCTCTTCCCTTAGTAACGTTTCTTTTATTTTTATTATTTTTTTACCAGTTTTCTGCTTGAGTACAATTAATTAAAAAAAAATGTTTGGTTGTGCATTCGAAATTTTCAAGTTCAATAAAGCTTTTTCAAATAAATTAAATTCATGAAGGTTGGTTGAAATATATGAATCACTTAATATAAAATGTAGATATACTAATTCTGGTATTACAATTATTATTATACTGTTATTGAATAATAAATAGGTATTTAAAAATCTAAATAATATCCTTTTCATAGTGATATCAAGGAATTTCTACAATTCAAGGATTTTTTTTTTTTGCATGTAGTTTTATTGTAATTTGAAATTTAATTTCTTTCGATTTTTTAAGTAATTAATGATTGCAAATATTTTAAATCGGCAAGCAAATCATGGAATAAATGTTTCTGTAATAAATAATTTCAAACAAAAAAAAAATTAGAGATATTTTTCATCTGAAGCTGCTTTATTTATCATGTATGATAAAACATGTGCTTAAAAGTAAATTTTGTTTTAACATTTCAATACTGAATATCAAAATTATTTTACTGCTAAAAGTTACTAAATAAATAATAATAATAATAAAAATACCTCTTATTTATTTATTTTACAAAAATGGCTACTCACTCTTTAAAGGAAGAAAATGGAAGGCAGACACAACACTGGGAAGAAAGAAGAAAAATAAATTCGGAAATAGTGAGATTTTCCCAATTCTAAGTGAAAAAAGGAAGCTTTCTAGCGTAGATTTTCCGAAAATTCTCATTAAATGTTAATGCAATTAAAGTCTTGTCTGAGCCAATGCAGCAACGAAAGGACTGTAAAAAGTCAATTATGATCTTTCATTTTATATTAAAAGACATTTGTGTCATGCGATTTTACATTAGTTCTTTATTTAAAACATTATAAAAGCTGAAAGAATTTACATTTTCTTTATTATGAAAAATGTAAATATTTTCTTGAAAACAGATATTAAATTTAAAAGAAATGAAAGGACAAAGGAAAATTAATGACCAAATGAAAATTATTCTGTATTAAGAATAGAATAAGTAAAGGCCAAATGGCATCACTATAAAACTGAAAAAGCAATTATTTCGTAAAATTTAATTGTATATTGGTATTACCAACATGTTATATATTGAACATGTTGTATATTGGTATTACCAACATGTTATATATTGAAACCCCAAATCCAATGTAAACTATTTCTGTATAAAGCAATTATTTTCTATTTGCTACGAGTTCATTTCAATCAAATTTTTAGTAGGTTTGTAGCTTACGTTCAAATGCTGATATTTGATTTAAGGGTATGCACTCTATTTTTTTGTATTTATGTGTAGAGATTTTTTAAATTTGTGTTTAAAATCCTTATTTATATACAATAAATAATACTTTTAAATTTAACATTTATAACATATATAAACTAAAATTCTAGCAATTAATTTTCAAGTAAATTATGTGTCTATTTATCATTACGTTTTCTATTATATAACTCGTATGCAAATCCAGTTTTTTAAGTCCCTTATTTTTAATATAATTTTAATTCAGATACCTTAGAATATTGGGACACCCGCATTTCTCTTTCAAAGACCTTTTCTTATTTGGGTGTTTTGATACAAAGGAGGTATCACTTAGATAATAGCTATTAGTGAATCGTATTCTCAGATGTCCTTTGAGTGCTCTTAGAAAATTTCCCTGATTCATAAATTCATTAGAGCGGGCATTTATAACTAACAAAGCAAGAGCTATAAGTATTCAATTAATCATACAGATCGGAAAGGGCAGGAATTTGGCAATGGCATCTAGGCGATATACGCGAGCCCAGCAGCTTTATTGAGCAGTTGTTGCACTGATTGTAGCCTTTCCATGTTGATAGAATTAAAGGAAAAAAAGCATGAAATTTTGATTGAAGATGGCAGAGAGTAGTGAAGTCTAGGAAAAAAAAATCTTGAGAAATTATTTTTAAAAAAATTCTTTTTTGCAAAGAAACAGAAGTTGAAATTTTGTTGTCAAACATGGCAACAAAAAATATACCGAATTTCATGACCTTTCATACATTAAAAAAACATATATGCAAATAAAATATTAAATCGTATTACTGTAACATTTCAAACGAATATTGTAGTTTCCCTCTATTCTAGCATCTTTTTATTCAACTGCAGTCCACCATTTTCATTTTTTAAAATAATACTAATTTCTTAATAAAAAATCAGAGAAAAATCGAAATTATTATACGCAAGAACTTTCTCTATTTCTATGTCTTAAAAATACTTAAGAATAACTCATTCTAAACCTATATTAGATATGAATCTGAACCTATATTAGATACGAATTTCCAGAAGCTTCTACTAATTTTTCTCTTTTCAAACAACACGCTTGGAAAAAATAAAAGAAATAAAATCAATACAGAAAGATTTTCGTGAACTTTTAACACATTGGCTCGTCCTTAGCAATTTCGACCGATTGATTCGACGAGAGATTTGTTGGTCTCTGTCGTCCACTGTTCTTGCCCATAAAGTTACGATACTGGGAGAGGCAATTATTTCCCTCACCAATAGCAGGGGTTGTGTGGATGAAGGACCATTTAGCATTCGTACCCTATTGGAGGAGAAGAACAGATTTCCTTGTAGCAGTCTCTTTGTATAAAGTAAAAATTATAAACCCAACTTTTGGATAAAGAGTATTTGTTAAAATTTGGCCTATCTGAAAATTTCATAATAAAGTTTTTAAAAAAATCTTAAAACGTCTATACATGTTTCTTTTTATCATCCTATTTATTCTATTATGATAAATTTTATTTTAATTGAGCGTATTTTTTCCCCATTCTCTTTTATTTGAAGTAAAATAGCTTGATGGAATTGCATTTCGAGATTGTGAAATTTCAGTTTTTCATAGGATACTGATTATTTTAATTTGCCGTATTTTTGTAGTGAATTACAGATATTTATAAATAATTAAAAAACTAAATCGTCTCTGAAACCGAATATAATTACAAGAAAACCTTCTGTTATATCATAGTTTTAAAGATTTATACATTTTGTTTATCCATTTTTTATGCAGTAAAAAAGTGCATAAGGTTTTTCAATTAAACCTTTCTATATAAATATTTGAAATTTCTATTATTTTTATAAACAGAATAACTTGTATGAATTATACGAGAAAATTAATTTTAGTCCATTATCCATTTTAGTCCATTATGCATTTTGGTTATCCATTTTTTATGCAGTAAAAAAGTGGAAATAAACCTTTCTAGATAAATATTGAAATTTCTATTATTTTTATGAACAGACTTACTTAACTGACTGACATTGTCTGCAAAAAATGCTATAATATATTTACGGACTTGTATGAATTATACGAGAAGATTAATTTTAATCCATTATCCATTTTAGTCCATTATGCATTTTGGTTATCCATTTTTTTATGCAGTAAAAAAGTGGAAATAAACCTTTCTAGATAAATATTGAAATTTCTATTATTTTTATGAACAGACTTACTTAACTGACTGACATTGTCTGCAAAAAATGCTATAATATATTTATGGACTTGTATGAATTATACGAGAAGATTAATTTTAATCCATTATCCATTTTAGTCCATTATGCATTTTGGTTATCCATTTTTTATGCAGTAAAAAAGTGGAAATAAACCTTTCTATATAAATATTGAAATTTCTATTATTTTTATGAACATAATAACTTATATGAATTATACGAGAAGAATGATTTTAGTCTCTCTTTTCATACTTTACAGTGACAACCAAATATTTTCATCTCCAGCACACCTTATACTTTAGAGATGGAATATATTTTATTTACAAAATGCATTGCAGGGTAACTTTTATGAAAAATAATATTTTGTGAAAGGTTCCAAATGTAGTAATATGTTTTTCATGTTTACTTCTGTAAAGTTGAAATTCATAATACAGAGCGAAAACACTTATTTAACCTTTTGGTTTTTGAAGATAGATTAAACTAAAATATGTTGTGCATTTGTCATTATTATGCTCTTTCTTCTATTATAAGAATAAATTGAAATAGAAATGCAGCATTGAAAATATTCACACAGGTTTTTTTATGAATAACTACGTTTTATGTCACTCTAACGCTATATTTTTTAAAAAAAGATTTTTGGAACTGTATATGTTTTTCTTTGTTTGTCGTTCTGAGAACATGATGACTTTAAAGTTAAAGTGAAAAAAATTTTGTGAATGATTTTTGAAAATTTTATATTTTTTCACATTTTGGAAAAAAAAAAAAATCAATTAAAAAAAAGGTTTATTCATCTTCCCTTTGTATGTGAAAATTTACTCAAAACTGTTGCGAGCTGGATTTCTGAAATTTAGTATACAGTTGGAAATCAGACACGTTAATATCGCAATAGTTAATCAAGGAATTTTGAGTAGCGTAGTTTATCGGATATTTCAGTATTTTAAGTAGGTGTATTGTAGAATGTTGTTTATTTTGGGCAATGTATACGATTGGTTATTTGAACAATCTTAGATCTGAAAACAATATATTTATGAAAAAAGAAATGATTTCGAATTTAGCGTTAATAGATATATTTTTGAAATTCTGTTTCCTATAAAATCTGCAAAAGCATAATCTGAAATTATAAAAAAAGCAACGAAACAACCTCGGTTAAAAATCATATCAAAAGCTTAATAGATACCTACATTTAATAGTAGTTATTAATCTCTTTTATACTTATACTATGTTATTATGTTCTTATTTTGTATCACAATTTTTAAATTCTGATACAAAATTAATGTATCACAATTAATGTCGCTTAAAATTAATGTATCACAATTAATGTTTTACAAAATTAATGTAAAATTAATGTATCACAATCAATGTTTTACAAAATTAATGTAAAATTAATGTATCACAATTAATTTTGTATCACAATTAATGTCGCTTTTTCATCTCTGTAGCATTGGTAGGTTAGGGGGTGAAGACAATTTCATTTTACTTAACTGACAGACACTCTCTGCTCAAAATACTTCCTTTTGAGATCTTCATTGTTTTCAACCCCTGATTAGTAAATAAATGCTTTGTTTGCAAATTTAACACTCTTTTTCCATTTCATTTGTGTGTTTGGATTTGATTACTCCAAAAGGCACAAGATTTATTCCTTATCCTGCATATTAATTCCTCAAATCGAAAAATATATATATTTAAGGAAATTCTACATTGGCTTAGAGCTAACTTTCAACTTTCTTAGGCATAGAGAGAAAAAATACATTAAAAAAATCTTTGCCTATTGAATCATTAGAACACAAGCAAGACTTAGACATCACTCTCTTTCTTGTTCTGTGTAACCAAAAACTAACAAACCTGATCTGTATAAAAAAGTACCAGCATATATTGATATAGATGCTGCCCTTGACATATTGAGAGTGCACTCACAGCTTCCATCTGGATTTTGTTTCCGATTGCATGGAGTAATATTTCTTTTATCATCGCTCCGCAAACAAGGTATATTCCCTTCCTGTCCCGAGAGGAAGAGAGATCCACAAGTGCACCAGAAAAAGTATGTTAGTTGTAGTATCTCTTCTCAAATGTTTACTGGACGTAATATTTTTTCAGGATATTCATTTCTTTTCATTAGAAGTTCGTTTTTTATCAGGTATTACATAAAAAATATATATGCTAGTATGTAGTGAACAGTATTTATTCTTTCAAGTATTTTTCGTGGTGGGAAGTGTAATGCAAAGAAATGGTGGTGTTGATGACAAATCCTTAGTGTAGCAAGCGTATGAGTCTGCCTTGATACCAAATAATGACAAACTCTATATAGATACTCTTTTGTTTTTTATATAAATAACATTTACAAGACGGGGTTTTATACGCAATTTTCAATTAAAAATCCTTATGTGTTTTTAATATTATATAGTTGTGAAAGCGTAATGTTTATATGTTTTTAGCTGTGTAATTATGTAAGCCAGTAATTTTCGTACTAGAGTATAAAAAATATTAGAAAATTTTCCATTTTTTTCTACTTATTGATATATTGATTAATTTATTGATGTTTTAATCGTAATGATATATTATATGAAAATCCAAAGTACGTGCTACCAAAAATACCAATAAAAATATATATGCTAGCATGTAGTGAACATAATGGTTCTTTCAAGTTTGTTTTCTTTTCAAGATGTGCAATACATATATATGATGGTTTGATAAATCCTTAGTGTAGTAAGCGTAGTAGAATACTTTGATATCGAATAAGGGCAAAATTTGGTCAGATAATTTTTTTGTTTGTGAAAATACATTCATGCGTTAGGGTTTTATTTCAATTTGCTGTTTTTAATGAAACATCTTTATGTATATTTAGCTTAATGTGTATATGTTTGTATTAGTATAATTATGTAAGGCAGTAATTTTCGAACTGAAATAATATGTATCTAAAAAAATAATTGCTTTTGTTCTTTGTGATATATTGATTAACAGTATATTATTAATACGGTTTGTTAAATCATAATAGAATTACAGGTCGAGCTATAAATTATATTCTGAACTATTTTAAAAAGGTTTAAAATTTTTTAAAAAAATTTTCAACTTGAAAAGAATTTCTTCTTGGAACCCTTCAAATCTTCCTTCATTGATTTATATGCTGTTATATTCGTTGAACAGTAGCTATATAACAACAAACATGCATTTCATTTCTAATTCATTAAATTGAAAACAACAATGGTATGGCACTTATCTGTTTATTAAAAAAAGTCCGTGCTTGATCAATTACTACAGATGTTTCAAATTCGTAAAGTTAAATATCTCTTTTTTTAGAAAGATAAATATTTTTCAGGAAGATAACGTAGAAGAGTAAATATTTTAATGAAATAATTATTTTGTTCCCTGCGCAGTAAGCGTCTTCGTAAGGAAGGTGATTTTACAGTTATAGCTACCGAATAGATTCCGGGTTAACCACTTGCCACCTTCATTACTAATTTATTGCCAGTTTGGTGACATGGCGATACCATGAAGAACCCAGAAAATTCGAGAATCTTAACGATAGCCATGAATTACAGCATCTATTGTAAAACATTCTAAGATCTGTCACAGAGGCTATAAAAATCTGAAAGACGGATTCCGAATAGTAGTCGTGCCGTGAAATGAGAGTAGTTGAGCGAAGTTCGTCTTTGTGATTTCTTGTGTATTCTCTCTGATGACATTGTGTTGTTACGGTGATTTTTTAACGATTTGAGGCTTGTATGCTGTTACTTATAGAAAATATATAATACTTTGTACTCACTTTTTCATATGGAATAAAGTGCCTTTACTGTACAACATAAGTATGGATTTTGAATTTTTCAGCAACAATATCGATTGCCTTGAGCTGATGAAATGATAAAATTGCACACATTTACTTTTACTTTGGGAAATAAATCAGTTGGCCCTAAAAAAAAGTAACCCAAATATTATCTTTCAAAATTTACTTTTTCGCGAAATTTAAAAAAATATATATATATATTGTACAAAATCTATCTCAAAAATGCTTTACACAATTCAAATATTAATAAAACAGTTTGAATTTTGTATAAAGATTGCCATCAACCAATAACGTTGATGATATTTATAAATAGTCATTAAAAATTCAGTGAAAATTCATTAAATAATGCATCCATGCTTCAATAAACCACCGATCATGGTAAGGCGTTGATTTGTTATTTATTTCCTTTAAACAAACCTACAGTTGAAAACGATTTTAATAAAAAATATTCTATTATTACCAATAACTATTCCAAAATCTTTGTTTTATTTGAAATGTGTTCATGACTTAAGTTATGGTTCTGGCGTTATCCATCATCAATATGCCAAACGAGCCACTTGTTCAACGTTATTTCGAACGAATCAACGAAATCAACGTCTCTGTTTTCAAAAATGAATGAACAGTATCTTTAATTCAAATGTATTAAAACTCTTACTTCTCAAATTCTTTAATGTGAAATTGGGGAGGCAGAAATAATTAATCTATTATCAGAAAGAATCTCTTAAAATTAATTGAATATCTACAGGAAAAACATTATTAACTATTTAACGATGTAAATGTTTAAAAAAATCAAATTAATATACATAAATTATTGCTTTTTATTAATAAATATTACAAAAATGAAATTCTATTGATTCACATTTATTTTACAATTTTTATTTGACATAAAATAATCTTTTAGAGAAAAACATCAAATTCTTTAGTACTATAGAGTATACATATTCTTCCATCAGTTTCTTTCGGCCAATATATTTTCAGGGGCAATTGTCACTCCTCGATAGTTGAACACACCTCCAGCAACCTGTCAGTATGCTGTCAAAATGATAAAACTACACAATAAAGGAAGGAAATTTATAGTTATAAGCTCGGTGCTATTCATAGAGATTTCGTGCTGCCATCTGTGGGTGATAAATCGAATTGTTTTCTTTAATTAGCCAATTTTAATATTTAATTTAAAATCTATTAAATTTTTTTAAAAAAAATTATAAATTGAAATTCCAATTTAATCACAATGAATATTGGATTAGTTCAAAAATGAATGATACCAATTATAAAGTGAATAAATGATGAAATTATATTATGAGTTTCCAATAATGTCACATTAAAAACTGATTAATTTCAAAATGATACTAAACTAATATTATAGGAATTAAATACTATCTACTGTAAATCATTCTATAAAAACGTAAACGCTTTAAGTTTACCTTTTTAAAAATATCCTATTTTAACCATTCAATGAAGAATTATGCTTAGCAGAAAAAAAATAAAATAATAATATAATACAGAAAACGAAATTAGGTAACTTTTTATTGTTTTATTGTTATTTTTGGTTATTATTTAAAAATATATGTCACCGTTTAAAAATTTATTTTGTAATTATTTCTTGATAGTTTTTATGTCGCATGGACTTTAAATGATGATTTTAACTTTACAGTTTTCATGTGTTTTGGAATAACTTCGAAATTGGCATATGTATAAATTTAATTTTTTTAATTAAATATATTTTCAATTGAAGATCCAAATTACTTAGATCTCTTACTTATTAATAATTCGTTTAAAATATTTGTCTCTTATGTGTACAATATCAATTTGTCAAATATAACATCACTTCGAAATCTTTACATTATTGATATACATTCCGAATCATATTGGGTAGGAAAAATGGGCCTGGGCAGAGTGTCAACACGATTGACAAATGTAGATCTAAAAGGTTTACAATTATTTTATATTATTTTTAATATATAACTTAATAACGCAATAATGAAATTCTAGCATAATATTATATCCATATATTCGATTATTTCTGAAAAAAAGAAAAGAAATCTATATCTAATTCCAATTGTGTGGCATGTAAAACATTTGGTAAAGCAAGCTTAGCACATTTTGACTTATAACGGAAATATATTTAATATATTAACAATTTAAGCTTTTTTTCGTATTGCGAAAAAATAATTTAAATTTAAATTTAAATCTTTGATTATAATTTCAATGCGAATTCCATTGACTTTACAATCACATTAATGGTTGAAAAATTATACTCATGAAAAGAATTTCAAATTAAATAGATATTTTATTTTTATTACAAATTTATAATAAAGATAGGAAGCAACTCAGATATAGAACAATACAAATCATTACATTCAAATATAAAAGACTGGAATCTTCATAACCATTGCTTGCATATCTTTATTCAAATTTCTAACAAAAAAGATTACAATTATATCTTATTTTATCTTATTTTAAAGCAAATAACAGGTATAATTATTTTAAGGCAAAAAATAAGTATAATTATTTCAAGGCAAGATCGCAAATAAAATAAATTTTTAATTGAAGAATGAAAAGCTTTATAGGAGATATCAGCTTCTAGCCTGAAACATACATGATAAAGTTTATTGGTCGAATTTGTTTATCTTCATTTTAATTTAAAAGTTTAATTTTAATTATATAGCCTTGATAATTAATGTATAAAAATATGCTTATAATAACCAGTGTAATATAAATCAGTCAATAAAATGTTGAAAGTTAATTGTATTTAAAAGTACTTAAAAAATTACTAATTGTAAGTAATTTTTAAAGTACTTAATTAATAAGTACTTAAAGTTATTAAAATTATAGAACAAATGTATGGTAACAATACTGGAATCATAATTTTAATTTTTAAGATGACGTAAAAATAAGTTTTGGCAAAATTGTATTCTGAGTTATTAAGAATGTTGATTTATTTTCAATAAAAGGAATTGTTGAAGTGTTTTAAACCCATTTTTATTGAACACTTAATGCCCAAGAAATAATTTCATGCTAAATAGATCATTTATCATTCATTTTTCTATTCTTTTGAGTATTTTGAATGGCTGTTTTCTTATGAGAGTTGCTTGATTCTATTTATAGAGAATGAACCTCCTTATGAGCAGAATTGTGCTAAAAATAGAATCAATAATTGTTATTATTCTTGAAAAGTATTAATTTTTTTTCTTATATTTGAAACAGTTGGCAATAGTAGCAAAAATTGAAATTATTTTATTCAAAAGCAAACATTCCCTGCAAAATAAATATAAATTGAGTTTGAATGCATTGCTAATTTTTGCTCCATTAGCACATATGTTTTTTCCCACAATAATAATACGTAATCATGATCCTTCAACTGACATCCTGGCCTAGGTTTAGCGCGTCTTCCCAGTGTCCTGGGTTCTAGTCCTGTTACGGGCATGGTTGTTCTTTACCCTGTGTTCTATCTGTAAGGTGTGTAAAAGAACTCCCCTGTCAAGAGGGATTGTGCAAGCCAGTGTGTGAGTGTCATCTTCATATGAGCTTGAAGTCAGACTACTGCCCTTATGTACTCAGGGTTTTAAACATCCTCAGAAACTACTGCACAAACTCGGCTTAAATCGCTGAATTTGTCAGCTGTCTTCTCTGGGGCAAGTGCCATAAGTAACAACAACAACAAGTTTCTTCAATTTTTTTCTAATCCAATATGTATATGATGACAAAAAAAAAAAAAAATGTATCTCGTTTCAGTATACTTCATGAAGTAATTATTATGAACAATATTTTATAATGATTATAAAATAAAAAGTTACAATATTATATTTATAGGAATAGTTAATTTTATAATGTTGCACCTCTTTACCACATCATTACAGAGAACAAGGATTTTATATTTTTAGAGAATCTTGTATTATCTGTAAATTAGTTTTTGTGTTTAAACAAATACGTATAATTTGTAGGACAATACCTATTACCAAAGCCCGTATAGGAAGATAATTTTCATTTATATGCAGATTTCATCAACCATCGGATTACATAGCGATAAAAAAAACATTCACCGCCATAAAAGAACACACCAATAAGAAATAAACAACTCTGTAAGAAAAATTCAATTTTCTCGGCATCACAGAATCAGTTCTATCTAGTTAATCTTTTGTTTTAAGAGAAAGAAAATGGAGTAAAGCAGAGTTTCATGGCAATAAAGAAAAAAAAGTCCACCGATGCTGTAATTGAAAAAAAAATCATAACCTAGATTACCCTTAAGCTTTCAATAGTTTTTTTTTTTTTTTGTTATTAAATTGTCTAGATGAGAGTGTGAGACGCTCTTAAAATTTCTCACCAAAACAAAGGACTGGGTTTTATAACTTTCAGTTTCTTAAGTAGATGACCACAAAGAAATTCATTCTTTTCTCTCCCCAGCGAAAGGGAATCCCTAAATGCAACCTTATTGATAGCAGGAATCCTGGTTGGCGGGCAAAATAATTGCCCCTTGCAGTGTCGGCATTTTTATGGGGAAGACCACTGGCCGATAGTGGCCAACAAATCACCAACCGAATCTCGTCGGTCGAACCTACGAAGGACGAGCTAATAAGTTAAAAGGCTGAGAAAATCTTCCAGCATTGTTTTCTCATTTTTATCCGTGTTCTTTGGATCCAGCCAGAGGATTTCTGATCTAATATAGGAAGTAGTTCCTTTATCTGGTAGTTTTATAAGAAAAGGTGTGATATATTGGAAAGAAGGCCTTTTTTTCCTTTTCATTTCCTATGATCAACTGATTTGATTTGCTTCAGAAAAATGGAAATTCAGATTGCATCTTAGGCTCATAATATTTCTGTATATTTTGATTAAAAATGTCACTGGAAAATGATGTCATATTATTTCTTTAAAATTAATTTTATTATTATCTTCCCCATTATCTATTAATATAAATTTTTTTAAATATTAATCAAATCTGCGAATTATTGGTTATTTTAATCGTATTATTGACTATTTATTCCTATTGATTATTTTATTCGTGATTTAATTTAATGGAAATTCGTGATATTTTTATTTGATGGAGTTAAATATTATTGCTTTTGATTTTGTTATTAAATATATTTCGTTTTAAATAGTTATAAAGAAATTTTAAGATATGGATTGTATCTTATTTCGCAGAAATTTCATTAATATTTAAAGCATACGTGATAAAGCTCAATCACCTGCTGGTGTAATAACGAGAACTGTTGAATTAAATTAAGGTATTGCTGCATATTAGAGAAGTTACTATATTTATTTTACGTTTCGATAGTATTCCAATTAATCAAACAAGTATGAAATCATATCTTTCAAACAGATAAAATTATTTTTTAAGATATAAAGGGCTTATTTTTGGATAGAAGCGATAGAGTAGAACTTGATAAACCTGCGAATATCCTCGGTTCATTTATGATATCGGAGAATGTTAAACAAATGAGAGATGTCACTGAATTCTTCTACATATTTTAACCAAAAAAAGGCAAAAAAAAAAAAAAACAATAAGAATTGTACATTGCATAGACATCATTTCATCATCCGAAAATGACCCAAACATCTTGAAATCGATTTTGCAAGCTGTGAAATATTATGATGTTTAAAATATTATCTTAAAACAGATGATAAAACGAAGTATGATAGTGATTCACCTGTCATGACAAAGAGAACAAAAAAACTCTTTAGATAGCCTCTGAAATTAAATATATGATCTTTACACAGATTTGAAGATTTGAGCGAAATTAATTCGGAAGAAGTCTGTCTGTTGGTCTGCTAATGCAAATAACAGTTCATGATGCAATATAAAGGAAGCTAGAATAATATAATTTGTACACAGATTTGTTATCTAAAATGAAGATACATATCAAATTTAAAAATAAATCTATCAAAGGGTTGACATTTTGTTGGTATGTGCATTCACCAGCATTTAAATTCAATGGCTCAACAATGCACTCATTTAAGTATATGAAATAGCATGTAATTTTGTAACTAAGATAATTCTGAATCAAATCTTGGTTTCAATCAGTAGGAAACAACACGTCAAAAACAAAATAATTGATTTTTGAGTGATTACTGTAGATGCCAGAGATTAATCGTTGAAAATTCGACAAGGATAATACTATAAATTCAGTAAAAATAAATAAATTCACCTCAAATATTTATATTTTGTGGCCAATAACGTTCAAAGCATTGACAAATTTACTCAAGACTTACAATTTTATTCAGGAGATAGCACCTTTAAGTGAGAAAGTTTTAGGTATGGAGACCACTTCCTCTAGTTTCTAATAACATAAGAATGATCACCATTTATGGAGAAAAAGGCAATTTAGCCAGAATTGTCATCATATCTACAATAATATCTGTAGTACATTAAATTTACATTTCAGTTGAAAATAATTTTATTTCGATCAGTTAATTCCATTCATTTACAAGAATTCTTTTTTTAAAATGAAAAGAAATATATATGCACAAAATCTTATCAAGTTTGATAATCACTAAAATTAACATTTATTGCGGATTTCTTTTTAAAAAGAAGTCATGATAAATATTTTAGAAACTTTATCGGGAATTTCCCTTTTTTTTCTAAAAGTTAAAAGTATTTAATTAATATTCTACTTCGAGCAGCAAATAAAATTTTCGGGCATTTATACTATGCTAATAAAAATAAAACATAATAAACGAAAAGTTTCTTCTTTCTTTAAGAAATTAATGATGATCATCGTTGACTTCTTCCAATTCTTTTATCTCTGAATGAATTTATTTTGTTAGTAAAGAGCAGTCACTAAATGACGCTAACAGCCGAAAAGATTTCTCTTGAAAACTACATTTAAGAGTTCCTTTTTCGTACTAGAATTTTCAGATTTTTTTAAAGTCTTTTCCAGGCATTTACCTTTTTTCTTTCGTATCTCTTTTCACTGACTTTTCTAGACATAGGGTAGACGGTTTGATAGGATAAATATTATTATTCTTTCTTAAGATAAAAAACACGTTTCCAAATAAAATCTCCTTTTACAGAATTAAAAATAAACTTTCTTTTCTAAATTAAAGTACATCTGCTTCAAGGGAATAAAATACAAAGTGATCCTAAATTTTTAAATCCGTATCTTGAAAAATACAAATGAAATAAAAATAATTATATGAAATTAAGGGAAATGAAAATGGATTTGACTAACTTTGATTTATTTTTTAAATAAATCAATGCTTTAAATTGACTATTATTTATTAAATTTCAACTACTATTTCAAATATTATTTCTTAAAACTATTATTTTTAAAATTATTTCTTATTTATACATCGGACAGTTCTATCAACAATATATATTTAAAAATTAACTAATAATTAAGTTTTGAATCTTAATTTTAGCTCAACTGAAACTTCCTCGATACCTAGAATTGTTTTCAACTTGATTGAAAAGTTTCACTATTTTGCTACTTACAAGATATGTTTAAATAAAACTGGAAGGGCCAAAATTTTAAAATATTCTCTTAAAAATACAATAAAGATAATATTATATGCATTAGAAGCTCTCTATATATATCAAATTTGAATAAAGAAACACATATTGCAAGTATTTCAGATATTTTATCCTAAAAACTATAACGCGTGATTAAAGAAGATTGAACAACTTTAACTCTTAAAGAAAAACATACAAGTATTAATGACTTTTCACACATTCAATGATTTCAACTACATTTCAACGTTGATGCCCTATATGTCGAAAATTCATATATTCTTCATCCGTTCTGAATCTTTTTTATTCAGTTAATCTTCTCTTTAAAGTTAAGGAGCCTGTTTAGGATCTCCTTTTCATATTAGAGTAATAGAAATAATAGATTTTTAAGCAAAGGTAGGAAAAGTTACCTTGTAAAAGAAGCAAAAGATAGCATATGATATGCTAAGAAACTATCTACAATTACAAAGCATAAGACACCTAGTGGATAAATATTCTAATGTATAAAGGAAATCATTAATATAATCCATAAAGAATTTTCAAATGTAAATGATGGCTTATAAAAAGCTGAGATTAATAATAGTTATTCATAATTATCTTTAATTTAATCCATTGCCAATAAACATCACACATACATCTTTTGGAAACGTAACTAATCTCTATTAACACAAAATACCGCACAACCCGATATTTACTGGCATTCAAAACATCGAACAACATCGTGGGAATATCGTACGATATCTTGCGCTAATAAGAATGCCATTCATCATAACATACATCCCACAATCATAAAAGATTATTTACTGACGAATATTTTGAAGAAAATAAAATCAATCTAATTCCCCAAATAAATTTATTAAATATTTTGTCTGGTTATATCAATCATTCAACAAATTTATTTCCACATTAAGGATTTAAATGTTTATTTTCATCTGTCTAATGCATAGTTTTCCAATCGAATCTTGAAAATACGAAAAAAATAAATTAAATCAAAATCTTTATTCATTTTTCTACATTCATTTCGAAGGAAACTGTTTTTCAAGTACCGATATAATCATATATAAGTTTATGTCAACACCCATAAAAAGTATTAGTTAAAGAAAATTTTTAAAATATCTAATATGATTGAACTTGAACTATAGCACAAACATTGATTAAACGCTTGTGGAAGCATACTTCTAGGTTACCCAAATTAGAAGTTAATCTATTGGTGATGAATACGCAATCAGTTTAGCTATAATTAAAGGAAATTATATATTCCAACACTTAACAAATATAACGTTCTGTAACCTGGAAAATATAAAGCAAATAAATAAATGATATATATTTTAATTTGTAAAATGATTTTACATAAAATTTTATTACAAGTACGAAACACGATAATATTACATGAATATTCTGTTGTCGATTTTAAGACATGTCCCGTTTTATTAGAGTTTTATAGAGCATGCTTCAAGTTAAGGATAACCACTAACAGGCTTTCCTAATGAGTTGTAATTCAGTTGACAAAGTTCATTATTAATTTTTGATTATGCAATTCAGAATGAATAATTTAGAGCATTCATGGTATTAACTGAAGAATTTACACCTTCGAATTATGAATTCTTTTATAATATGAGAATAACAAGTTTATAAATGCATTTAGTATTATCTTGGGTAAGACATGTTCCTTTTAATCAATTAGACTTCAGACTTCCTTTTCATTATTGGACAGTATACTGTGCCTCGGTTGAGGCTGGTCGTTATAAACTTTTCTAATGAGTTGTAATTCTGCTTTTAAAGTGTATTTGAATTTATGATCACATTACAAATACTGACTTGGGGAAATTATAATTTATTATATTAATATAATAAAATGAAGAATTTGTTTCTCAGAAAATTAAGATTTTTTTTATCAAACTATGAGAAATAAATGCATTTAGTACTCCTAGAGTTATATGAAAAGAGATTTATAATAGCTTATTAGAAGATCATATAATGAACAAAATATAGTTTCTTTGTTATATAATTTCGCTTTCAGTATAAAATTGTTGTATCTCATAATGGTTTCCTTTTTGTCATTTGTAAGAACAACAATTCATTGAAGATTTTATTTTCATTCGGATCATTTTGTTTAAAAATGAAAGTGAAATAATTAAAAACATTTACTGGTACATATACAAAGATAAAAAAATCTAAAACTTTCGAAAATAAAGAACGATCTTTGTCTACATACTAAAAAAAAAAATGTGTTATAAATCGACTAAATTGAATTAGAGGCTGTATCAAGTTCAAACAACGAACAAAAGCAGAATCGTATCTCAACTATACTAGTTTAAAGTTTTCGTCAGTTTGAATAATGAAAATTATTTGGACTTGTTTATGATTAGCGAGATCATCAATAGCTGAAATTCAGTTACATATATCTACTGAAATGTGTTAAGGTATCTTCCCATAAGAATATTTTTACAAAAATTACAACTGTCATAATAATATCATGATTAAATGAAATATAAGTTTGTATTAATTTCTTGTAAAATTAAAATTATCTTCTCGCCACACATTTATGATAACTTTCTAAAAAACAATAAGGCAATCCGGCGTTAAAATTATCAAATGAAAATTCTTTATTAGCGTTTATAAAATCTTTGAAATATCATGGGATTTACTGGTAAGAATCTTTTCGTGAGTTTCCAAACACAATATTATCTAATGTTCCATTTATCATTTAGTGAATCCATAAATTTGAAACCTGAAAGATGTACGCGAAATGCTGTAAAAGAAGACAAGACCACAGAGACAATTTGACATGGCGGAAACGGAGATACACCTATCTATGCATTTGATCAATTACAATTTGCATAATAATACCCATTGATTATTATATTATCTGTAGAAACAATTTTTAATGGTTTCCGTTTTTAAAACATTCTTATTGATACCCTTTAATTAATTTTTAGTGGTAATTATGTAGGTGATTTCCTGTGAGTTACGTGTCGAACCGATTTATACCACTTTTCCTCTGATCACGGAAAACTGTAAAAGTGGGATGATTTTCACTGTCATCCTAGTTATATTTTTTCGAAGTTTTAAGTAACAAAACACTAGGAAATTACTTATGTGACTTTTTGACAATTTTTTATAAACGAAATCTGAATAAAGCAACCAACAAACGTTATATATATTCCCAATTATTGACCAAGTAAGAAGTTGAATAAAATATCCTAACACAGAATTCTTTTGCTTTATATTTAATCACATCAAAATATTTACAGAATATTCTAAGCAATTCATTCATCCATATATTATAAATCAAGGAATGCATTTATCTTCAATTGTGGAAGGAAAAAATTCATTATTTGAAAGTTCTAGCTATTTCAATCCATGTGGAATCTCGAATCATTCCTTGTAAAAATTAGAAATATTGTTTGTCAAATTAGTTTTTATTCCATCAACAGAACAAATGGCTTTTCTTTATCTTTTTCTTTTAGAAAGGAATCTGATAAAAAGTGATCTGGGAAAAAGAGCAGCCATGTTTCTCCCCAGCCAAAAAAAAGTTTACTAGAGAAAGACCGAGCAGACATGGTAGAAATAAAAGCCGACGAAAATTTGAGAGTTCCTTTTGCTTTACTATAAGCAACATGAATCGGAAGAATACAAATATTTCGGAATTCAATGACATGCTTGGCATGTTTGGCCTCTTTTAACTCAGACTTTTGGTGGGCGGATAAAATCTATATATTTATTATTCATCTCGAGCTATGAAAGAAAATATTTTGTCTACAAAGTCTTTTCCAGAAGCCCTTGGGCATATTTAAAGTTGTGTTTACATATTGAAGGCATTATAAGAAATCAAATATTTTATAGATTTGCATGCGGTTCCTTATACAATCAATAGAAAAAGTTTTCCTTCGAAATTTGCTGTTGTTTGATGGATTTGCATCTAATGTTTGAATTTAAAATGATATATTTATGAATAAATAACAATTCATCTCTCTATATATATATGAATTATGCAGTTTTTAGAATTATATTTTGTACAAATTACAGTTTTTCGTTTATGAGTATATATATATGAGTGTGTGTGTGTGTGTGTGTGTGTGTGTGTGTGTGTGTGTGTGTGTGTGTGTGTGTGTGTAACATTATTTTGGTTGAAGCAGAATGCAGGTTCGAAGACATCGAAGAGACATGTTATATTTTTAAATTAATTTTGATATCAATTTCGTGAAATCAAAATTATTTACAAACAGAGACGTGCACAAGGCACGTCACAGGCCTCAGCACGGCACAAAAGCAGAAGTAAAGAAGAGAGCGAAAATAATGATCACTAGTCTTAAATTACATAGGATTTCCGGCCACGTGCCGATGGAATACATATGATGACCTTTGACAATGCCAACGGAAGTATCACTTTCATTTGATACGTAGTACTGATGGTGCTTTAGTTTTACAGAGGATTGAATTAAACCGAAAGTGGAATTGGATCACGAAATAAGAGAATAGTTTTAGAATGAAGTTACTATGGGATAAATTAAGATAAACCTTAATTTGGATTAAATTAAGAGTTTAAAATAATATCATTACGTATATATATATATATATATATATATATATATATATATATATATATATATATATATATATATATATATATATATATATATATATATATATATATATATATATATATATATATATATATATATATATATATATATATATATATATATATATATATATATATATTATATATATATATAAGTAACCAATCTTAAGTAAGAAAAAGTTTTAAAACGAAACTAAAATGAAAACGAAACAAAAACAGTTTCGAAATCGCAACTAAAATTTATAACCTATTTAAACTAAAACCAAAAAAAGAACTTCATAGTATTTAGAGAGCGCAATTGCAGCTACTTCTAAAACACAGATGAATTGATACAAAAGTATTAGAATCAAGTTAATAGGAAAAAACCAAAAAAAAAATTATTATAAAAAATATAAAAAAAAGAATCCGGCCCGAAGACTTTTTCAAGGGTCACCCTCAGGCAGGGATTCAAAGAAAGGGATTTTTTCTGTGAGGAAAAACAGACATTGTCTAAAAATGATTCCTCGTGACCCGAAAATCCCCTGAAATTATACTCAAGTGATATACCATTTTAACAGAAAGGAAATATAAAACAACAAATAAGAAGAAATTAACCACAACAAAGTAAAAATACAATAACAAAAATAACAATAAAAACAAACAATAGCACTAAAATTAAAAATTAAAAACGAAAAGGCCAGTACATACCATTAACAGTCAAGAAAACTTTAAACTATTGATTGTGATTCCCTGTTTTTAAAAAACTAGCGGTAAATTATGTAAACAGATGTAGGCTCCCAGCGCCATCTATTGAGTAATCCAATATGCAAGGAAAGTTCTATTTTTATTTAAGCCAAAGGATTAATCCCAAACCATTACAGTAATTTCTAGGAAATTCATTTTTAATTAAATTTTTAAAGAGGTTGTTTGATGCTTCAACATAAGAATTTTTATTATTGCAAACCCTTTTGATCCTGTTAACTTGTGAGAAAATTAGATTTTTGAAAATTTTAGAGTTTAGATTGGAATGGTAGTTACATAGTTTTGTTATTTTAAAGTTGAAATCATCCCTTTTATCGTATATATCAACTATTGTTTTATCATTAGCAATTTCGATTTTTAAATCCAGAAAGGTAGCCTCAAGTTGATTTTTATTTGTATCTTTTAGAATTAAATCTTTTGGATAGCAATTAGTAATAATATTAGTATTGTCGAAGTTAATCAAAAGTAGGTCATCAATATATCTCCACCCGTTTATTAAATTATATTTAATTATTTTTTTCTCATAGTAATGCAGGAAAATATTAGCTAAAGCACTTGAGAAAGCTGTTCCCATTGGAATGCCCTTGACTTGTTTATAAAAATTAATACCATTAAACACGTAATTTTCAGTAATATTAAAATTACATAACTGAAGCCAGTTATTTTTAGGAATGATATTTTCATTTAAATATTCGTCATATATAAGAGTGCAGACCTTTATTAATTTTTCATGAGGTAGATTAGTGTATAAATTTTCGAAATCAAAAGTATTAAGTTTATTAATGTTGTTATCTTTAAGAAAATCCAATACTTCTTTGTTACTAGAAATAATAAAGTTGTCTTCATTTTTTATTTTGTCCAGGATAATTTTTAAGTATTTAAAGAAATGTTTACCGGTATAGTAATTATAACTGCCAGTGCTACAGGTTACGAATCTGAATTTTAATGGATTTTTATGAAATTTAACTGTTGGGAATAAATAAGGATAGTTAAGAGAGCAAGTCTTAGTTTTGGTTTTTTTGCGAAAGCTAGCATTTTTTTATCTAATTCCTTTTTCCCGGTGTTCTTTAACATATAAGTTGCATTAGAGTTATATTCATTAATTAAAAGTTCTTTATAATAATATTTACAAATTAAACAGAAATTCTGTAAATTCCTAAATTTTTTAGGCAATACACCAAAAAACCTATTGAACCCTTTCCCCCCCAAAAAAAACTATTCACAATATTTTATTTAAAAAATTTGCTGTTCGTGGAACAGCGCACCTGCAGCTAAATTCCAACCAATGCAAGAACGAGTAACCAATCTTAAGTAAGAAAAAGTTTTAAAACGAAACTAAAATGAAAACGAAACAAAAACAGTTTCGAAATCGCAACTAAAATTTATAACCTATTTAAACTAAAACCAAAAAAAGATATATATATATATATATATATATATATATATATATATATATATATATATATATATATATATATATATATATATATATATATATATATATATATATATATATATATATATATATATATATATATATATATATATATCAAGATATTAAGTGGATATCATTTAAACATTAAGTAATTTTTTCAATGCATATTCTTGCAATTGTTAAAGTCATTTAATGTAATCCTATGATGATACAAGGTTTTTAAATATGCAAAACAAAAAGTATCTTATTAATCTTATTGCGTAATTATTTAAAATAAGACGCCAATGGCGACCAACTTGTTCGCCAAAATTGCTGATTTTTTAAAAAATTGTTAGACGCAAAACGTGTAATGCCATTTTTTTTTAAATTTCAGTATATTTGATACTACTTAAAAACAGGATTTAACTGAATCATTTGGTAACGAATTTTTATGGACACATATTGAATGTGTATATTTTATGAAATATAAGCGGGACTGAAAACCCTATTTCGGAATTTATGATAAAAAGGTTATTTTTATCTCAATTTTAATACCAGCAAAACACGGGATTGCATATATTGATGGAGGAGTTTCAATTTCATAGCATATAAAAAGCAACTTAAGTGAGCATTACCTTTAAAAATCTTTTTTCAAAACAAACTAAACCAAACCTAACATTAAATGCATCGTATCATTATAAATTAAAACTGAATAATTTATTAAAAGTAAAGAAATAATCTGTATAAAAATGAAACTGATATCATTAAAGAGATAATTTTTTTAAGTTTTAATATAAGGCAAAATCTTTAGAAATTAATTTTGTTGAATGTCATTTATTTTCAGAAACTAAGTCACAGCGAGTAATTGAGAATCTTGCAACATGCAGTCAACATTAACAAACAATAAAACTGCTCTATTTCATATCATGTGGAATTTTCTGAGTTTTCTCCCTTCAGTGTTTCGTTAAAATTGAGCCCCAATTGATTTAACAAAAAATTTCTTCCTATATTTAATCTAATAATGACTTATCTTGAAATGTTTTGGTAGTTTATATTTAGGCTGTTCAATATATAATTTACTATTTACTTTGAAGCAACTGGAATCAATCTTTGGATGTTTAATTTGATTGGACTATTTCGAATAAACAATATAATAGCAGCCGATATGTTTAATATGCAGTTTTCATAGTAATAAATTTTTAAAGTGAAAAGTTCAACAGAATTTGTAATCTGTATTTCAAAATTCAAATAATTAATGAGATAAAACTAGTCATTTTTTTATTTTAATAAAATAACAGAAGGTGACATTTAAACTTTGCTTTTAAACCCTTCAGATAAATTTCCTCCTATTGCATATGTATACAATAAAGCAGTTAAATTACAACATGATATGGAATAGAACAACACGCCATTAATAACACTGCTCGCTTTACTGCAAGATTTATGGAATGCCATGAAATTAATTCCACGTTAACTAGTCGCCCTTTGCAATAAACTACGAATCGTCTTTTCTTCCGTTAGAGTAACTAGCCCCTACGGAATTGTAACAAGTTGCTCCTCGTGGAGCCATTTTATATTTCGATACTTGTGTGATATAATACAGTTGTACGGAATATTTAAATGCAACATCATTTACATGAAACCCCAGATTTCACTTGGGGCATAAATATTTACAAGTATTTGATCTACAAGAATCCAATAAAGATCTAAAATTGGAATTATTTGGAATGGCCAAACAAATAATGACAAATGAAAGTCATTTTTCTCACAAAAATATTGATATAGAAACAGTACTATTCTAAATTAAAACAAATAAATATTTATTATATTTTGTTGTGTTTCATTAACCTTTGTTTGCTTTGTACATATAGCATCTTATAGCCTTTTCATTTCACTAAACGCTTTTGCTTCTGATGAACCGAAATAGCCTTGATTTTTTCTCTTAACTATTATAATCAGAATGTATGCACATATTCCAACATTTTGGTTCCATTTTATTGCATTTATTTTTTCAAAAAAGTTTTTGATTTAAATTTTTGTTACATATAAATTTTATTTTTTGATTAACTACACATTGGTTGAGTTAATTCTTATGTTTTACTAATTTTTTTAACTCGTAAAATTATGAACTGAATACCAGGAAACTTAATGTCTTTCTTTACATATATTTTAAATAGCTTAAGGAAAGATACTTGCTTAAAATAGGATGATGAAACATTCCACTTAATATTGGATATAACAAATGACTTCATTATGGAAGAAGATATGTGGTGTATAATAGCACCTGATTAATTAATTTTGAATGGTATCCTAGCGCATTTACTATAAGCTGAAGCGTACTGGTAGAAATTAAGTGCATTAACTCAAGTGTTTTTAATAACACATATTTAAACAAAATTAAATTTCCAAACAGTTTTTTTTGTAATTCCAAGACGCCAAGAAACATATATCAATCCATACGTACATTCATCAGTGGCATAACCCTCTTTAAATTTTTATGTTCAATCAAATTCTTGTTTAACTGAGTACAGTGATATCATTATCCCGAGCCTAAATGCAAAATAATACATTTTGCATCAACGCCGTTTATTAATTCAGATTTATGTAGATTATTCCGAAAATTCATTATTCAGATTTTATATCAGAAATATAAGATGGCAAATAAAGGTATACAACTATAATTACAGTTGAACTAATATACAAATATTGAATACTCTGAAGTAATAAATGTAAAAATAGAATTTATAATCCCTTTATAGAGGTTTCATAATTCACGTCAGTTGTTTTTCGCCATGTATATTGAATGATGGCAAGTATATTTTAGGAAATACGCTACAGACAAGTATAATACTTAATTTTTGGAATCACTAACTGAAATTTTATACAAAAAGCTTTCAAAACTTGAAGATAATCTTTATTGTTTATTTAAGGAAAATTAAAATTTTTCAATGGAGTTTATACATTTAACATAGCATTATATATAAGAGGATCATAATGGTGTCTTGGGTAAATCTAATTTTCAGAGTTAGACGAAAACAGATGAAGTAATTCTACTCTTAATTTTGAAGTTTCTGTTAGCAAAGTAAACAAAGTCATTAATATTCTAGGCACATGTATTAATTTTTAAAGAATACAGTTTTTCGGCATACATTTGGAAAATGATTATAAGTTTTTTTTTATAAACAATATTTTCATTTTTAGACGAATAATTGTAGTTGTTGACACTTCATTTTAAAATTATTTTGGTTTTAAGAAAAAAGGAAATTGGTAATTCTTTTTATTAGGAAGAGGAAATATTAGAAAACTGATGAAATCTAAATTAGAAAAGTAGCAGAATTAAAATATTACTAGCATTCTGATAGTTTGCTCTAGTTCCTATTATAAAAGTTAATTAACTCTACAGGTGCTATGTATATTTATATTATGCTTCTTATTTCATGTTAAATATCTACATATCGTAATTTTTTAGAAAAATCAATTATTGGCATTAGAAATATCCTACTTCATCAACAATGTTTGCTTCTGTAGCCATCCTATATATTTTTAATTCCTGAGTCATGTGTTTCCCTAGTGATTTGTTTAATTAAATGATTTTTTTGTTCAATCAAATCAAAGATCAAAAATACGAAATGCGTTGAAATCCCTCTCATAATACTTAATGAACCTGCCAAATTTTACATTTTTGATGTACTTACCTACATATATATACATGTGTCAGGTATTAAAAGATATGTGTCATTGAAATTGATAATTTTTTTCCAATTGATTTCAAAGACTTTTGTTTTTGCTTTATTTCTTAATTTTTATATTCGCCCCTGATTCTCAGCCAATAGGTTTCCACAAAACAGATGGAAATCTCAATCAATGAATCTTTTTCAAATATTTGCTTCAATTTTATTGTAATAAATTTAGTTATTGTGTTCCCTTTTTGTGACGAAATCAGTTTTCTTCAAGATGTTAAACTCTATTCCTCATATTTTTAAGCAATATGAAAATAAGGAAAAAAAGTTAACTCCCATATTTTTAATTTATTTAAATGTGGCAATTAGGATCATGTTAAAAACAATCTAAATTAGGGATTGAAAATCATATTTTTTTATCTTCCGAATTCTAGATAATTGCAGTTACCTAAAAACATTTGCTAAAAAATTGTTCACCTTAATAAAATGATAAGATGCTTAATTCGATTTGATTTTTCTCTCTTCAATTTCCTTCACTATTTCTCCCGCTTTTGAACAAGTTCATGGCCTTGATAGAATTCCTTCGAGATATTTTTTTACAACAAACGCCGGGACAAATAAAATCAAATAAAAATTACTTTAGTTATTTTGTTAATAAGGCAATATGTGAAAAGCTAACGCGCGCGCGCGCGCACACACACACACACACACACACACACACACACACACACACACACACACACACACACACACACACACATACATATATATATATAAAGAGTATGAGAGAGAGAATTTTGAAGGGACTGAAGTCCTAAAGTCGAATCATGAGAGCATTGAACAGATTTCATAGAAATAATCTACATAAAAACTAAATTTTGATCAGGCTAAAGTTCTTACTTTTTCACATCTTGTATGAATATCTGTCTACATGTGCATATTTGATGTGGAAAATAAATTTTTATTGGTGCTAAGACGTTGAGTTTTGTCTCCGTTCAATGGGATTTTGAAAATTCAGATCTAATTTATTTTCAGCGAGGATTTGTTTTGCCACAATTTCCAATATTTTTGCCACAATTTTGACAATATTTTTTCAAAACGGGGGAGAATCGAGCACTTGTCTTTCCTTAAGCGTTCCTTTACCTTTATATCAATCCATTATTGAAAATTTTACAATACATATTTATTTATTTATTTTAGTAGAACAGTCATACTGCAAAAGATTATAATTATAAAGTGCGCATCAAAGATTAAAAAAAATATAGAGATTTCAAATAGTAAACAATAAAAAAATAAAAAAATTATTAAGAATTCAACATATGCTTGGAATCAAACAGAAACATTAATAACTATTACAAATTCGGAAGTTTTGAATTTCGAACTTAAGAAAACAATGGAAATCTTAATTAACAGACAGACCAATAAAAATAAAGCGTATTTGCATACGAACTTCGATAACATTTTGATTTTCTCTCTATTTCACAAGCTATTATGTGAAACGCAAAATCATCTGATTTTTATTTTGAATGCAAGGAAAGTGGTTAATATTTTTTATTCATAATAACTAGGTGAAATTTATTTCTGCATCTCTTTAGAATAACGCTTGCAAAGGTATTGGTCGGTATCGAGGAACATCTAATTTGTTACCATAAGTAAAACATTTTTACGAAACTATTTAGTCTATTGTTGTCTTCAGAAGCCTCTATATTGCAACAGAACAAATGCCTATTTTAAATGTTCGATACTTAACAAAGACACGTTTTCAAGGTGTCCTTTTATATTAAGCTAATCATATTTTATATCTATGGAATATACTGTAATCTATATTTGAGATAAGAAACCATTTTCTAATTTTTGTACAAATTGATGTTGTAGATGATTTCATTATGCACTATATAATCACTTAATTACATTTAAATACAGCTTGTGGGACTGTAGCTGTTGCTTTTCTAAAGAATGTAACGGTAGAAAATTAATCAGATTATACAGCGTATATTTACAGAATAACGCTTGCAAAGGTATTGGTTGGTATCGAGGAACATCTAATTTGTTACCACAAGTAAGACGTTTTTACGAAGCTATTTAATCGATTTCAGTCTTCAAAAGCCTATACATTGCGACCGAACAAATGCCTATTTTAAATGTTCCATACTTGATGATGCGTTTTCAATGATGCGTTTCAAGGTGTCTTTTTATAAAATGCAGATCATATTTTATATCTTTGGAATATACTGTAATCTATATTTGAGACAAGAAACCATTTTCTAATTTTTGTATAATTTGATGTTGTAGATGATTTCATTATTCACTATATAATCACTTAATTACATTTAAATACAGCTTGTGGGACCATGAAAAATGTAAAAAATAGCAACTATCTATAGATTTGTGATTAATTATCACATTATTTTATATCTCACTATATAAATTGTTGATTATTATATTATAATTATTTATACCACTTGTAATTTCTTGCCAATAATACTTGACTTATAATTTGTTAATTGAATTTACGCGTTATATATTTTTTTGACCATTGATCTATGAATTGACTAATTATTACTATTAATCTGCTGCATTAAGATTTGATTCAATTATGTACCGATAAATTCTAGTAATTTTTATTGTAGTTGTTTAATTCGATGTTACTTCAAGTATACAAAATATATTCATCATAGTTAATATTGACATAAAAATATTTTAATAAGATATTAATATTCATATTTTAATAAGATTTATTTGAAGTGTTTACCATAAGAAAATTCAAAATTCATTCATCATAAAGAAAGGAAAATATTCAGTGATTAAGGAATTTTGGTTATATTGAATTTTAAACATCCACTCAATTTTTGACATTAGCATAAGAAGTCGTGAATTAAAACTCATATTGATAATCTGAATGAGGATTATGAGGAGGTGAGGTAATTCAGAATCTTGAAAAAACATGCAGTCAGTATTAACCAACAAGAAAACTGCTCCATTTCATATCTTATGGATTTTTCCGAAATTTCTCCCTTTAGTGTTTCGTTAAAATTGAGCCCCAATTGCTTTAGCAAAAAAAATTCTTCCAGTATTAAATCTAATAATGACTTATCTTGAAATATTTTGGTAGTTTATGTATAGACTGTTAAATATATAATTTAATATTTACTTTGAAGCAACTGGAATCAATCTTTGGATGTTTCATTTGATTGGACTCTTTCGAATAAATGATATATTAGCAGCCGATATGTTTAATATGCAGTTTTCATAGTAATAAATTTTTTAAAGTGAAAAGTTCAATAGAATTTGTAATTTGTATTTTTGATCAAAATTCAAATAATTAATGAGATAAAACTAGTCATTGTTTTTATTTTAATAAAATAACAGAAGGTGACATTTAAATTTTGTTTTTAAACACTTCAGATAAATGTCCTCCTATTGCATATGTATACAATAAAGCAGTTAAATTACAACATGATATGGAATAGAACAACACGCCATTAATAACAATGCTCGCTTTACTGCAAAATTTATGGAATGTCATGAAATTAATTCCCCGTTAACTAGTCGCCGTTTGCAATAAACAACGAATCGTCTCTTCTTCCGTTAGAGTAACTAGCCCCTGCGGAATTGTAACAAGTTTCTCCTCGTGGAGCCATTTTATATTTCGATACGTGTGTGGTATAATACAGTTGCACGGAATATTTAAATGCAACATTATTTACCTGAAACCCCAGATTTCACTTGGTACATACCTCAATTAATATTTACAAGCATTTGATCTACATGGATCCAATAAAGATTTAAAATGGTAATGAAAAATTACAATAGCTGCATAATTAATGTTTTTATTAGCACTCTTTTTGTTACAAATTGCAGGCTAGCGAAATTCGTTGATGCAGCCAAAAGAATGAATGCTATCAACTAGTAAGAGAAAAGAGCATTTCATCCGAATAGTAAATTTTGAATTCTAATATAAATACTTATCCTAGGCAAAGCTAGCCTTATTATATTATTATTACATTGATGTTCATCAGTTAAGGAATACATGCGCAAAGGAAAGCTCGAGTTCATTTGCATTCTAATTTTTATAAAGTGAATTTTGTGAAATGTTCAATTTTTAAATGTTTTATAAATCCTTATTGTTCGAAATTATTTGTGTCGATTCTGTTGCATTATGAAGTAAAATCGATTACTAGTTTAATCATCGATAATATGAGGTGTGAATTTGGAGAATCCATGTTCTCCTCCTAAGCCATTATACTTTATCGATTCTCGTAATGGGAAACAATTATTTATTACTATTTATGCCAAACGGAAAGAAAAGATGCTTTATAATATAATACCAATAGAAACAGTGGTGATGCCAAGAAACAGAATATCTTTCATTGAAGTTTATGATATAAGGAAATATTTCTCTTATGATTTGCATTCATTTTTTATAAAGTGGAGGAAAAATTTTATCGCATTCCGTAATGTTAAATTATTTAATGTTTTCTAAAGTTTTTCATGTTTAAGATTAATTGAGATGATTTGTATGAAGATGAAGTGAAATTAATTGTGAGGTTAACCATCTCAAATATGAGATGCAAATTTGTAGAATCCATATTCTACTCATGAACAATTGGACGATATAGTTTCCCATGGCGGATTACAAGGTTTTATTATTATATATGCCGAATAGAAAGAAAGAAAGATAATAGATTAATTATATAATGCCAATAGAAGCAATGCCACGAGACAGAATTTCTCTCATTGAATTTTACAATATAATAAATATTTTTTTCTCATCCGTAGAAATAAACTAAAACGATTTATCTTCCGTTTTTTTATAAAGCGAAGGGTAAATTTTATGGCATTCTATATTGTCCACTTTTTTAATGTTTTTCTAATTTTTTAACGCTCAAGATTGATTGCGATGATTTTGTAGAGTTATGAAGCTTTGTTAATCGCAAGATTAATCATTCAAAATATGAGGAACAAAGAATCCACGTTCTTCACCGGTTTGTTCAATATGTCATATTCATGACCGAATTGTTAGTCTGTGTGCCAAATGGGATAACTGAAAACATTGTTTATCCAGAAACAATGCAATAAATTTAAAGTTAAATACAACAGTATTTACAACTTTTTGCAATTAAAAACACAAAACTGATATTGTATATGCAAATATCTAATTTTAACAAGATGCAATAGCTGATATAGAATTCTCAATAATATTCATTAATTTTGTCTAAAATTATATTAAAATCTAACAACAGCAAAGCATTGTCAAATTCAGCTACCTACATATGTGTTCAAGCCTGTCAATAAAAAAAAAAAAAATAAAAAAAAAAAAAAAAAAAAAAAACATCATGGGCTAACTAGCAGTACTCTGGGGAACGATAAACTGGTTAGTGAAAAAATGACGAAAAATTATTTATTCGTTTCCAGAAGCTTTCACAATGTATTTCAAATATTAATATTTAATTTTTTTTTCTAAAAGCGAAAAAAGAAAATTTACCGACTTTGAGATTCATTTCAGAACTTTCCATAGAATATAACGGAATTTCTTTGAGAATGAAATAAACAATCCATAAAATAAAGAGAAAGGTAAAATATTTTGGATATTCGACATTTTTTTCAAAATAAGCAACCGTAAGTAAATATTTAAATTTCTTATTTAACTATTTGCTCAGAAAATATTCTGTGCTTCTCTTATGCTCAGAGCAAATTCTAACATATTAAAAACATTATATTGAAAATAACATGACCAAATTTTTCTCCTCAGTCTTTAAGAATGCATAAAATTTGCATTTTTCTGTATATAAGAGGTAAATAAGACTTTTAAAAAAATCAAGTCTTGTTTTTGCAAACATGATGTTTTATATATAATTTGTATGAAACTTCCTTCCAGAAATCTTTTATAAAATCTTAATTATATAGTAAGAAAGAAAGTGAAAAAATTATCTGAAAGGGAAAATATATTACTTTTTTCCTATGTAGTATTTAGAGTGCAGTACCTACACATTCCTAAAACTCACTAAGTGTTAAAACTAATACAAAACCCAAAAATATTACAAAGCTTTGTGGCATAAAAAAACATCAGCGTTATATTTTTTGTACTGAAATTATTTATTAAAAATCCCTAAAATTGGCTAGAAACATTATTGGTAAAAGCAGGTTTTAAATAAACACATTACGTAGTTATCCATTTTTAAATGAAATCTTTAGAGTTTCTCAATTTATATATTATTGCTAATTTAAAAAAAGAATTTGAAATTTAATATGATAAAAAGAATCCCTAATTTTTCCATGCAACTGCCAGGCGCGCGTTGCAATACTTTTCTTAAATTGAAAGGATTAAGATTTTTATTTTTGTTGAAACATTTTGTAGATTTTACTAATCTCCAATTTAAAGCTCGTAAGTTGAGTTATGGCAATAACAACTGAAACGTATAGCATATGGATAACAATGCAACAGATATAAGTACCAATTAAAATTTATAGATTATTAATTAAGATATGAATATGATGAATTAATCAAATATCTTAATTTTATTTATCTACCCATATTCCATATCCTTCAATAACATTAATAACAAAGAAAAAAAAAACTCAAATAATCTATGATATTTTCTCTTCTGTATAATATGTATTTTAAAATGTTGTCGTTTCAAACTCTATGAGGTGTTAAACCATTAATCAAAAGCATAAAATTTCATTCAAAATTTGTGTACTGAAATATAGCAATCATGGCAAATATTTCCAAGTTATCTATTTTTTTAAAAAAGTTGTTGATTAAATTATATCTTTAAATTTAAGTATTTAATATTTTTTTTCATCAATATAAGTATGATTGATTCGTTTATTAGTTACTGTTATTCTTTGATTCATGTTAATAACTTTCATTAAATTCCGAATGAATCTAATGAAAATTAAATACTTCAATTCTGTCAAAATATGTCAAAATTGCTTTCTTATTTGTAGTCCAGACTACTCCATATTTAACTTTTATACAATTCTGAAATTATAAAACATAGCATTTCGCAGCAAAATTATCTAATCAACGCATGTTCGGCTTTTGATTAATTTTTAATATGTTTATCCTATGCTCCTTTAGATATAATAATAATAATCTTTTATTCACGGAATTTGCATTAGGAATTCGTATTTCATACTAAGAGATTTATTTGACTGTCTTTACATCATTACGCGTTGAGCCATTTTCTTTTGTCTTACGATTCTCGTTTCAAAGAATACGATAACTGATTTAAAATTCGTCAGATGAATTATTGAGAATGTAAAAGGAGTTTGTCTGAATGATATTACATGTGGAATCCTTTCACCAGAAAGAATAATTTATTAATCATTCGACTGAAAATTGTAGTCTAAAAATGAGTCATATTATAGGTACTGACGTCGTTAGTCATCGTATTTCATTTGTCTGTATTTCAGATTGAAGATATGTGAATTAAATATTAATGTGGTATTTCATTCAATTAATATAAAGAATGTGACGTTCATAAATCTTGTAAAATGTGTGCCCTTCTATGGCTCGAGAATATCAAATAATCACTTTTGCAATGTATTTGATGATAAAAGATCGATCAATTCTCCTGAGATTGTCAGAAAAGAACCAATGAGATCAATGGCATAATCATAATTAATTAGAATACTATTATTATATATTTATCAGATATATAATATGTTCTTTCTTCTCGTATTCTCATAATAACTCATATTCTTTCCTCAGAATACTATTATTATATATTTATCAGATATATAATATGTTCTTTCTTCTCGTATTCTCATAATAACTCATATTCTTTCCTCAGAATACTATTATTATATATTTATCTAAGGGAAAGATATCAATGCAATTATAATGCTTTGAAAGATCTGATTTTCCACTGCTATTGATACATCGATTAAACCTATGTATGTAAGAGATAATCCAAGTAGTGAATCGGCACACAGTGAATTATGTGCATTAAAACTTGGCTAAAAGGGAAAAATGTAAAATTTGCATAATGAGAGTAAAATGCTTTTTACTTTCTCGTATACGTAGTGGAAAGAAGGTATAATAATCATCAAAAAATTTGAATTTTCAGATTTTGGTGAGTCTAAAAGTTTTAGACTTCCTTGTGTTCGAAAAATAGATTTTTGGAAACAGCCCGTCTGTCTGTCACAAATATAACTAAAAAACGTTTTGATTTAAACGGATGGAATTTGGTACTATCCTTACACCAAATTTGCAGTTTTCTATCAAAATTTGAGTAAAATCTATTCAGAATAAGTTCGTTTGTCTAATTGTTCGAATACAATTTAACACGATATTTACAAATTAAAGAGAGCTGGAAAGAAGAGATTCCACGCAGAGATTTAACATCTATAGTGTAGAGTTTACCGTTAAAATATGAAATCCGTTATTTTATAGAATACCTAGTTATTCCATGAAATAACTGATCGTGTCCGTTAAAGTGTAAAACTCTCTTGTATTTCATGGTTTAACTAGTTATTTCATAGAATAACGATCTGCAGCCCGTTAAAGTGTAAAACTCTCTTGTATTTCATGGTTTAACTAGTTATTTCATAGAATAACGATCTGCAGCCCGTTAAAGTGTAAAATAATCTATATCATATATCTCGCACGACAAATACATTTACCTTCCACCCCTACTGCATTCATGTTTTTGTTTGTTTGTTTTAGAAATAAAAAAATGTTTTTGTTTTAGAAATGATGTTCTTTGTAATTCCAAGTGTCATTTTAGTAATCCTTGTTGTAACAAATGATTTTATGGTACGTTTCCATAAATACCATTTATACGCTGCATAAATTGGATAAACTGCTTCTTTTTTCATTTTAATTGTCTATCATTAGTGTAATTTCATTTTAGATAAATTGTTTATTTTACACTTTAACTGTCTCTCATTAGTTAATTTATAGAATACCTAGTTATTTCATAGAATAACTAGTTAAAGAGTCAAATTAATAACATATTACACACTTTAACGGACACGATCTGTTATTTCATGGAATAACTAGGTATTCTATGAAATAACTGCATTATATACTTTAACAGTAACATAGATACCTTTAAAATTCTGAGCACAAATCCAATGATGGGTTGATTGTATGTCGCTCAGTACTTTCAGAAACATGTAAAAGTGATAATATCTATCACGTTCTTGGAAGAGCAACTGCAATTTCAAAATGCCCTTTCAAGAAATATAATGTACGTACTTTAAAATAATACGACTTTAGAAGAAGCACATCCACCAAGCGAATTGAATTCCTCTATAATCTCCTATTTTTACGATCCGCAAACTTCTTTATATTTTGTTTCTTATATTTATTTATGTTTTAAGGACTCTATAACTGCAGAATCAAGATTTATGTTGAACTCAGTATTTTTTTTTTTAAAATTTGGATTTCAAAATCCTATATTTATGAACCTTACTCCTAATACTGAATTTATCTCAACATTATAAATCGCAAACATTATTTTATTTTTAATCTGTCTATTTGTACTAAATTTCAGAATATCATATCGTTATTGACATTCATTCATTAATTTAAAAAGACACATATTAGTTTTTCTAATATTGAATAAAATATCCGAATAATAAGGGGAAAAAAACCCGGAATCATAAAAATGAAAAGGTGCAACAATGGGTAAAAATAAAAATGTTTACCTTTATTACAAGATTATTCTTTCTGTCATACTGATTTCATGAACCAATTTTCATACTATTGAATGATGTTTGTTTTATATATTATCGATGCAATTCGTTACTTAGCAATTGGCAGCATAATTTTTTTGCTGTAAATATGATTACTTTATAGACTGCAGCACTAAATTAAAATAAATCGATTGAGCTACAGTCATTATCATCATATCCACTGTTAGTTGCTTTGACCAGTCAACACTCATTAAGAATATCGATTTACTATAGATCGTGGTTTAATCGATCGTTCTGCTCTCAACAGACTTCTGATATCCATTACATGATATCTAGATTAAACGATTTGAGCCAAGAAATCCCACAATTATCTATTTAAGTGGTGCAAGAATTTTCCATTAGAAGAACCAGGGTTTTCATTTTGCCATTATATTTTTATATTCCTTTAGCTAATTTCTGAAAATTTAGCTGCATATTTTTAGCATCATTTCTCCATTTTTGCAGCTTATTTTGAATATAAATTTTTGCGTTATGACCCTTCTATGAATCCATATTTCTCATGAATATGTTGCGATTTGTTGCTGAACTCAGTAATGTTTACAGAGACAAACAATGCAGGAAAATATTTTTAGTGATAGAAATAAGATCATTTAAAAAGTGGTATATATCGCAATTAAGCGTTGCTTATTCAATCGATAACTAACCAGCATCTGTGCGTGTGTGTATTAGCCATATTGTTTTGTTCTCAATCTAATTTTGATTTCCTTTTCTACACCTACAAAACAAATATAAAAATATTTAAAATAGGCTTATCCGCGTTTGAAAATAACAGTTCATATCTATTTAAATTGATTCACAACAATGTCTAAGGCCGTGGTGGACTGGTGGTAAGGTCTCAGCTTTGGAGGTTCAGTTTCGAGGCCCTTTTCCACTGAAGAGCCGTCGTGTAAGTGAACCTGGTGCACGTTAAATCCGTCGGGACCAAACTTTCTTCCTCTGCTTTGTTGTAGAAGTTTGGAGAGGGCGGTGCGAGCTCAGGTGTCGTTCTCATTATCTGATTGCGTTTCAAAATTAAGAAGTCCACTCCAAAATTGCCCTAGTATTGCTTTAAAACGGGACGTTACTTTAACCAAATTACAAAAAAAAATCAAGGTCAAAACTGCCTAAGAGTACTGATTTCTAAGTCGTTTATAATTAAGTGGAATTATATGCAATAAATCAGAGAAAAAAATCTGAGCGTGAAAAGAAAATGATTACATCAAGAAGAAAAACAAAGTCTCAGCACTAAATGAGGATATTGTATTTGTTATATTTCTTCAAGATTAGGAAACAGTCCCTTTACTCTCTCTATCAGCTATTTTAACACACGTGCAAATGTTTTATTACTATACTTTCTTAAATAAAATTCATTTCTTTCCCAGTTTTGCCATTTTGTATTCTTTTTATTATTAATTAGAGCGTTTTACCCCGTGCTCGCTTTCGCATCCCAACCCCGTTGTCGTTCTAAACTGTTCGTGATTTTCGTCAGTTCGAGTTAGCATTTTTTAAAAATTCCACTGGCAGCATTCTTTCAATACTAGAATCTTAACCTTTCCATGATGAGAATATACATTTATCTATTAGCCTAGTTCCAATTCAAAATTCAAAAACCCACAAAGAGAACATTATTTGCCTACATCTACGATATCTAAATATTGAATCAATTTTTCATATTTTGCCATATTATATTTCTTTTGTTTTTATAATCATTTTGGATATTTTCCCATCTTTTGCTTAGTGTCCAGCAGAGAAAACGTTTTACGTGATCCATCTACCATTTCAATACTATTTAAGGCGACGCGGAACATATTTTTAAAAAAAATTTAATGTTCTAAAATTATGTTTTACTTTTATTTTATGTAAAATAGATTCCATAACTTTCCGTAATTTTTTTTGAAATAATTTAATTAAAAAAAAATTGAGGTTTTTAAACATGAATGCTTTTTTAAATATAATTTTTTTCCATGTAGCTATTAATTAATACATAAAAAGTATGGATTTACTCCAGCTAACAATATTTAATTTTTTTATATAAAAACACACAAAAAACTGAAAAATTTAAAAATTCTGACTTTTGACATTTTTAAAAAAATTGCCATACACCTTAAACCTATTTCCATATTATGTTTTATAAAACATGTATTTCTAAAAATTCACAAAAAATTTCACACCCATACCTCCATTTTTAAGAAAGCGTTAGGCTTTCGAAATGTAGCATATAAGCAAAAACACAACATGTAGAAAAAAAACATTTAAAGTTTTGAATAATCTAAATCATAATATAAAAATCTATCCAATTTGGCTTTAACTTTTACAAAATATGATTCAAATTATTCTAACTTGTTTAAAGTTAAAACATGCACAAATTTATTGAAACAAAATACTATTTTTGTATATTGAAGATATAAAGAAAAACTAACGGAAGATCAAAACTTAACAAATCTCTATTATAACACCTTTAACCACATTTCTGCTATTCTGCTTGATCAATGCAGTTGTAATTTTTGAGCATTAACTCCAAATGTCACTGTGGAGTGCCTCATTAGAGTTTTATGTTATGCACCGAATACATTGCTCCAATAGCTCATTTCATGCAAGCCAACGGTAAATTGGCAATGTTTTTGCAAATGAGCTTCTTTTACAGGTATTTGAATCTGAAAAGTGGGCATGGCAACATTGTTTACTCACCTGTCATGCATCAAAAATTCCTCATTGACTTAATAAAAAATAAAACTACATCACTAAAATTTTGCAGGCACATTTAGAAAGACTCAATTTATCATATGATCCAATAAAAAAATTCGATTTTTTAATGATTTTTCGAGTACTGTTTCGCCTTAAGGTATTACTATTTCAGTTTATTGAGATTTGGTCATTGCAGTTATAATTGAAAGGTCTGAAATGTTTTGTTTTCAATGTTATTTTAAAATGCTGAAATGTTTGCAGTCCAAATTTTTCTTCGTTTTCTGAAACATTATGATAACAAGGAATTCATCCAACAGCAGTTTAATTTTCTTAATAATAATTTTGTTTACAAAGAACTACGTTTTTGCATTTAGCATCTATATTTGCAATTCCATGCTTAATGTAAAAATGACTTTTTTCTGCATATTTTAAATAATATTTCGTGAATTTAAAAACACCCTGTATATGCATGTGTTATTTAGTAAACGCTTTAAACGGTGAGAGAAAATTAGAATCGATTGCTAGCAATGTGATTGTTGGTATCTCAAAATGTTAAAACTACATCAGCGTTATTAGAATTTAGTTTTCTGCTTAAACGTTATGGAGATTCAGTACAATTTACAGATTAGAATAAATTTATATATGAAAAAAATTAAAAATATTGTGAAGTGAAAACTTTGAAAAAATTATTAGATTCTATAAAAATTTCAACAGCACAAAATCTTTAGCAATGTCTTACCTTTCACTCTATATATATGTAATTAAATTTATGATTATTAAAGTAAGACATTTTTATGTTTCTTTATTTTTCTCACTTTTTCAAGTATCGCTTAATTTAAATTATATTTATAACATAATTAATATTTCAAAGAGATGTGTTGGAATTATACCCGTCTTTTATAAAATTACTGAAAAAAAAAATTAGTTTTCTTCAGGAAATAATTTGTTCACTTTTCTGTAATTTTTATTTTTGTTACTGAATTTGATATTAAAAAATGAATAGTTAGGGGAAAAAACCTGATCATGTTTGCAAAGATAAATGGCAAACATATTTTAGTTAGAATCACAGATGTTGATTCAATTATATTCAATTTAAATGCATAAAAGAATCAATTTACAAAAGGCGGTGCGATTGTAAGAAAAAAAATATCTGGAGTAAAACTTAAAATACTGAAAAATCTTTTGAATTAATAAATGAAAAATATTTCTCTTTTTCAATTCAATAGATTTTTAATATGTTTTTAGATAAATGACTTTTAGAATTTTACTCTATATTGAATTCTTATTGATATGGAAGTCATTTATGGAATTTGAAAAAAAATAATTTATTGATTACATGTCTTTGCATTCAGAGAAGACACGTGTTTCACAGAAAATTGAAGTCATTTTTGGAATTTAACATAATTTTACTGACTTTTGGGGGGGGGGGGGGAGGAGACGAGGGATCTTCCTGATTTTTTTTTTTTTTTTTTTTTTTTTTTGCTATAAGTGATAAATGTTTTCGCATATGCGTTACAAAAATTATCTATTAACCCGTTTTTATATGCTGGTTTTATAACATAAAGAATAAATGTAGATTTATATTAGAAAATTCTTTTTAGCTTAACAATTTTGATGAAGCTGCAAATGTTATTATGAAAATTCTACGAATACTTGAGTTTATTCATTGGTTATGTTAAGATGACTCTACCAATTAATAAAACATCAAAATATCTTTTGTAAAATTTCAATAATCTTAAGATAAATCGTTTATTTATCAAAATTATTCCATCAGGTCTGACTAATTTTGGCTATAACTTTTACAACATAATTTGTTCCATTTGGCATCATTTATAATTCCATTATGAAATGGATGTTCTAGAGATTATTTCCATAGGAATTAAATGTTTTGGGCCAAAATATAATGATGAAAATAAATAAAAATTAACAAAACAAATATAATTTTATAATCGATAATCAAAATTTGATACAGTTCATTGATTATTTGAAATGGCTCAACAAATAAATATAAAATCAAAATTTCTTTAGTAAAATTTCAATAATGTTGAAATAAATCGTTATTTATTGAAAATGTGCCATCAAGTTTCACTAATTTTTCCAACATCCTTTCCAATTTTTTTTTCATTAATTTTAGTTCCATTATGAAATGAATATTCTAGTGATTATTTCTATATGAATTAAATGTTTTAAACCAGAATATTATAAAGAAAATAAATAAAAATTAACAAAACAAAATAATTATAAGGTTTGTAATTAAAATTCAAATAAACGTGATAAAAATCATAAAATATTATGAAGGTTTTTTTTTCATCTATTATAAGAAATTATGGAATACAGGTTAGTTATAAAATTTAGAAACAATTCAAGATTATTGATTAATTATAGCCTATCATCGTTTTCTACATCTATAAATTAATCAAAATCAAAATTCAGATTAGGTTTTTTTTTGTAATTTACATAAGACAAATGAACGTTTAATTAAATAAATACAAATCAAATAATAAACCTTAGAAAATATGCACTCTTTTTTAAGGCTAACAACTGCAACTTGTGTTTTCTAAAAAAAACAAAAATAAAGAATTTTATTGTACATGACTACAGTTTGTACAAATACTGAATCTCGTAGAATTTCTTAGCCAGATACATTTAAAAATTTTGTAGCTATAAAATACATCATTAGTATTGTAATTTTGTATTTATAAAAGAATATGTAGTTTTTTGAAAATTCAGTAACAATTCAAACCATTTAATAATTAAAATTTTATTCCAGATCATGAACAATAGACAAATCCATTTGATAACCCTAAATAAGCATAACTTCTTGATTGCAGTAAACTTTGAGACTTTGTTTCATTTGCATTTTAAGCTAAATATAATAATTCATGCTGCAATTAATATCTAAAAAATTACCATTTTCCTAAATGCCTAAAGCCTTATCAAAATTCAGCAAAACTTGACACTTATAAAAAGATATTTAATTTTAAGTACAAATGAAATAACCACATTTTATTTGAACAATTTTTATTTAAATGAAAAAAAATATCTGCTTAGTTCTCATTTTTTTAAGATTTAGTCGTGATGTAACATTTTTTTTTTTAAATTTCAGAGCAGAACAACTTTTTCCAAGTATCAAAAATGGAACGGTTGAAAAATAATCATAACTACTTGAAAAGTCCGTATCTATTTCCATAAAAATTCGTTATTCTTCAAGAACTACTCCCGTTCCTTTTCCAATTTTTTGTGAGCGTCTTTTTTTCAAATCTTCTCATAAAAACGAAGAATTGTAAAAGACTGGAGTGTGAAGAGCTATGGTAGAGAAAAAAAAAAAAACTTCCCCCTCCTCTGAAACTTTTCTGCAGTACGTCATCTTCACCTGAAAAGACATTAATGATAAATCAATCCTAGGTGCTTTAAATCCCCCACTTCAGCCCAACTGATAGCATTCTTCGAAGAACTTGACGCACGCCCATGGCAAGAGGAAGATTGATTTTTTAAACTGCAACATGTCGTTCACTTTAATGTCACGGCCCATCTTTTAAAACGTTTTCCAGAAATGTGGTGTTTTAAATTACTTTTACATTTTGTGAAACGTCAAGTTTTACTCTACTGATAATACATCATACATCACGAAGAAAATTTTGGATGGACGTATTAATATACCACATTAATCACTTCAAAGTAGTTTGAATTTTCCTTAATATATCTTCAATGCGGCTCTGAGTTTATTGAAAGAAGTTACTGCTTTTTAAACGTTTCTGAGAATGGCGAAAATTCTGATAATATTTGGTTTTCTATAAAATGTATTTAATTTCACCACATTTGTAAATTTAAAAACATTATGAGAATGATAAGTAACTTTTACATACATATTGTTTTAACAAATCACAATTTATTGTAATCTAAAGTTTTTCGAAATGTTAATGAATAAGTGGTTGAGGATTTTTTTCTTCTTTTTACTTATGTAGGCATGCCAACCATCTAAGACAACAAATTTGGCCCTTCGGAATATTGGCATTCTTGGTTGAAAAAAAAATTAATCTGGGAATAATTTGCTCCTTAATTGCTGAGATTGAAAAGAATGCATTTAATAGATTTAAGATACTGCAAATTACTGCGCTTGTAATTTGAAAAGTGTATAGATTAATAGGTAAAAGAAAATCGATTTTAATGTCTAAAGAAAATAATTTTATCTTAAATGTAACGTAACGCTAAAGAACCTGCTTGGACTGTTCCATAAAACAATGAAATTAATTTGTATTTAAACACAGCAATAAAATCGTTCCAGATTATATAAAAAAATTAAATTCATAAAAATATTGATATTAGATAAAAAAATTATATAATTAAAATAAAAATATTAAAAAGGTGATGGTATATATTAAATTTCAAAGGTTTTTAGTAGCATTTTAGTGATAATTTCAGAAGACATGTTTGAAAATGTTTATTTATGTTAAAAGAGCAGATTTGGAAAACAATTTGCCTGTTCTCAATATTTGCTTCAATCACCTGTTTTCCATTATGAAAAAAAATATAATCAATGTCAGATTAATTTATTTAAAACTACTATCAAAATGAAAATATAATTGAATGGAATGTAATACATTGAATGTGGTTTCAGCTCTGAATATTTATCATTAACGTTTTATTTAAAGGGCAACTGCATTTCGCTTACACCACTATACTGAACACGTTACGAAGTTTCTTTTCATTTTGTTCATGAAGTCAATACACATTCTAAAACTGCTAATGCACTTTCAACTGCAATGTAAATTGGTTAATATTCAATATTTCGACACTGTTTTAAGCTTTAATTTATTTTCTAGATACCAATAGAATTTGAATGCATTCCTTATTTTTTGATATTTTTCTGTATTTTAAAACAATTTTTAAATCGATATAGATAAAAAAATAATGATTTGTTTAAAAAAAGTTTTAATCGACTTTCCAATAATTTTTCTTAAAAAAATAACAAGATAATTTGTACTTTTCTTAATTTTGGTCACATTTGTATAGTTAAAAAGAAATATACTTAAATACTTACATTAAATTAAGTTGAGGAATGTCAGGATATAAACGAAATGTATAAAAAAATAATGACAGTGCAAGAGAACAAAGAAAGCGAATACAGATCGGAAAAGTGCAAATATCTGATATCGCCAAAAGGATTGATGTAGTATTAATAAATTCCTAATACTGTAATAGGAACTATATTTTTCATATTTAATTGATTTACTTACCAGACAGTTTTACGAACAACCTGGATCTTTTCTAATGTAGCATAATCTTTCTTGAAATTATACTTTTAGTAGATATTTCACAGATCCAATTGCACTAATGTTTTAAAACCATATTGAAATTTTTAGGTATGTTTAAAAAAAGATTGACCGCAAATTGTATTAGGAAGTCGTTGTAAAGTTAAAATAAACAAAGGCTATGGTAGAACATCAAGAGACGAATGGGTTATGAACAATATAAGAAAAGGAAAAAAACACGTTTTAATAGAATTCTAAACCTAAATATCTTAGATATTATTTCTGAAGCTAAGAAAATTGCATCACTTAAAAAATTACACTTTTGCTCAACTGCAATTTATGATTTATAATTTTTCAGAAAATATATCTATGCATTATTTTAATATTTTTTTCCTTTTAAAATTATAATTTAATATTATACTTTTTCTTCGCATTGCACTTATATTTTAACATGTCTTTTATTACGGGAAAAATTGGAAATTGAAAAAATTATTGTTTCTTTAACTTTTAATTCTTAATTATACACATCTAGCATTTTATTATTTATTAAATTACGTTACTTATTTTGTATCATGTTAAATAAAAAGTTAATATTTGAAAATACTGGATCATTATTTAAATATAATTGTAAAGGAGATACCGAAATCCGGAACTTTAAATTCTACTAATAAAATCCTGCAACCAATCAAGTCATCATATGAAACATATAAAACTATTATGTAAAGTAATAAAATTGAGATTTTTATATCGAGACATCCAAAAAGAGACGAAGATGGAATAGCATTTTAAAAGGTTTCCCGGACGTTTTTAACCTTATAATGTCGTATCAGGTGGTTTTGAGTAATCAGATGAATAATATGTCTTATTGATAAATTTTTAAACATCTGTAGGGCAAAATATTTAAAATTTGTTAAAAATATTCATTTGAAGGCATCTGTTAACAATATTAAAAGATATATTGTTTAAAGACTCCAGCCTCATGTTAAAATGTCAAATGAAATATGCTATCAGCTAATAGTTTTGCTACAGAATTGCACTGAATTGAATTTAGTTTAGAACATCGATATATAATTATAACCATGTTCTGTAACTTTTTATATATTTAGCTGCATAATTAAAAAATAATTAAATAACTGCAACCTGTACCAAATGATACATATCGCTTCAAATCGTACATCTTATCTTACAAAAATACGGCAACTCGAAGGAAAATCTCAATATCATCTTCGATTTTAAAAATAGCACACTACTGGCATAATAAGTTTTAAATTTGACAAAAACGGCCTGCGGGGTAAAACTTTAATCATTTTATATCCAGCAAAATACAATTGAGCTTTCCCTTTTGTAGTCTTTTCTTTTTCCCTTAGCTCTAACCAACAAACATAAAATATCGAAAGTAATCTTCCTAAAAGGGTATATCATAAGCGTGGTCCTTCCTCCCTCACAGAAGAAAGAGATTCTATTTTCAGTATAACCACCTGATTTCTTTGATGTCTTTGGGCAGGGATTGTTGGCTGGGTCGTGATTTTCTTTACGGATGAATATTAGGTTATCTGCACTATGTTTATTAAGCAGCACCGTAACATTGTTTTATCATCCTGATACACTTTCTGTTGTGTAGCAGAACTTTATTTCTGAATATCATATATAATTAATGCAGCTGTGTTAAAGCACGCGTGGTATTATCAAATTTATTTTCATTTCAAAGATATTAAGAATAATTTTATCCAATGCGTAAAATGAAATTGCAGAAACTCTGAATGCATTATTCTATCTGTGAGGTGTGGGAATGTACCACCTTGTGAAAAGGGGATGTGCAAGCGAATGTGACGCAGGAAGTAGCTGAGTCGTACTCTTGGTCCTAGTTGGCGCTACTTAAAAAAGCTCACTCGGCTTAAATCGTTGACAGATAACTGTCAGCGGGCTTGTAAAGTGTCATAAAACACAACAACAATTATCAAGTAAGAAACCCTTAATAAAATTAATCACATTTTATTCGAATGGCATTTTATAAGATCAGTAGCAAGGAGACCAAGCATAGCTAAGCAAGTTTTTTTTTTTTTTTTGTTTTTTTTTGTAAAATCGGGATTTTTTGTGGAATATATTTAGATACTAATCAAATACTGATTACATATGAGTATTTTTCAATCTTACCCATAAACGAATTGGTAATTTAACTAAAATATTCAGAATGTCCTTGGTTTATCATGTTATTCGAAACAATCTGCTATATTACAGTGTTCATTTTACAGTTTATCTATCATTGTTTTTATTTTTTTAACTTATACTCAGTTTTATCATGATGAAATCGGGTCAGGGCGTTATATAACAATATCAGCATGAGAGTATAGAGAAACAAATTTTTAATATAAAGAAAATATTGTTTTTTTTTGTGTGTGTAAAATCGCATTTTTTTTTTTTTTTTTTTTTTTTTTTTTTTAGGATAGACACCTGTAAACATGAACTTAAAAAGCAAAACCTTATCTGAATATAAAATGTGATACAATTTCCGAGATGGCGCGAAGTAAATATATGTACAGGAATTGCTCATATAAAGATATAAAATATATTCCCATTTATAAAAATAGGTCAGTTTATTTCAGATTATAAGGCTAATCCGTAGATCAAGATGGGAACAAATGTGAAATATTGACATTGAAGATACGATAAACAAGTAAACATGTGTAAACTGAAAGAGAAAAGAAAACTTTATTTAGAGTGTTGTGGAAAGTGTTTGGCGTAAAGTTTGCAACATGAACTCGGCATTTGACGATTTTTATAAAGTACAGAAAAGGGAAATTTAAATAAGATTTTCGGCATTGCATCATAAAATTATTTTTCTAAAAAGAAAAATTAGGGTTAGAAGAGTTTATAAGCAAAGCAGAAAAGTAAAATTATGTACTAATGAAGAAAATTCTATATCTAGCTTGCATATTATGGATAAATTATATGGAGAAGAATAGTTGAGTCTTTGTATGACGATGAGCAGCCCAAAAATAACAAACAGAAAGCTAGTAATGACAAGTTTGTTAACAGCGGAAACTTTTATTTCTGCGAATGTTGAAATTAATTTCGAAACCCTCGAAATATACAGGTGCGATTAGATCTTTTTCCTTCTCACCACGTCCAGTTGAAGCAGTTTTACAACAGTTTAGGCAAGAATTTGATTTAAAATTAGAGAGAGTGTTTCCAAAGAGTGAATCTAAAGTTGAATAGTAAAAATATGTTGCCTTAATTTTCAGTCATATTAAATGCAATCGAAGATAAAATGGTCTACCCTATATTCCTATTTTAAATGTCCCCTTTGTCGGCTTTGTATCATATACATCAAACACATTTTATTTTAATTTTTGGAAAGAAAATTTCATAAATTTAAATAATTCAAAGCAAAAATTCTAGAAAAATGAATTAAAGATCATAATCTTGATATTTATTTTCAATTGCACTTGATTCATAGAAACTACTGAATGAAATTGTCATCGCTACAACCTTTCCTTCTGCATGTTAGATAGTTAATACTAGAAACAAGTTGCCACTTCCCTGTATAAGCATTCATGACAATTGGAAATGTGTGTTGAGATCTAAGTCCTAAGTACCATGAATAAAACACCTATATTTACCGGGCGGCCTTTAGATATTAAGTTCCATCTTTGAAGTGCAAATAATTCGACCACGTAACATTGCTAAAGAAATCATGGAGTAAAGTACCAGTATAATTAAACGACAGATTTTCATACAATCCGTTTATGGTACCCTTTTAGATGTATAAGATTTGTCTGGTGGTACGATTTCCGCTTCGGAACCGGAGGATTTCATTTCGAAACCCAATGTCACCGAAGAATCGTAAAAAATATAGGTCTAGTACACGCTAAATCCTCAGGGATAAACGTCCTACAGCTGAAGTGGTGCGGAAATTTGGTGGACGGTGCAGCTCAGATATTGTCCTCGTCATATGACCGTGGTTCAAAATTATGAGATCCGCCTGAAATTGCCCATGTTTGCTTTAAAACAGGACGTTATCATAACTAAATTGAACCTAGATGTACAAGTTAGATATGTGATGCGTTAAGCGATGCTAAGCAATTATTAATGTATTTAAATTTGTAATAGAAGCATATTGATACAAACCTTAATAACTTCATAAAGATGATTTTATATTCTTAATGAAGTTCTTTGGATAATCATTCGAATATAATATAATTTAATTTAATCAGTTCCTGAAATCGCTTCTTATTTTTAATAATATAATAGACATTGTAACATCAATTTCTTAGTAAAGTGCATTTTGAAAACTATTTCAAAATATTATTAAGGATAGTGCATTTTTACCCAGAAGTAATGTAAATTTAATATTTACATCTATAAAAGTAAATAAAAATGCAATACTATATGAATGCAATATAAAAATACAAATATTTTCTTTTCATTTCAAACTACAATACTATTCTTGTCGTGACCTGTTTTAATTTCCTAGTAAATTTTGATTTTTTTTTTTAATATACTATTATTTTTTTTTTTTTACTCTTTGAATTATTGAATTATAGAAACAGCAATTTTAAGTTGAAACAAATTTTATAGTAGAAATTAAGAACTCTAATATATTCTACAGAGTTTCAACAGTTAGCTTTCACCTCAAATTTGACTGAGGAGAGTTCTTTTTTCCGTTCTTGCCATGCAAATGGAAAATAATTCGAACATATATACCGTGATAATTTTTTTTTCATATTGCATAGAACTTTTAGATATCTAAATCAAAACATGAAGATGTGAGTCCTATTTCATTGAAATAAATATTTTGATTATAAAAACTTCTTCCAGAATGTTATGAGCACAACATATAAAATAAATATAGCAAAGTTATAAATTTTGTCAGTTTATGATCTTTTGAAACTATCAATTCTCTTATATAAAATCCGAATGAAGCTCAAAACACTAGCTGGAATAGTTTAATAAGCTTTACACTGAAATAGTGAGAATTGTGTTGTGGGAAAAATATTATTTTGCTATATTTTTTTCTATGGAATAAAAACTTTGAGCAAAGAATTCAGAAGATAAAAGGTCTAAGTGGAAAATTCAAAAATTCAAAAACAAATTCTTGATCTATTAACTTTATATATGGATTGTAATCTTGATTTATTCGTTAATTTCAAATTATTGAAGAAGTCAATTACATTCTATAGGAAAATTGCTTTAAATTTAGCTAAATTAAAATTATGAATATTTTTTTCATCTTGTTAACTCTAAAAAAAAATCACTCCTTATATTTTTCCTCTAACTCCTATCCCATTAGCCCAAAATAGTATACGATATCTCATGATGTTGTTTGAAATTCTGAAGACTGTAAATTATTAGGGATTCTACAATATTATTGGGCATTTTATGCTATTATGATTGTCTTGCTAATCATAGTAGAATTATTTTGTCATATTAGCATTTAAATTAAAGGAAAGTTCCTTTTTTATGTGATCAAAACTGATAGTTTTGTAAAACTTTGAATATCATTATTTTAGGCAATTTCATTTAACCTTGGAAAATTTTCAATCAGTTTTCAATTTTTCAGTCAATGCATGTTGCTTCTTTAAATTCACCAATAAATGGCCTACGGTGAAGGAATTCAGTGTTTCAATACTCAACTGTTTTATTTCAGAAGAATGGAACATTATTTTAATTGCTGGAGTGCCAAAAGTCCATTTCTGCATATGACTAATAATATTTTTTTATTATAGTTAATTACTCATGCATAGAACACGAAAATACTTCTTAATTATATTTAAAACCTTTTTGCGTTTGGGGACATCTGTCTATTTAATGATTTAGTAATTAGTTATTGAATCACGATTTGAGACGACATCTTAAATATTACTTATAATAATATTTTACGTTTTTTATGGTTTTTTTTGTTTTATATATTATGCAAAATATAATTTTCAGACAGACATTACAGATGAAATTCAATTTTCAGGGCTGTAATTATAGTCAGTCGGTATTTTCCTAAAATTTTTGAAATCCATTCCTGGCTTGTACTGTGAAAAAGTCCAAAGGTTCAATAACAAATGATATTTTATTTCAACAATTAAACAATAAAACACAACAAAGAATATATAAAATCAACACTTGCAGTAAGTAACAGCCCAGAAGCAGGGAATTGGCGATAAATTGCCATAACAGCTCAAAACATTTAAAGAGTACTCATTCAACTACTCATTTGTGCTCAACTCGATTCTCAATTTTGTCTCTCACCTTTTTACAGTTTCCATAACGAAACAAAAGACTTTTAGAAATATATCATTTGTAATAGATATGTTGCAAATTTTTAGCAGTTTCAGGAGCTCGCCAACTCCATCGCCAATCCCAGGGATTATTGTCGCGATATCCTTCACCATCTGTTAGAACTGTTTAAAAAATATATATTTTTTATTTTCCATGAAAGTAAATGCACAAAGAATCAATATTACAAATTCATCACAGTATTTTTAAAATCTTTGGATTTTTTTTTCTCCTTCTAAAGTATTATCAATGAAATTTTATGTTTATGCTCAATGTATCAAGTAAATATAACAGAACCATTCATTTCCAATCTTACTATTGATCTATTGACCTAAATTTAAAAAACCGTCATGTTTCATTCAATGTATTCAAGCATAGACTTATGGCGTGATAGATATATATGTATTCTGTCGTTATCTCAGATACAAAAAGATCATATCTTTAAAGTTTCTTGCTAACAGCATTTAATACACTGAGAAATTAATTAATTTTTGTATTTGCAATGAATTTGAAAATTTCAAAACAGCAGATGAAATTTGTAGGGAGAATTTATTATTTTCTAGCTGTGACTATTTATTTGGCTTCTGGTGCTTTGTTTTAAGCCAAAAAATATCCATCATTTCGCATTACTCAAACAAAGATTTACATCGCAGAGAAGAAGTTAAATCAATATTTCAGAAAGAATTAATAAGTGAAAGATATTATGTTCTTTACCTTTTGATAGCCCAATCTTTTCACAAAACGTTATGATATTTGAGCATCATAAATCCTTCAAATATTACACTCAACTTTAGCAAAGTTATTGATCTTTTTAGAACACTCGTATCTTATATATGAAATTCGGATTCTTTTCGAAGACACCTTCGGTAATAGTGTGACTCCTTGATCAGATTTCAGTGTACTCAAACAACGATTCATGCTGCGACAGAAACAACTCTCTGCCATGTGTTTGCTTAAGAATAAAAAGGTCGTGTAAAGAAGGCTTCGAAGATTGAGGCAAGAAAAAAAGGTTTCTAAAACCGCATCCATCCAAATCTCTAGTGGTATGTATCGATCGCTCGAAGTTTTAGCGTATTTTTCAGAGACCTAGACCTTCTTCCGTCAGAACCAATATTAGAGAAGCCACACGGAGCTTTTAGCAAATCCTTGAGACGGAAGAAAAAAAAGCAAAAGCGGAAAAAGTTTCTGATGAAAAACTTAAGCTAAGTAAACAGGGTATAAAAATGAGATGTTCAGTTTATTTGAGGGAAAGAGGTGCAAAAGCTTTTAAGAGAAGGAAACTTGCTAGAGCGGTATTTGAACTTCTTTATGGGAAGATTTCTGAAATATGATCTTAATTGCTGTCAATATGTAGTAAGAAATAAAAGGAAAATTCACTATTCTTAAATGTTAATAATATAAAAAAAATTTTATCATTGAATTTAAGAAAAAAAAAAAATAGGCATAGTATTACCAATGTTACTTTTCTGGAATTTCAAAATGATTTTAAGCAGGAATCAAAACATAAAAGTGAAAAGAGTTTTCTTAGATTGCTATTGGGAAGATACAAAGAGATTGATTTTGGATTTTGATGTAATAAATGGAATATTAATAGAAAAATTGGAATTAATTTCTGTCTGAATTTACACCTTTAGACTTATTTCAAAGAATTAGAAAAATGAAAACCAAGGGGAAAAAATGGGCGCAGTTATGGAAATGAAATCCATTTTAATTAATTAATTCACTTAATTTAACAACAATTTGAGGGCTAGATTTGTACTCATGTTACAAAAATATAGAATACATTTCTTTTATATGCATGCAATTATTGCAATAAGAAAAGAACGATTTTTTAAAAAAAATAACATAATGAGGAATAAATTAAACTGAAAGAATGATCATATTAAGATGTTTTAAATAAAAGGTTCGAATCTCCTTAAATTTTGCAACTTTGTGATTTTAAGATGATTAAACAATGAAAATTATAACTGAAACTTCAGCTTATATTAACGCCTTTTTTAGACGAGAATATTTGTCTTACAATAATAAATTTGAAATGTACATAGTGAACTATTTGCAGATTAGACTCTAACGCTCAAAATACTACCAATGGATCAACACATCCGCTTTCTTTTTTAAATCTTTGGGCTGATTTCTTTTTGGTGTACACAAGCGTCGATGACCGATAAAAGTTTATAATAATAATCAACTATAAAATTCAACTACTTCAACTTCAAAATTCAACAACCGATAAAATTCAACTACTTCATTTATATCCTTCTCATTTGTATTTAACCTTCTTTTCTTCCTGCAAAAGGTGCAGTTCCAGTTAAATCTACAACCGTATTCGTTTAGAAGGCAGAAACTATGCTCCATATTTTGTTTGTAAACCTACAAGGAAATGCTATTTATAAGCCTATGAGGGAATTATTTCAATATAATTTATAAATAAGAGTATGTTTCTTTTCCAATGATGCAATACTATATCTTCCACACTTACACATTTAAAATATGCAAGATATTCTAAAAGTATTCCCACCCTTTAAAATATCCTTATAAATAAGTTAAGTAACCTTACCATTCTGGATTTATTATTTAATAAATAATGAAAGTACTTTTTGTTGAATTGGACATTCAGTGCCATAAAGAAATGTAAAACACATGATACACTTCTTATGTACAGCCGACAAACCGCCACCATTGAACGAGGCAGTATCGACAGGAAATGGTACACTGCATGGAATAGCGCAATTTTTCATGTGGTTTATAGTATTAAAATATATAAATATAGTAAGATTTGTTTTGGAATTGCATAAAATGGTATACGCCTTCAAGATCCAATGCACTATGGATTAATCAAAGTTTCATGGAATTGGGTTGGAAATCTTTTACTGACTAGATGTGTTAAGGACGAGTAACGGTGCGCCAAATTAAAATGTTCTAAATATTGCTAAAAGGGGTAAGTAATTTATCGCATAGATAAAAACCGTAAATGCATATTCAGATTTTTTTCTTTTCTGAATTTATTTAAGCGTGTAACGATTTCTGAATTTTCCTTAACGTACATTGAACGTAATTTTTCTTACATTCCATATGGCCTTAGATATGAATTCAAAATTCCTTTTCACATATATGTAAATTTTAAGAAGTATAATTAAATGAATGCTAAATTGTTATAATGGGGGAAAACAATGTATTAAAATCTCTCTTAAATACATTGAAATTCATGCAGAAATAGGTGAAATTTAAATTTATTTAAAATATTGCTTCAAACATATAATATTATTTAAATACTTCGTTATTTTTCTTGATGAAAGCAAATGCAATTTTCTTGGATTTACAATTTGCATTATCAGTTTAATAGTTCACATCAAATGGAATAAAGTGTTAGTAAAATTAAATCTTAAAAACATTTTGTAAACATTTTTTTTAACAAAATGAAATATGCGTTTGATTCTCAAATTCGTAGCCTTCTTTTGAAATCATGCTATTTTATATAGACTGAGATAATAACAAATCTGCAATGCTAATTATATTCAATACTCGAAGAATATCCTTTTTTATTTTGTCGATATTTTGTAAGAAAATTATCAAAAGAAAAGCCAGAAAAAAAGAAATTTTTTAATGAAGAATAACTATTTTATATAAAATTAAAATTATATTCTAAATAGGCAGCTTATAAAAACCTTTCTGCTATTTCAACAGTATGCAACATTTCTTCTATTCAACAGTATTCACAGCATTACGCAGTGTTCAGAATATTAAATAAAAACATAATAATATCATGCAATATATGGCGATAACATAGTTTAAATTATGTTTTATAGGGGCCATGCCAATTTCAAATGTTTAATCATACACTATCGGGATTTAGAAAGATATTTATTAATTTATTACCTTCAGTATATATTTCATATTTTATGCATCCCTTGACAATATCCATTTAAGCAAAAATGATGAATATATGTGCAAATATTTGAGACTGAAAATAAATTTCTGTAGCGTAAATGATTGGGAAAGATGAATCAATAATGATTTCTCCAAGCGTAAATTTGTTAAATAAAAATTTTTCAGTTATAATCATGCAATATATATTCAAACTAAGTATTATAAATAATAGCTCTAGTTCAGTTTATAATGTAGTATTACTTTAGATAAATAGTTACATTAAAAGAAATTGAAAAGTATAACACAATAAATTGAGTTTTTTTATCGCTAAGTTGAGACTGTGTCTTTGAATGATATAAAATATTTTTGGATATCTTTCTCAAAAAAGAAATTGCATTTTTGCTCCTTATGATCAAATTTTAATAAATATTACTAATAAGCAGAGCAAATGATTATTGAAGAAATTGTATAATATTGATGTAAATCTTTTGAAAAATGAGTAGAAAAATTGTAATCAATGCAAATATGTAACATTATAATAATAATAATACAGTGAAATTAATTTCAGTGTTTCAGAAATGTATGTAAAGTTATTTAACGTACATTATTACATTGTAAAAAATGTGCTTTAGCATATTTATAGCTTCTAAATTTTGCTCTAAATTCTTTAATTGAAAATGTAAATCATAAATCAATTATGAGTTGAAATACAGTAACCTTTTATTCTTTAAGTAACGGTTTTGAAAAAATGTTTTAAATTAGTAATTATTATTCGTTTAATGGATGCAAAATAAAATTTTAAATTGAATTAACTCTTAATTAATTGTAAAGAATAAAAAACCTGGAATATCCTATTATATTTTGAACATGCTTAGATGTATAAAAAGTATTCTACAAAGTACAAAACTCTTAAATACATCTTGAAACCTGCATTCAAGTAAATAAAATATTAATATAATAAATGAATTTTATTTGTCTGTGCTGTGATAAAATGCTCTATGATTTGAAAAATTAAGAATGGATCTTCAGTAAATCGATTCTTGAATATTTATTTTATTAGACTGAATATATTATACATTCAATTTCTTCAATATAAATAGTTTTCCTAACATTTTATAGAAGAAAATTTCATAATTTTTTTATTTCAAAATTATAATCATTTTCAGCTTTAAATTTTGGAATATTTTTCCCGAAATTTGTGATCAACTGGGGAATTTTTTGACTTTCTTTTAGAGTAAAGCGTTATATAAGCCTAAATTAACTACAGAAAATAACTTGCTGATTACTTTGATAAAATATCTTAGGAAATATATGGACAAAATATTAATCAAATCATTCCAAAATCAAAGGGCAAATTACAATCTTAATATAAATTATCTAAAATTCAAGCAATCATTTTCTGCGAAATTTCTTGAAATAATGAGACTGATACAAAGCAACAGAGCAATTCAGATCCCAAAATCTTGATTATTTCCTCAAGCAATTTGATTAACATAATTTGCTCTTCCTGATTACATACAATTCGACCGTCAAATATTTTTTTTTCTAAATTGTAAAACTGTTTATCATATAACGGTTATATTAGTTCATTCAGTTTATTGTAATTTGATGTCGTTTATATACTATTTTCTTCCTCAGGTAATTTTTGTCATATTCTGAAAGAAAAACAATTATTCAATTACATAACAGGCAAATTATCGTATCATTAAACTTAAAATACTCAAATGTACCCGACAGAATGTACAACGTCTATTTTATGACATACATTTATAGTAGTGTTCGAAAATAAACTATGTAAAATTGAAGTGTCTCCATATAGCCATGCTAGGTACTAATTGGTATGTCGGGTTTTGGTAAGAAACATGAAAAGCTTGATGAAATCCACTCATTACTTAAAAAATTGTCTACTACGAAATAATTCATCATGCCTATTGGAATTGTCCTAATGATGTGACGAAATATCCATCAGTTTTTTTTCATAAACATGCTAAGAAATTAGAATATTTCTATAATTATAAAATTTCTGGAAATTTAATAGCATACAAAAAGTAAAATTTGCAAAATAATTCAGAACTTTTTCTTACAATAAAATTCTGAGAAGTTATATTATAATCAAAATTGAAATATGATGTTCCTGAAGGATGGACATTACATTGCTTTCGTATTGAAAATGGTTATAAATAGTTTTACACACTTTCTGTTTTAAATTTTGTTTTTCTTGAATAGCTAAAATAGTATAAAATTTGAAAAGAAAAAGAAATAATATTTGGCTATCTTTCATTCATTATTTTTAACATTTCAAAATCAGTTTACTAAACACAGTAAATCGAATGTATTAGAATCGATATTTTGAATTTCATTTTGCTAGAACTTCAGATACTTTATCTTTCGATACATTTATGTTTCTTGCAATTGTCACTTTTTAAATGCTGAAAATTGGATAATACACATAAATAAAGAGATAATAAATATACAACAACATTATAAGGCAATTTAATAATAATAATCTAAATGGAATATTTGAAGCAAATAAATTTACGTATTTTAAATGTACGTATTCTACATAGATTTAATATAAAATATTTAATTATACTAAATTTAAGTCTTCAATCTCTCGACCTTAAATAACATTAAAATCTTTGAATTTCTTGCCCTTTTCAATATTTATATATAATTGGACTGGTACTTATTTATTTCTAAATTATTGCTCATAATGCTTGATAACATTTTTTGCCTCAAGCTCCTACGAAATGGAATGCAATAATTGCAATTCGGGAAATGTTTCTGGTATTTCCACTTTCCTATATATAATGAGATATTCCTATTATAACATATTTGAACATAGTTATCGAAAGAAGTATAATAAAATTATTATTTTATTCTTGAAAATTATGCATAATAAATGGGCAAATGCGGTTAGTACAATTTTTTTTTGTTTCAAGAAATAAAGTATAAATTAAAATTCTTTTTTTGGTATAAGTAAATAAAAATGAAAGAAATTCAATTTCCTAGAAAAAATTGTAAGTTTCTTAGATTTATGTTATCTGTTTACGATTTTGACACATTGATAAATATGTTCAGATAAGAAATATATTAGTTGTTACAAGTATTAAAATGAGTTTTAAGTAAGTTTAAATGAGTTCAAATATTAAAGGATATCAAGTAGAAGAAAGTGATAAGATTTTCAGAAAAACAAAATTAATATCGAACTTTAAAGCCTTGATATTCGTGTTCATGACTTATTATCATAAGTATCATAAAATCCATACATATTTTAGATGATGAAATGGCAAAGAGGATATTGAAATTGAATTGATTTTTAAACTGTCTTCAATGAATGCTAGCAAATATTTGTTTGTTTATTGTGATAGTATATGTTAAGGTATAATAAAAATCTATTGGCAGTCAGGGCATAATTTATTGTTTAAAAAAAATTTCAACAAATACAAAAAAGGCATTTTAAAATTATATGTTGAATTTAATTAAAGAATGATGGACTTTCGCAACCTCTGATAAAAAATGTAGCATTTCATCGAGAAAATCGCTACTGGAAATTTGAAAAAGAAAAAGAAAATCTTAAAAAATCTAAATAAATTATTTATTAAAATTAATTTTCCTGTTTTTTAGAGAAAATTTTAATTTTAAATATTAAAATATTATAATTTAACTCACCAAGAATACACATCTGAGGGATTATTTTTTGAACTTACGATGAAAGTTAATTTATATTATTTATCAAAAGTTTCACAAAGTAAGCTAATGAATATTTACTAAATAATCTTTGGAATAAATAGATGATATCAAAAAGTTATTTCATTGTTTTTTTTACCCTCAAAATCAATATTGATTTTCATTTTCCCCCCAAAATTAAGAGCATTCAAGAAAATGGAAGTTGACATTAGTTTTCTGAATAGAACGACTCCAATTTAAAACAACTAGAAACTTTTCCGGAACTCTAGTGCTGTTAATGATGCAGCAGAAAGACAGATGAAAGGGATGCTAGAATTTAATGGGATATTAACTTTGGATGGAGAGCAGAAGCAATTATTTCACAAGTAAATTGTGAAGATACTGTTTCCTGTGTCAGGAAACAGTATCCACAGAAACAATACAGGGATACCGGAAACAATATTCAGATAGAAAGTCATTCTTACAGAAAATGTATTAATAATTAGTGATTCCTAGACTGCTTTAAACACAATGAATAATTTTATACAAAATTCTTCAATTCTTTAGAAGGAAAATAAATATACATTTTCAAATGCACAGTTATTAAAAAATAGACAAAAAAGTTTCAACCGTTTGTGTATTCCGACAAGCTGGATAAGTTACGGAATAAATTAAGAAAGAAAATTAAAGAAATAAATACCTGAAGGATAAAATAAAAAATAAAGAAATAAAAACATTAAAGAAAAAATTTGTCATTCTTCTAAAGTTTAATGAGTGCATCAGTAAAACGGACGCTCACACACACACACGCACGCGCGCACGCACACACACACGTACGCACACATATATATTCGTGTGCGCATGCGTTTGTGGGCATTAAAATAAATACACGAAAATTATAAAATGACGATTTTAAATAAGGGTAATTACAAGTAAAATATCGCATTCAAGAAGAGTGGAATTTCGACTTATAAAGAAATGTATTGTTTTTACTACGTAAACATGTACTGCGGTGACAATTTCTAGAAAAAACAATTCTGCTATAATTACTAAAAACGGATTGTTGATAATTCCGATTATCATCCTTCCTTTTATATTCTTATTAATTTAACGGCAACGGAAACAAGAAATTTGAGATCAAATAAAACCTTCCGTAGTTAAGATGATTTTAATGTTTTCAGTACCATATATGATATAATTCCAAAAATAATTAGGAATAAATTATTAGTTAACAATTTCTACAGAAACTGCATTTATTAAATACATAATACTAAGGCAATATCAAATTATAATTCTGAAAAGAAATACAGTTTATTTCCCAATAAGAGTAATGGTAGGTTTTAATGAAATATCTGAACAATTTAGTTGGTTCTTTTGGGGACATTGATTATTTTCAATTAATTGTGTTTGGTATAACTTAATACTCATGATATCCTCAGAAAAGTATAAAATTTTAAGCATGAAATTAAGATAGACATTAAGTTACGGTTATATTATTAGCCTTTCACATGTTCTGTTTATGTTGTACATTATGATGTCAAGTGTCATGTTATTATAATGTCATTAAAAGCGTAATTGTTCAGGTAATCTATTTTCTAAGTGCAATTCATTTTTCTGTACTGTAGCACTAATTTCTTATTCCTCACACATAATGCGCATTTAATACATTTTCTATTTTAATTTTTATATTCTTATATTGAGAGTAAACAATACCCTTAAATTACGAGAAATATATTAATTTTATTGCAAAAACCAAAGTCACTGTTAAGATTTTATGCCAAAATTTAATTTTTATAAATTACAAATTTCATAAAAAAATACATTATAACTAATTAATTATCATTAAAAATTTACGTTATAACTAGTTAATTACTTAGAAATACATTTTTAGAAATTAAAAAAAAAAAACTCCGGCTTTTGTTCAAATTAAAATTTTGGAAGTTATCGCAGGAAAACTGAAAAATTCATTTAATCTTTATTTGTTAAAATTAATATTTTTTAAAAAATTGCTCCGAGAAGCACATTCGCACACTGCAACATATTTCTGTGCAAACTCTTATATTTCTAACTCAGTCGTTCTGATCAGTACAAAGTTAACTCAGATAGAGAGATATTACATTTTTATTATTAGTTGAAATTGTAATTTAACTATTTACGTTCATATTGAATTATAAAAATATCTTAAATACTAAATCACGTAACCGAATTATAACAAAATGGATAAATTCAAAACATAGCATATTAATGCCGCGTCTTCTAAAAAAAAATTTCTTTCAAAGAAAATCCAGAGTGAAGTTTATTGCGTTTTTCAATATAAGTTGAATAAATACTGGGAAACTTTTCTAAAAATAAAATCCCCAATTTTATTATTCAAAAGACAGTGAGTTACCGTTAGATTCAGATTTATTTATTCAGCCTGCTTACAATATCGGAAAACGCCTAGAGAACTGACTAGTAAAAAAAAAAAAAAAAGAAAAAAAAACATCCAGCAAGCCCATATCCAAATAGGGTTACTGAGAACAGTTTCTCACTAGAAGATCTCCTTGAAATTTATTCACTACAACGTAAAATATATTTCTTTGCAGAGTGATAGTCAGGCGAGATATTTTTCAAGGAAAAGTAAATGAAAAAACATCGCTGCATGAAAATATAAGTAAATAAATAAATAAAAAAAAATGGTAAATAGAAGCGGAAGCACGAGAAAACTTTAAAGGAAATTGAATTCCAGACTTTTGATATTCTACCTGCCAGCCGTTTTCCCATTTACTAACAATTTCTCATCCACTCTCATCTGAGCGGAACGTCCGGTCAAAATTGCCTCTCTGTTGCTGGATCAATGGCGTGCGCAGCATCCCGGACCGCCCCACCTCGTTATGTTTCCGGATTCCCACACACGTGGAAGTCCTGAAAGAGTTGAGTCGCCAGAATCCGGCACGCGTGGCTGGCAGCCAGACGATCATCAGTTGGCAGGACAGTAGGAGCGAAGAACGTGATGGTTGCCGGATAGAGGAACCTGGTCCATGCATTCAGATTCTACCTCAGAACGAACTTTGAAAATATTGTATTGTTAAAAAAGAAATCTCGAATATTATGGGGTCGCCGATGGCACGAATTATCTATAGATGGCTTTTGGCTTGCATGCTGAATCTCAATGGTGAGTGATATAATTTATTTTTAGGGAAATTAATGATGATTTTTTTTTCTCGGGATAGAAAAAAATAAAATGATGTATTTAGATATCGAACATAATGATTAGACAGACGAATACTATATTATGATAAGTGGATTCAAAATATATTCATTAATCGAATTGTTACTTAACAACCTCTAATGTGTTTAGAATCCTTCTATCATTGCATCAATTTTAATTTTTAATTATTTAAAACAAATTAGTTTAATTATTTGTAGAACAAAACAGTCATCCATTTCCGACATATCTTTCATAATGTTGGATAGTATAATTACTTTTTTTCAGAAAAAATAATAAGAGATTACTGAGAAAAAATATTATTAGAAATTTTGGCATCGAAGGTTTAAGAATAAATAGTGCATGGTTTTTAATAGATTCAAAATTTTACGAATCCAATCAAATTTAAATTCAATAATTGTAAACGATTGATTAATTTTAATTCTTTAATTTAAATTGTTAAGATCAACTTCGTTTAATTAACATTCTAAACTCATGTTAATTCTAAACATAATGAAGCGATGATATAGATCTCGTATGGAGATTTAATTTAATTTCCTTTTATTTTAAGTCTTTGAACAATTAAGTGGGATAATGATATAGCAATTATTTTTGTAGAAAAACGATATGAAAGTTTTCAATTGTTAGTAGAAATATAATTTTAATTGCTAGTAAGAAAATTATACGAAGAATATATACTCGATACATTTTATACCAATGCTGATAAATTTTAAATTTTGAAACAGGGTGGACCTTCATATTTTCTGTGAGTAGACGGTCGACTAAGACTTTTCCATCTCGACTATGAAGCTGTGATAAGACACATTGAAATACTAAGCATTATTAACAATAAAATTTCTAAAAATTTTATCCATCAATTCAAAATTTGAAGAGTGTATCGACAATACTTAAATTTGATATAATTACAAAAGGACAATTTTAATACTCACATACTAGAATAATACTAGATGTTATTATCCATAATTATTTTTAATATTAATCATTATTATTGATAATTGTCGATTATTCTGAATATTTGAATTTCATTTAATATTAATAATAAAATGCTATTTTGAATAAAAATGCGTTTATTATAAATAATAGCCAGGTAATTAAGTTGATCTTGATAAATATATCGGCAGCATGAAAGTAATTAGATATTCCATTAAATATTTTGATTTTAAAACTAATATACAAAAAGTTTATAAAATAATAGTTCCAATTTTATCGAACAGGAAGTAAAAGTTTTGAAACACATTTATCAAAAAAATACTGCTTTAATTTTCTAAAATTGATATTGCTAAGTTGAGATTGATTTTTTTTATCTATATACTTGTATAGTTTTCCAGATATTAATAAAATAAACGAATATAATATCAATTTAGTCACTGAATTTATTATTTTTGATATAATTATATAATTTCCATTCTATAAATTTATTTCATTTTTTCCCGAAATTATGTTATTGAAAAGATTTAAAGAAGGAAAGTGCTTTATTTTAAAATTAATATTCACTTTATTTCAAAGTAATCGTTATCTCCTAATTACTGTTATTATATTTATCTTTCTCTGTATATATTTTTTAAATATATTGATGCATAATTTTTTATTTAATATATATTAAAACAATCCTCATTTTTCCTCAAAGACAATAATTTTCTTAACTGAAAGATCACGATTTTTAAAAGTATTAAAATGATTAAGATAAGAAATTAAAATAAGAATTATGATAAGAAATAATTTAAGTATAAATTTAAGAATCATAACTTTAATATTTAATTAATCATAAATTAAATTGACTATAAACATATATATAATTGAATCATTTTTATACGCCGGTAAATTATTTTAAGAATACAATCTTAGTATGATTCTCTTGAGACATATTCTCTAACCGCTATTAGGACGGAAAAACATATTTAATAATCATCCAATTTAGTCAAAGTAATTTAAGTTATTTTTTTGATTCTAATATATAATTTAAGTAAATAGAGCTCATTTATATAATATTAAATTATGCAAAATTGGATAAGAATAAAAGGAATTAAACTAAAAAAAAAAGGATTAATGCTTCATTATATTTAATCTTCCATACTGATTATATTAAACTTATTTGTTTTGGCGATTATCTTAAAATTACTAAAAACTTTATTCTAGAGATATGAAATTTAAACTCCGTTTTGATACTTGGTGCCTTCCTCTAAATCGAGTACAATTAAATGACGAACAATGTGCATTTTAAGGAAGATGTTTTGATACCTTGTGAATTAGAGAATTGGTGATTGCCATATATTTGGCATTTAAAAACTATGGAATAAAAATAAAAATCTATGTGACCAGTTATTTATTAAATGGTAAAAAGTAATAATTAAAATATTATAAATTATTTTTGAAAGTTAAACCTTCTGTATAAGATATGCATGCTTTGTCTATAGAAATCAGCTGTCTCACTTGGAATAACAGTTTTGTATAATTCAATTAAATCGATTACACATAACTTTATATTCATGAGTGTGTCAACGAAATATTTTTAAGCATGACGTGTGATAGGCAAATGTTCAGACGCATATGATGTATTACTTAAAAGTGTTAGTGTAGAGGCATTACGTTCTATTTGCCTTACATGTTACTTTCCTGAATGTATCCCATGAGATCCTAGATCATTAAATTCTCAAACGTCTGAATAATCTTAGTAATTCTGAGTATTTCCTTTAAAAAAAATATGAATAAATCAATTTAAAACCTAATTCTGTAGTAAAGTAATTTCATTTCTAATTCCTCATGTAAACTGAGAAACTGGTATAGTTTCTTCGTTTCTGGGATTTGACGATAAACAGACTATTCAATTTTTGACAAAACAATGAAAACGGTTTTAGTTTCATTTTAAAATGAAATAGTTATGATTAACGATAGTTATGAAAAAAGTATTTCGAATTTAATATATATTCGAATTTGTTTTTAATAAACATTTTCAAAAATTAAGGAGAATTGTGTATGGAAATAAGAATCGCGTCAGATTAAAGACATCCTACATTTTAAAATATTGTAAAAATCAGATATGTACAGTAATATTCTCAGAAGTTATCACTAAAAAACACCAAAATAGTGATTAATTTTTAAATATTTAAAATGCTGTGTGTTGGAATGTACGTTCCTACCAATATATATCTATGCTATTTTGGTGGTGTGCTATTTATTTTTGTATCCCCGTATATCTGTGTCAGACAGTCTATTCTGTAGAAGTACAGCCTAGAAATTTTCTTTATTAATAGTAGAAATCGAAATATGATGAAAATATAACATGCTTTATAAAATGAAAAATATTGTTAAACGATTTATTACTCCTTCATTTAATAATGTATTAAAATCCTTCAGTTTTTCATAGATATTCTGATTAAAAATGTTTTCTTAGATTGATGGTCATTCAATATTGGGTATACATAAATATTGATTCAGAATTGTTACAGAAAATAATCTGGTGAGTATATGGTAAAGAAGATCAAAGCAATAAGGAAACTCCATCAAAAAATTGAAGAAATCTATAATAAATTGATAGTCTACTTATACTGCACAAAGAAGAACACTTGTAGATGCTCACAACAAAAGTAAATAGCAAATCACTAAAAAGAATACAGTAATTGTGGTTAGAAAATTCGTTCTGCGATCAACACTCCACAGATTAATAGAACTTTGCATTAAGATTTTAGTTTTATGCTTTTTTTTCTGACAGAGCATGATGTTACAGAATTTTCTAGAAAGGTCTATGAATCTCGGTTCTTTACAGAGATGGCATTTACAGTACTTGCACTTTCCAAAGCTTTAATTTTTGCCTTAAAATTCACCAGAATTTTTGCCAAGTCACAAGAATGAATATAACTTTGTATAAAATAAATATTGCAGATTCGTTACATATTGATAATGCTAAAGTTTCATCATGTTATGAGTTACGCACTCAGTTTTGTTGTTTTCAAATTCAGTAATTAGAAGCAACTAAAGATTGTTGACAGAAGAACTTTCTTTAAACATTAAATAGGAAGACAATTTTAGAATAAAAATGATCAAATCTTACGCTACCACAAAAATAATTATTGCCATTGAATTACCATTCTGGATATCACATAAAATGCTTCATTAAAACCACATCAATTGAGCTGTATCTAGCAGACCATTTTGAAATAACTCTCGGTTGTTTCTGAAGATTTAAATTTATTTCAGACATTAATAAGACGTTAATTAGTTTTTGAAGAAGAGTTTCAGTGTTTTTGAAGCTAAGATGTCTTCAAGTAATTAATGGCAGAGCTAGAGGAAGAAAATGAATAAATCTGTTCAAATGAGCAATTTATCCATGAATAATGGATGACACATTATTAGTCTGAAGAAACTCTTGAACGAAATTTATAAAGCGTTGAGGAAAGTATTTTAAGGACGTCCTGGAGGAAAATTATTTAACAAAAGGCGAAGAAAAGATCCAAATCTTCTATCCATAGTCAACTCTCAGCTTTCAAAAAGTAATGTGATAAATGAAGTGTGTTTACATTTTGACATGAAGTCATTCTATGATCATTACGTTAGTATTTGTTCTTAATTGCTGACATTAGCTAATAATAGATTTATTTCACAGCGTTTTAAAAGAAAATGTTCTCTTCTTTCCAAAATTATCTCAATTGATATCAAAGAAGTAATTTATTCATTCATCATTTCATTTATAAGCTTAAGAAAATCTTTCAAAATGATTATTTTTTAAAAAACTTAGATATTTTTGGCAATTTTTATTGCGATAAAACTATTTTATACGTTTGATGATAAAATAGTTCAATGAAGTAAAAATAATTTTTGTTTCCTTAAATTGAATTACTTATTTGAGATTTTCCTCATTTAAAACTTGTTGGATTATCTAAGAGTTTTAATGAAAATGTAAATGATATTCTGCATTTTATACCATTCAAAGACGTTCTTCTGCAATTATCTTAACAATTTATTTCTTTTTTAGAAGTAATAAAACTTTATCACTAACATGCAAAATATTAACTTTTCCTAATTTTTCTTTTGTTATAACATCTGGTCAAATTTTTCTGATGAATGAATTGATATTCTTGTTTCTTGGTGTAGATCAGAAATCTTCACGAAATGTAGTACTGATTATTGTTAAGGTGAATATTATTTCTCGACTTTATATTCTAAAACTATGTTTCATTTATTTACTAAAATAAAATGAAAACAATTAACTTCAAATCAGAACAGCAAATAATGACACATAAAGTAACAGATTTCCAGGAAAAATGAATAACTGAAATTCTTAATTTAAAAAATTGCATATAATTGAATTACAATTTGTCAATAGTTTTGAATTCACAAAAAAGGGAAAATTTAAATCTTGATGAACGTTTAGCATTGTGCAATTTTCAAATAGTTAAATACTTAAAAGCAAAGAGTTACTAAGCACATCTGAATAGCATTAGCATTCATAAAATATTAATGATTAGTAATTTCGGATCTAATTATCAATGTTCTGGAATTTAAATTAAATTTTTATTATTATATATTCATGACTTATCAAATGATTGATACTTTCACAATTTGAAATTCCATAACTTGAAAAGATTGCGCTTTTAGCTTGAAAAAGAAATGTTTGTATGTTGATTCTATTGGTTATTTAATGGCAATTTAAAAAAAAAAACATAAAATATTTGTTGTGCTGTAAAAATAATTGAATATCTGAAGTATTCAATAAATCGATAAAAATGAACTTAATTTTGAGTTAATGTTAACTTGTATGTAAGCGATTAACTTAAGCATTTATTCTTTTACTTCTTTTATTAGAATTAAAAAGCTATAAGAAATCACAAATATTTCGAAATTCCAACAACAATATTTTTATCCATTAGGCCATATTTAAAAGTGACGATTTTTTTCAACCCAAAGAGGAAATTGTTCGGTCTTTTGTTTATCAGATGACGGAAAATCTGAGCAAACAGATGGATAAACAAAACAGAAGACATCCATCTAAGTGAGAAACTTCTGGAAGCACTTTGAATCTCACAAGTCACAGTTAGGTTTCGAAAAGTTTTTCCAAGTTACTTTCGACGCGCAGCAAAGGAGCACTCCGTTATCTGGCGAACTGACGATGAAAAGTAGAAGCGCAGAAACAATCAATAAAATTTGGGGGAACATTTACGGTGCTACATTTAGAAAACTTTTCTTTCTTTTTCCCCCGGACAGATTGTTTAGAGGGGGGCCTCTTGCAAGCGACAAATATCGTAAGAGAAAAATTGGTAAACGCTGTCGGAAAGATTTACGAAGGGATAATGCTAGTCTTAAGAAGCAGATCTTTCATGCGCTAGAAGGATTTCCTGGAATAAAAAGCTGGCTCGTTTTTTCCTCTTGCTGAATCAGGTATATTTGGAAAAGTTGCACTTTGTAGATGGACGAGATTTACTTTTTTTTTCTTGTTGCTTCTTAGAAGTTTTAGAATCAAAAATGCCCCAAGCCGAATAGCCGGTATATTCTGTATGCTGAATGTTTTATTTTTAAATGCTCTTCATGGGTTTATTATAAGTCAAAAACTATATACCGATTTGCTAAAAAAATGGTTTTATTTAAATTCATACATATAAGGATATGTTTAAAAGGTATATAAAGGAAAAAAAATGTTGTTTAAATATTTTATTTTTCATTTACAATTATAATTTTCTGTTTTTTTTTTTCTGGGTAATTTATTTTTGAAACATATGAAAATCTTACCATTTTGTTTCTTTTATATAGGTATTTTCTAAATAATTAATGAAGTAGAAAATATATGTTATTTAAATATATGAAGTAGGAAATATATTTGTTCAGGAAGTAGAAAATATATACTTATCTCTGAACACATGAAAATAATTTAAAATTTATATCATTTTGTTTATATTTATTCTGATATATTTAATTGGTAAAACGGTTTTCCTGAAATTATTTCATTTTGTTTAATGATTAGTTTATAATTGAAGTGCTGATTTTCAAACAAAAATAACATTATAAAGAGAAAACTTACAACCCTGCTAACTTTGTTACTTATGAATATGAATAAGCATTTTATAGAAGAAAGTAATAACATTAACCATTTTATTGTGGACTTTCATTGACTTACTTTCCTTGTGAATAAACTGTTATGAAAATAAAATAAAACCCTTTTATTTGTCATCAGTTTAACCCTAGGATTCAGCTGAATTGTTATATTCTGAATAAGTACTATATTTACCCTCTTTTTGTTGCCTCTAAGAAATCATAAATCTGAATTGCATTTAATACGTTCGAGAATGTGCTTGCTTTCTTGGTTCGGCGTTTTTATAAATTATTTTTCTTTTTCATATTTACAATCTATTATTTCGCTGGAAATGTTGGAATGTTTAATTTAAACTTATAAAAAATTGCTTAACTTGATCACGTTTGCTTCAATGAATAATTTTAAAGATTCAGATTCAGATTGACAAAAGTCGTGCTATTTTGACGGATTTATCCTTTGGATTATCTGTTATCCTTTGACTTTTGATTTACACCAATTTAGGAATTACTACAAAAGTATGGACATAATTTGTTTTATTATTAATCATGCTTTCTACATAAATAATGAATAAAATCATTTTTCTTTAGCATTCAAAAATAGAAGAAGCCTATAAGATTAAATATTTGTAGAAACAATGAAAAATATTTGAATTTTTACTATATTGTCCAACTATATTTGAACAATGTTTGCAATAAGAACATCTCAATATTCAGAAAATAAAACTTCTTTGGTTTTTAAATTACGGTTCTTAGAAGAAGAAGAATTTAAATTTTTAAAATGGGTTGAAAACAAATGTTTCAATGTTTTTTTATCAAATGTTTTAAAATGGTTTCAAACGGTTGAATTTTCAAAATGTTTCCCTTATGCAATAATAACATCTGAAGTCACCGGTGAAACCGTCAAAATCATACATAATTTTCAATTAATTGAAATTAAAACAATATTCCAGATACGTATTCTACCATACAAAATATATTTGTGTGATATTTGGTAGCTGAAATAAAATTCTATTGCGTGTAATTTGCTTACGCAGAATTATATTCTCCTTTTATATCAATAGAGATAAGTAATGTCAACTATTGACTTATGGTTTGGAACACTTGAAAGAATACGAACAACGTTTTAACTATTCGGTAGCAAATTCATTAAATTATTACTCCTAATATGGTTTATGATTAATTAGTTTAGAAAATTATCAGATATTTCTCGTATTTTCAAATTAGTTCACAAATATATGATAAAGTTCAAATAATATATCGATTAGCTTCATATCAACAGGTAAAAAAAAATCAAACAAAGAATAATATACACTCATGTCTAAAATTAATGTCACAAAAATGTTTTTCAAAATAATTCTTAATATCCACCAGTAAAATTTAAACACATTATATTATGTATATTTTGAAGGACCGGTAACACGATATTAACCTTTGTTGTGGGAAAAAATGCGGTTTAGCATTAGTTTTTGAGGAACTACTGAAATTATACCGTTTAGGCATTTGTGATTTTTGCCTGCAATTTTGTGAATATTGCATTAAAACAAAAAAATTAACCTGTTTACAGTGAGTATGAGTGCTCATAATCGTTTAGACAATTCCTTGAGATGGAGAGCCGTTGGTAGACTTGAGGCTGGCCAGTCTCAAGCGGTGGTGGCTTCAAAGTTACAAGTGGCACCGAAAGTTTTATCCAAGTTGTGGAATCAATTCTAAACAAGTGGTACTGTAACCAGGAAGGTCGGCCAAGGCCGTCGCAGAGCAACGACGCCTGCACATGATCGCTATTTGGCATTAAGCGCACGACGGCATAGGCTGACAACGGCACCTCAACTTGCTCGTGACCTTGCTGCTGTGTCTGGAATAAGAATTTCTAGACAAACAGTATACAGACGTCTAGCAGAGAGGATCCTTTATGCCCGGCGACCAGTTGAGGGTGTCCCTTTAACTTCATCCAACAGAAGAGCCCGGTTGGTGTAGTGCCGAACACATCAGTCTTGGGCACAGCAAGAATGGGGGCGTGTTCTTTCCAGTGATGAGTCGAGATTTACCACACAGAGTGACACTTGTCGAATCTTCATCTGGAGAGAGTGACGAGCTCACTATTATCTCTCCTACGTAAAAGAAATCGATAAATTTGGTGGCAGAGGAATCCTTGTCTGGGGTGGCATAATGTTGGACAGTCGTACACCAACGCACGTCTTCGATGCAGGTACTGTCAATGCGCATCGTTATAGGGATGAGATCCTCGAAGCCTATGTGAGGTTGTTCCGGGGAGCTTTTGGCCCAGACATCATGTTTATGGACGATAACGAGCGTCCACACAGAGCCCAGATCGTTGATGATTTTCTTGAGGAAGATGATTTTCGACGTATGGACAGGCTCTCGAGGTCTCCGGAACTTAATCCTATTGAACATGTTTGGGATGGTCTCGGAAGAGCCATTGCACAGCGTAACCCCCCTCCTAATACCCTCCAAGAGTTAAAAACCGCGCTTTTGGGAGAATGGGCTTTGTTGCCCCAAGCATTTATTGACACCCTCATAAACAGTATGAAAGCTCGTTGTCAAGCCTGTATAGCAGTGCACGGTGGTCACACTCCATATTAGACAGGCTTTTCCCGAGATAAATGCTCTATTTCTGATTCATAATGTAACACTTTTTGATATACCCTGTTTCTTAATTCCCAATTAAAATCTTTTCTATGTTATTATGTGTCTATGTTCTTTATTCCATTGTAGTGTACCTCTGTGCCAAATTTCGTCGCAACACAGTGAATAGTTTTTCATTTTGCGCATATTTTATGTTTTTGACCTTAATTTTGGACATGAGTGTATGTGTTAAATTAATTAAAAGTCAGTTTTTTTTTTTGGAAAAACGTCTTGAAGTGCTTGATATTTTTGATTGAAAGTAAGAAAATAAATCAAAAGAAAGGAATCTTTTTGTAAGAAAAAAGGAGTGTCGAAGACTGAAATAAAAGAAGCAATACTATGCTAATGTATTTTATCACAATATTTGAAATTTAAACGTGTTTCTCTGTTTAAAATTCTATTTTAGTAATTTAATCTTACAGCCAATAGAATGAAAAATAATTTTTCAGTTTTGTTTTCCTACCGAAAATGAATTTAATTAATTTTGTTGTTCTTGAATCCAATCAATTCTTCACTATCAAACCGATGTGGTTCGAAAATTAAAATCAGAAGGATCATAAACATGTAGTTATTTATTTTATGCAATCAGAGAATAATTTAATGAATCAGAACAAAAAATTGTAAGAATTAACTAAAAAATATGAAACAATGGCGCAATAAAATTGTAAAAACATATATCCGTTGGACTTCAAGCCACATTCTTTTTTTCCTGAAGCCGAAGTTTCACCATCAAACCATATTATTCTCTGTCTAAAAAAATGAAACCAGAAGTGCATAAGCATGCTGTTACTGCTTTTAGGTGATCACAAAAAAATCTAATGTAAAAGAAAAAAAAAAAATCTTGTAAACATCAACTGAAAAATTACAAGCTGATAAAGCAAGTTTTTTTAAACAATCCATTAATATTAAACTAGCGTTTTCTTGTTCTGGCAACCGAATCTTTACCATCAAACCGTTGGTACTCAAAAACTTTGAAACCAGGCTTAACAAACAAATAAAACAGTATTCGGTTCAGTGTTTAGTGACTACAGAAAGATACATTATATTTATAAACTGTTACTTGCTATTACAAAAATTAAAGTTAAAACTAAAGATTCACTATACCTCCATTTGCCATATTCCGTTCTTTAAGGTGAAGCCTTACTATCAGATTGATACTTTTCATAAAGGGAAAATCGGAAATACTATTCTTAGGTGACTACAGAAAAATATAATTTAATCGATAATTAAAAATTTACCAACACTAACAGGGATATCATAAAAATAAAACAAAGCTTCTAAATGTCATGTATTTATTTTTAATGCGTTTCATTAACAAATTTAAATTATATTTTTATTCGTGGTACATATCTTAATGGAGCTTTTCCTTTATCATTATATTGATTATAATTAATCACAAGGGGTTTTATTTAAAAAAAAGGAAACATAAATATTTTTGCTTTGCTCTATTATAAATAACAATGTGAATCAAAACGTTACGGTCTAAATAAGTTTAAAAGGATAAGATTTTATAGCACATGCGAAATAGTATATAATTTATGGAATTAAATCTATGGAAATGAGAAATTTGTTATGCTTTCTATACTTTTTTTTTACAACAGGAGCTATTTCTTTTGTTTCTGATAAAACTTTTTGAAATAAAGATGGATATGTTTAAAAGGTTAATAATTTATGATCAGTACTAATTATTACTTTAAAATACATACTCACTTTAAGATCCGGTTTGAACAAACTTTAAAAAAATATCTCTGCTGTTCTGGAAATGAAATTTCAATTTATAATATCTGAAGTTATAATTTGTTAAACTAGAAATTACATTTTAATAAATTTAAATAATTCAGAAATATTGAAATATTTAGATGCAAATCGAAATAAGAAGATAAATTATCTGTCTAGACATCGTATAATTCTTTAGATTGATTTTTTTAAAACAAGTTAGGCGTAACAATATTTTTACAAGATATCAGATAAATTTAAATTATGCACCTTCGTTTTAAACTCTATAATGTACTTTTCAAATTCAATTTATATAATTTAGAAACTTTATCAAAAATCCTGTTTTAATCTATTTATGTTTTGATAGTTATATAACATGCTGAAATATTTCCAATAATTGTTAATCTTTGAATATTATTGCAACATAGTTTGAAGAGCTTCTTTTGGAAATAATGTCATTTTTGAATAAATAAGTAATCTTATTTTTCTCCGAAATTTGATTTCATAAGGTTTTTATAATTTATTTTCAATAAGTGTGATTTTAAAAATTACTCCTGAAAGATACTTGTCTACTTGAAACTGTACTATTTTCTACCTAAAAAATGACTGAAATTGGTTGCATTTTGAAGAAACGCATATTAAGATTATATTAAATCGTTGTATAAGTATTTAATAACATTCTTTTTATAATATATCAAAATTTAACTTAATAATATTAAAATTTGCAAACTTTAGTAGAATTTAAAATTTAAAATTTTAAATATCATCACAAAATTCATCTCGTTTCTCCATCTAAATTATATGAAACTCTAATAGTTGATTTGATATATTTAACTGCTCTTTTCAAAAGTATGATGGTTTTTTTAAATTTATATCATCTAAAGACATGAATTAACATTTGATTGGATAGCAAATGCAGTGCTCTATGAAACATAGTTTATTAGATTTTATAAAATAACTTTCTGTTTAAATCATGTAGCGTATCGTACATAGCATATCAGTGAAATTTATTGGAGGTAATAGATGTTACAGATTCGATTCGATAAATTGAATAACATTTATTTTTTTATAATTTCATAAACAAATAGTGTCTTTTCTGAAACTCGATTAGTTTTGTATATATTAGAATATGTATGAAAAAATAATATTTTGTATAGTTATCGAAATAAAAACAAAAATTGTATTTTGCATTCTAATTTTAATAACATTTAATAAGTCATTGTCAGATAAATTATTGGACTTGAAATGACATGCTAATCGTTTTGTGACATGCTAATATATGTTTTGTAAATTCTCTTTTTTATTTGTGATGTTTTCATGATGAACTCATATGTGAATTATATTTGTTGTTCATGATGTGAATTATAATTGTTATTCATCATGTGAATTATAATTTTGATGATGACAAAAATTCATGATGTGAATGGTATTTTTATAATGACCTTAACAGACGCGCCATTTCCGATATCACCATCATCAATCCAAATAAAATCAAATTAACAAATCAAAAACACTGAATGTTCACATTTTCTGTAAAGTTTCCTCTTTGAATATTTTTTCCCATTATTTAAAAAATATTATTTTTTAATTGCTCTTATATACAAAAATTTAATATAGAATTTAAAAAAAGGAGTGTTTATTAACAGCATTTGCAATAAAGTAACATTATGTCCCATTATAATTCGTAGAACATTTTTTGCCTCCATTAAGCGAGGAAATTTCTAAAGTTCTAAACTGTAACTATAGTACTTTTCAAGTTAGTTTATATATACAGCTATAGCTAGTCACTCATGGAAACTTCGAAAAAAAATTCACTTAGCAATTTAGAACGAATTTTGATTCCAATTTATTCTCAGAATAATTTTAACTTATTCAAAGAATTAACTTTGATTTAAATGAATGTGCAGAGAGTTTAATCAGTTGTCACATGTTAATATTTAAATTTTTAGAAACCAGAAAATGTCATTAAAAATTACGCAGTCTTTTTGAGTAATAACAAGTACATTCATGCAAAAGAAAATATATTAGTTCGCATGAGACATCGAATTTGAAACCATATCATTTCTGAAACCTTCTCTGCTCCCGTGAATGTTTTTTTTAAATTTTTTTTTAAATATAAGTTTTTTTTATTGATACTTATATACAAAACGTAAATGTAGAATTTAAAAAAATGAAAAGATATTTTTTACAAAATTTGTAGTAAAATAATATTATTTATCATTAGAATAGAGAATTTGTAGAATATTTTAGAATTACGTAGCAAAGGTAATTTCTGAAATAGAAAATTTTTAATAGCATTTTGAAAGTTTTTCATATATAAAACTGTAGCTAGTCATTCATGGAAAGCTCGAACATCGGAAAAAATGCACGCAGCAATTTTGAACACATATTGTTCCAAAAAAAAATATTTATTTTAAGATCTAACTTTTGTTTAAATGAACTAGAAGAAGGGTTAATCAGTTATCATGTAATAATATTTAAAATTTTAAAAACTAGAAAATTTCATTAAAATTACGCAATTCTTTGGAGCAGCAACAAGTACATTCATGCAAAAGAAAATCTATTAGTTCTATTGAGACATCGAATTTGAAACCCTATAATTTCCGAAACATTCTGTGCCTTATCTCATTTCAAAATCTCTTTCAGTCTAAAGGACATTTCAACCATTAAATTTTAATATATCGATGGAAGCAAAGTTTCGCTGAGGCTAAGGCTGTTGGTGAATTTGCATTTGAATAATATCCAAAAGCAACTTAAAATGCACTTTATATATCTCCTCTTTTCCTCGATGCAGAAAACGTTCGATATTTTGAAATGATGTTCTTCCAGATTTTCCCATCTCGTCGCCGGGTACGTTTTGTGGGCAATGGAACAGAAAGAAACTGATGGATCTAAAAGCGACACTTTCTGCTTTTTCTTTTTCCGCCATAAATCTTCTTCCATCTGCTTTTTTTCTATCCAATAAAGAGTTTTGCATAATAGTTTACGTTTTTTTTTCGGAAAAATTTCCGATGCATACATTTTTCTTCTGTGGACTGGGAAGTTTTGTATCCAATTCAAGGATCAATAGTCAATTGATTCTAATAGGGACTGCAGAAGAGAATTTTATGTATGCAACTATGCCCAATTCTGATTTAAGCTAACTATTCAACGAAAGAGATTCGAAGATAATTTAGAAGATTTCGATATCATTTAGCATATCAATGAAGTATTTTAATTCCGTTGTCATTTATTCTACTTCTCAATCTTACAGTTCATTTGAATGAAATGAATTCTTAAGTAGATTCTTAGTTATTTAGATTCTTATTTTGAGGATTTAGAATTAAATTGATTCTTTATCTATTTAATCATACGCATTTATCTAGAGTTCCTTTGTTTATGTTATTAAATTGAGATTTTTCTAAGATAAACTGAAATCTTAGAAAATAAAAAATGAAGCTTTATTTTATAAACCAAAGTATTTAATGAAGAACTTTTATGACCTTTATTTAATGAAACCGACTCCTACATTTTTTAGCAAAAAAGTTAACAGAATAAATCCACAATAAAATAATATTTTCAGTTGTTTTTTTTATATATTTTAAAAACTATTATCCCATTGTGCGTTTCATTATTCTTTATTATGGATTCAAATTTGAACTTGTCCCAAGGTTTTTTATCGTAATTCAGAGGTTATTTTTTTCTTAATATGACAGCACAAACATCTAAACGGAAAATACTTTATCAGTGCTCAGTTTAATTATAATTGAATGTTGCTTATTTGATTTATATTTCTATTTAATTTTACATTTTACAATATTATTATCTCGAGTACTTTCTGAAAATTAAATTCAACATATGTAACAAATTTTTGAATAGAGGCGTAAACAGCTAGAATTTTTCCAAGCTAAAGTATTAATTCTTAATTCTTTTAATGAAAGTATTTGCTAAAATTTCATGGCATTAATAAAATGCAGACAAATTTAAAGTCGTAAAAGTGAAATGTTATATAAAATTTGCGAAAAATGTAACTTGAGTAGGAAATAACAAACCCCTTCTTGAAGTGAGATGCTTTTTTATTTAAAGACTGATATACACCAGGCTTCCACCATTTTTTATGAAAGAAGAAAATTCTTAGTGAAAAGTGTTTTCCAGGACTTCAATAAAAAATAAAAATGAAATCAGTATTGACTGGAAATATTTGTATTGATTGTGAAACATTTTTTTTTTGAAATTTTGTACGAGTTCTTTTTACGATATGATATTGAAAGGATTCTTCCATTATTCACGATGCTGCGAAAAGTGTTGGATAAGAAAAGTATATTTTTAGGAAAAATTAATATCCACAAAGGTTTGTCTATAATTCGCCATTTTTTATTCTTGCATTATTGACTTCTTCTTTGAAAAGACGACATATGAACAACAGCATGTGATTTAATAATAATTGTTACATTTTTTTTTTTAAATTCACTTTTAAAGAGCATGCGTTGTATGTAGGTGAACAAAAGTATGTTTTTAAAATATATAACAATTTTCACTTTTCATGTAAAAGATGTATGTGAATCAGTATTTTACAAATATGTCATATCTTACCAAGGAGAAAAATTAAAATTTCATAGAAGAAAATATGTATCTTATCTAAGCATGTACTAATTATTTTATTCTCTTCTTATCCATATCAATATCTTCTTGTTTTTTTTATTTTATAATTCTTTTACGAATCTGTAAAATTGATTTCTTACACATTTAGTTTCTTGGTAAAGAAGAGAGTTCATCAAATAAGTTTCACTTAAGATTACTGAATAAATGCCAGGTCAATAACATTTTTGTTATTTTTTTTTCAAAGATGAAAAATTTTGAGCATTCGAGAATTTTAACAACATTTCCACTAAGATTCGGGTTTACTTGTTTGTTCTAGAAGCATTCTGATATGAAATCTATTAAAAATAGAGTCGAGTAGAGTCAAGTCAGACAATGTTTGAGTTGAGTTCTAGTAAGAATTTGGGCAAGGTCTTTCTTTGGAATCATGATCTTCTGTGATTCTTTTCAAGCGTTTTCAGTTGTTGCGATTTTTTAATAGCGATTTGCTGCTTTTGTGCTGCTGTTTAGTGCATTAGTGCAAGTGTTGCTTATATGTTCTCTACGGTTGTATATTGTTGAATGGTGTATTAATTTTTTCAAGAAGCATAAACGTTCTTTGCACATTATTAAGACCTGCTGGTGATTTTACGATATAATGCCCGGATGCATATCTATAAGTAGACTTTATTAAGAGTATGCAAAAATTTTTATTAATTTGACGCATCTGGTTAGATGGCTAATTAGGATCAAATACAAAATATATGAGAAGGCAGGGTAACGTTACAAGATCATGTAGAATGGAAATAATGGAAGATTTCGATATCACGCATTATTAATGTAATTTCTCACGTTTTGTTTTTCATAATAAAACGTTTACTTTCTACTTTTCACTCAGAATTTTATTTTTACTTTCTACTTCTAAGAACTCGACAGACGGCCTAAATATGATTATTTGTGAAAGTATCGATGATTAGTCATGCATGCGGTCTTAAGATGTAAGCTGCTTTTCATGGGGGAGTTGAAAGAAAGATTTTACGTACATCTGCTTTGTATTGGATTTCAGGATTTAAAACAAAGTATCATCGACATTGTCCAATGTCTATTGTTGTACATATCCGTATATATACAGTGCGAAACAGCGTATCACTTGGACATACTATACGCTATCAAAGGATTTCACATGCTCAATGTTTCTATTGCGCATTAGTGAAGGTATTTTGTTTCGATAATTTCTAATTGTCGTATAAAAAATTTTTATTTTCTATGCGTGGATCCAAAATCCGAATGTATACGGTGCGAAACAGAGTGTCTTGTAGTAGATTACTTTGACACACTACTCGCTATCATAGGATCTCATACACTCAATGCTCCTATTGCGCATCAGTGAAGGTATTTTAATTCTATAATTTCTAGTTGTCGTTTTAAATATATTTTTTTTACTATGCGTGGGATTTGGATATCATTTGCATAAATCTGGAGTTTTATCAAAACTCCGCATGTATACTGTGTGAAACAGAATATCACTTGAATATGTAATAGATTGGGATAACCTAGTTTGTAGGGCGTTGGACTCACATCCTTCAGTTTGTGAGTTCTAATCCCGCCGACCGATTATTGTCCGTGTGTGTGTGTGCAGTGACTGGCGCACTTGTCAATCTATAGTAGTCACAAAGTCCTCCATGTCGACAGTAATGTCACTGTGGTACTGGTTCAGAGGTGATCGTTCTCTGATTCAGGTCTAAATTACGATCTGTGGATGAGTGAATGAAATGCATGAATAAAGTCCGCCCCGCAAAAAGGGTTGTGACGCGTGTGTAGCTAAGTTTGAATGCATGAATGAAGTCCACCCCGTAAAAAGGGCTGTGACGTGTGTGTAGCTAAGTCGTATTCTTAGCCCTAGTTGGCGGGTATTGAAAAAACAAGGGATGCTCACTCTGCTTAAATCGTTGGCAGATAACTGTAAGCGGACTTGTAAAGTACCATAAGTTACAACACAACAACTTGGACGCACTACTCGCTATTAAAGGATCTCACGTGCTCAATACTCCTATTGATCATTAATAAAGGTATTTTGTTTCTATAATACCTAGTTATTTAATTTTTATTGATTCTTTTTTTATTTTAGTGGGATTATTTTTATTATTTAAATATCACTTACATAAATATAGCAATTTATTAAAACATTCCACTATTTTTTTGAGATATTTTAAAATTACATTTTATTTTTTATATGAATATATTTTACATTTTATTCCGATAAAAAGATAAATATTATGATTCTTATAAAATTAATATTATTTTTATTATAATTCAAGCGCAATATTGTTAGGACATCTAATTAATGTTATACATTATTGAAAGTGAATATTATAAAATTAAATCGATTTCTAGTAATCGATAAAATATTTATAAAGTTACTAATAACCTTTTTACTTTTTTAACATTAATACTCTTTGAAATTTTTAAATTTGCTCGCTTAGATTGTAAATAGGATTACCGATGAATAATCCTATTTCTCAAATTAATTCATGATACATTGCATTGCTAATTTGAAGTAATCATTGTCTTAACTTTTCTTCCATACAGAATTAATCTTCAGAGGAAAGTAAAGTAATTTAATTAATACAAACAATAATCAATTGGAGATTTTCTCGATTTTAAGTGAATGAAAATAAAAAGAATTTTCATTTATATATTGGCTTACTTAGAAAAAAACCTAAATCAATTTTTATAAGCAAAATATTAAATTAAATTGCATATGATTATTTAATTTGATCCATTAATTAAATTTTATTATTTAAAAATCCATATTTTCTTAAATAACAGTTTCAAACATTATTTACTATTTTAATTATACGACATGTTTTTTAAAAATTAATATTTGTTATTTTACTCAATTCAATAACAATGTACATTTCAGCTCAAATTTTGAAAAATATAAGAAAAGATAGTATCTGAAAGATCAATTTGCGTTCTAAAAACAAAATAATTATAATAATTATCCTATTGAATTATTTTTATCTCACATTTTGACTTTTAAGACAGACTTGAATTTTTATTTATCTATGATGATGGCCTCACCACAAATAATATTTTCTTAAATAAAAAAAGAAGAAAAATTATAGTAATTATAGGAAAAAACAGGGTCCGAAAGACAATTTTGCATTTTGAAAGCAAAAATTAATAATGATTCCACCATTCAATTATTTTGTATCTCCCATTTCAACTTTTAAGTAAGACTCGGATTTTTTCATCTATGGTGGCGAGCACATTATAAAATAACTTTTCCTTATATAAAAAAATAAAAATAATAAGAAAGAAATCGATATATATCGATTACCAAAAAGTTAAAAAAAATAACTGCCATATTACTTTCCTGGAAAACATCTGCTCTGACGTGCAATAATAGACATCTATGTATTGTAAACTTTTGACGTAAATCTCTTTTCATGATTTCACTCAGAATGTCATTGGCATTTTTTCACAAGAATTTTACTTTTTGAGCAATAAAATATTCATGTTATATATTTTATTTTTACACTTACGCATTTCAGATTTATTCCTGCATTTCTGATGAAAATGAAAACTTTATGAAGTAAAATATTCTATTATCTCTTTCTAGGAATGATTTCGTGGATATGCAATAATAGTCACCTATTATATATTGTCAACTGTTGATTTTTTTAAACAATTTCTTCGAAAAATGATTTTGAAAATTTCACCACAAATATATATATTTTTTTGTTACTAAAAAACATTTTTGTACGAATTTAAGCATTTTGAATTCTTCTGTGATAGAAAATTTTTCTAACTGTTTCTTATTACGTAAAATGAATAATTTATCAAAGAAATTGCATATTAATAAAATTTTAGCAAATAAATAATATAATATGCTATAACTGATTTTCTATTATTGTGTAAAAATAATATAATAAGAATTTATTGATATAGTTCCAGGTTTTCTTTGTGTTTCAAGAATAATTATAGAATTTTTAGTTTTTTCCACATTGAAGAGTACGGATTCGAAGCTTTAAATTACTAATAAATTTTAAATTACTAATTAAATGACTTTACTAATAATAAAGGAAAGGTGTTCATGTGAAAACACTTTACAGAGCAGAGTGTTTAACATAGATCTACCAATTTTTGCATAGGTATATACTAATAGGTACGATTGTACACTTCGGGATGGAGTCTTTTTGAAATTGTAATTACAATTTTAATTAAATCAGAAGCTATTTCTCCATGATTACTCACGAAAGCACAGATCTGATAATTCATTATTTTATATTTTAGAAAAAAAGGAATTCCGTTTATACTAATTTAATTCATTTGCAGATTTTTCTTAATTTTTAAAGTAATTTCTTAAAAAAATTCCAACATTAAATTTCATTGTTGCAAAGATTTCCAACAGAGGAGTCATTTTTCATTGATCTCTTATTTTTAATCGCATGATTTTCTTCCATTTTTAAACTAAGTTAGAAATATCCTATTGATTATCAGCAAATTTCACCTGAAGAATCAGAAAGTGAAAGTAAACTACATGCATTTTGAAATATATTTACTGATAAGCTCAAATTTCCCTGGATTTTGTTACCAATTTGTAATGTTGCATCCTAGCGCATATAGCTCCACCATAAGGAAAAAAAGTTTGACAAATAGTTCTGTAAGTTGCTGTATGATCAATTATTCACTACTTTGGTGACAGCAACAATTTCTCGACAAAATGAAAATTTTTAGTATCCTCAATAAATTTCCCGATGGGTCCCTTAGGACGCAATTTCAGTTGACTTTTCGATAACTGCCTTCTTTGCCCTATATCTGAAATTATAAAAGATTGTGGGACCGAGTTGTAGTCATTCATTTGAGCTCAGCTCAAGCTATGTGTTGAGCGAATTCTCTCTCTGAGTGATTCGATCTGCTTATTATTGTTGCGTTGCTTGCATTCTGCTGTTTAGAAGTAGTGCTGGTGTTTATTGCTTGTGTTGGTTTGAGTTATTTGGTTTGTATTCGAGTTAATAATCATTTATTTTTGAGGCCTGTTGACTGTGTCACCGTACACCCACTACAGCGAACTCATCGATTCTAGGGGAATTTAGCGGACTGCGGAGAATTTATTTCTGTCACAATGTTATAATGTTATTGGACCTAACACCAGAAAACCAAAAAAAAAAATCATATAAGAACTTATATGAATTTATAAGAAATTAATATAAGAATGATTCATAAAATGAACAGAATATCTGATAATTTAGCAAATTCATCGACATGAAATTATATCGACACTATTTAAAGAAAATTACATATAACCAAAATTTCCAGAGCTGGTCACCAAAGGCGAATAGATTTAAATAAAGATAAAGGATCACTGCATTGCTCCCAAAATAAAAATATTATGAAACTTTGAATACTACAATCCTATAAAAACGCTCTATTTTATGCTACTCCATTGACTGATTGGCCTAAGATTGTGAAAATATTGATTGTTCTACAATTGTAATATTCAAAACTTCATAATTCGATCAGAATTGATCGCAGAATATAAAAATTTATTTTTTTATTTAATAGTTCCTGTGTCAAGAATATTTAGGCATAATATGGCTTTTTAGAATAAAAGTACAGTATAACATTTAGCATATAGACTTATACTAAACATTTTTATATAGACTATATAAAAATATATATATTGATTGAAAATTAATAAAATATTGTTATTTAAGGCATTTAAATCCTTTAAGAACTAAAACTAAAACCTAAACTGTATGATAAATCCTAGAAATTTTTATTGAATAATTCCTTTGAATATTGCATGTGAAAATTATTGTATAATGCACATAAAATTTCATTGTCGAGTGATTCTATTTCCTATACTCATATTTTAAAAACAACATGTTTTGTTTCAGCAGAAAAATGTTCTTATTTTAATAAAGTTTTATAATTTCTACTTTAATTTAAAGTCCAAATTTTGAGGGAGCCGGCGGAAGATTAGAGTTATATATAATTCACAAAAATAACTACGACATATTTTACTGAACTGAAATTGATTGGAAACACTATCTAAATAATAACACTGTAGACGTTTGCTCTTATTTAGAATATATTGGAAATCAATTAATAGGATAAAAAAAAGAAAATAATGATGAATTTGGTGATTTGAAAAAAAAAATCAATTATGATTATTTATATCTTGCTTTTTAACATGATTAATTAAAGTAAAGAAAAAATATATACTGAAAATGTATCCGAAGCTCTAAGCATATGGATTTTTGAATGATACAACGTTTTACTACAAAAAAAAGCCTAAGGTTATTTTTTGCATAATTTTTCTTTTCTAAGATTTAGTTTGCTGGCGCAATTTTTTATTAATGCATGGGAAAATATTGGATAGCAAATATCAAAATAGCAGAAATATGTGAAAAGATATTTTTTGTATTCAACAACGCTACCGAATGAAGATATAACTTATACATGCTTTACTAAAAAAATATTTTTAAAATTTTAACAAAGAAAATCTATTGATTATTTTATAGTTATTGAAATAATGAAAAATTGTAGATATTATTTAAATTTAAATTTGCATTTTAATGAAGAATTAATAATTTGTATCTCACCAATATTGTCTATTCAAAAAATTCAAATATACTAAGAACATAAGCCAAGTGAACAAATTATGTTTTGAATATATAATGCTCAAAATTAAGTAAAATGTTCATTTTGTCTTAGAAAAAAATTCTTTTACAAATTACTGAAATCTACTTAGTGCAAATTATTATTTCATGATTTATAAAATGAAATGCTATATTTTAGAAAGTTTTAGAAATCATATGAAAATCTTTTATTTGTATTATAACATTTCAAGAAGAATTATTACTAATATTCCTTCTGGCATTTTCATCTGACATATTTCGTCTGTCCAAAGAATAGTTAACTGCTATATTTTAATTTAAAATTTGTCTGTAAGTGAAATTTCAAAATATATTTCGCTATTCATTTATGACATCTTAGTTTCCGTTATAATTAATCTGCGATAGCTCTTGTATTTTAAGCAACGTTATACTTTTTAACATGCTAACCTTACAATTTATAATTAATTCAGCTGTCAAGAGAGTTTCGAAATCATTAAAATGTTTGGAAATGCTTTCTATAAGTTATTATTAATTAATATTTCATCTCAAGCTACACATTTTGTCGAAGTTTTTCTTTTTTTAATAATATTTCATATCTACAAAGTTAGCATTCTCTTCAATTTCTAGAATTATATTTCTCCATTAATTTGTATAAAATACATATTTTCTTCTTATATCATCATCTTCTTACACTTCAAACATCTTGAATTTAAATTCTGCTTTCATAATAAATCTGAATTTCTATAAGGTGATTAAACATCATCGTGCTGATTTGGAAATTTTAATGGCTTAATATATATATATATATATATATATATATATATATATATATATATATATATATATTATATTATATTGGCATACATTTTATACGTGTACTAATCGCCTCAAATAACCAGCTTGTCACCTGAAGATGTTGTTACATTTAATTACAGTTAAATTATTTTGATATATTTTCATGATTACATAAAATCAGCAGGAATTAAAACTATGTTATTTGTGATACATTTTAATACATTTTATGTTTTCATCATTGTGCATATAAACTTATTATTTTATTTTTAAACTTTAAACATTGTGTATATAAACCAGTCCTATGATAAAATAGCAGTATTAAAAATGTGAATGTATGGTTCATTTATCTTCTGAATACGCAGCTTCTAACTTCAGTTTTTATTCGTTTTTTAAACTATACAAATATTAAATTCGACATTATAACTTGATTTTTAAAAAGGGAAAAAAGTCATGCAATTAATTGTGAAAAATATCATGAAATAATGAAAACTGTTTGAACTTCAGGGTTTAAATGTAATATTGTTGAAAATTAAATTTTTTTAGTAGCCAAAAATAAGAAAATAGTTAACATAATTATTAAATTGGTATTATAAAAAATAATTCTTTTGTATTTTGAAAATCCTTTATATTTCTGTGTAATCTCAGTTTCGTAAGTTATAGCTGAAAAATTTAATAATTCTTAATTTTTAATAGATTAAAATTTCTATAAAGTTACTCTTCCATCTTTCTAAGGTTTATATGTACTAAGTTCAGCACAGTCAAATGGTTTGCCTTGCGAAACACCAAAACAACACAACATTTTTATTGTGAGTTTATTCATTTTTTATTATTCGTTTGCTTTTTTATTAATAATTATTAGGTATAGTTAAGGCTACAGTTATATCCAAAACTACATCTTAAAATATTTTTTTCTTTTATATTTTTTAAATTTTTGCATTGTCTTATAACTTTCCGAGTATTCATTAAAATGATAAAAACATTTGAATTTTTTGGGGCGTATTTTCCAGCAGTACGATTAATATTTTTTTCTAGAGTACCTGGCTACTGGAGAAAATTAACTAAATTATCTTACAGCCTCAGATCGTGCTTCTATTATATTAACCGTGACATCTTTCGAGTTTTGCACGAAAAAGATTGTACTTGAATATAATGTAACAATGAAAATCAAGCAGTGGAAAAATATTTTCCACTGCTTTTTTTTCCATTTTCTATTTTGGAAAACCATTTCAATTTTTTTCTAACTCTGTAAATATAAATAAACTTGAATTTAATGATTAACTGGATTGTTCAAAATAAACAGAGTGAATCTTGAAACTTAAATTTTGAGTGCTTAAAAAAATAAAATTCTTCCTTACTTTTTCCTGTATTGCATTTTCAGCGTGAAGGAATTTAACACAAAGAAGCATAACAATAATTTTGTTGGAAAAATGTGATGTATTATTTAAAAGAGACAGACTTTAGTCATCATTTTCCAGTTAAAAAAATTTAACATTCGAAAAGATTTTTTTTAATATTTTGAGTTTAAAACACAATTTTCCATTAAAATATGAGCAAAAGAACATCGCTAGACCATGTTTACAAGTATATTTTGCTTTATATATGCACCAAATGGTTTACAAGAGCCGATTGTTGAAGTTTAACAATATTTTTGACATTTCCTTAAAACGATATTTCCTTAGCAAATAATTAAAAAAGATTGAACATTTTTCTTTTCTTTTCAGAACAGCTTTCTGAGTTAGAAATACTTCAACTTGACTGATTGTTTAGAATAAACAGAGTGAATCGTGAAATATAAGTTTGGAGTACTTAAAAACGTGATATTATTCCGTGCGTTTTCTTGTGTTGCAATGTCAACATGAATGAATATAACACAAAGACGAATAACAATAATTTTGTTGGAAAAATATAATGTACTACTTGTAACAGATTGACTTTTAGTTACCATTTCATAGTCAAAATAAGTTAACTTTTGAAAAGATTTTTTTATGATCTTTTGAGTTTAAAACACATTTTTCCATTGAAATAAGAGTGAAAAAAACATTGTTAAATCATAGATGGTTTATAAGAACCAAATCTGATTCGATTGCTGAATTTTAACAATATTTCTGACTTGTCCTTAAAACAATATTTCCTTGCCAAGTAATTAAAAACGCTTGAATATTTTTTTCAGAACAACTTTCTGAGCTAGAATACTTCTACTTGACTGCTTGACAATAATTTTCGAATGAATTGACTAATTAATTACTTTAGATTTCCATGACCGAAGCAAAATCATGCTTCAATTAGTTTAACCGTCACCTCTTTTGAGAATTGTCATAAAAAAAGATCTCCTGGATTAAGAATCCATTGAAAAAAAAACCAGTCACATTGCAGTAAAATATTTCTTCGGCTGCAACTACTATACTTATTTTTTCTTAACTGCGAAACATTGACAAACATGCATTAAATGATTAAGTGGATTGCTCAGAATCAAACGAATGAATTTTGAAGAGGAAGTTTCGAACGCTAGAAAAAGAAAAGTTCTCCCGCCTGCTTTTGCCAGTGTTGCTCCGTTGTTTTAATTCAATTTAACACAAAGAGACTCGCCAATAGGCGTGTTCAAACAATCTCGCGATAGCGCAAATGACATTAATTAGATCTTTAATTTCAGAAGGGAATTCTAACAACCCCTGGAGTTTCTCTAATTAACAAATGTGCTGGAATTTTTTCAAGAAAATGTTAAAAAAATATCACTTTTTTTTTCTTAACTCGATAGCTGACGTAAGAAAAAGTTGTGTATGCTTAAAAGTCTTTTTGTGTTAGGGAGTTAATCTGTGACTGTTTTTTCCTCTTCCGTGAGTTTTTCCTTCCATTGTTTATAAAAGGATTTGTTTCTTTGCTCTCGAAGTTTTTTTCTCCCCCATTCAGTATAAGTAACGTCACATGGGATAACAAATTCTTTAAATGCTTTTAGCATGTAACTCAAGTTAAAATGATTGTTTTTATTTCAGGAAAATAAATCCTCTCGAAATTATAACAGCAGCTCTATGCAAATACTTTCCAAAGCTCTAATTTCCCGTTTCTGTACAGAATTGGTGATACTAATTCCTTATTATTCTTTAAAAAAGGTATGCATGTATATTATTATTATTTTTTTAATTTTCAGAAAGTAACTTCACAAATCTGTCGGAGATATTAAGGAAAAAATCTAGTCTTAACTCTGAAATCTTGAGAAAATGCATTTTTTTTCTTTTATTCCTTAAATACAATAATTTTGCCTTTAGAAGTGTAGTACCTAAATCTGAAATTTTCTAAGAATTAATATGTTTAGTATATAATTACTTGCTTTCTTTTTTATAAGAATCACTTTAATCAGAGATTCAGATAAATTATGCTTTATTTTCCTAGCAAAGAAAATAATTTTACATTTTTAAATAGTTTACACCTTTAGATGAAACTTTATTGAAGATATGAACTATATTTCTCATTAAAAAGAATTCCAAGGTATATTAAGTGTTCTACATAATAGTATTCTACAAAATTCAACAGCTTTAATTCATTAATAACAAGCATGAATGGTCCTCTCAGAATTTCTCTGATACTCTCTAATAAAAGTGCCATCCCTCAAGTCCCCGTATAAAAGTGTACATCGAGTAATGCAACGAATGCATTGCACGGTATTGCTGAACATTAGTTAAGAAATATTGCTACTTGACATGAATTGAGCATTCGTACTGTATCTATTGTGGGTCCTTGGCGGCTTTCTGGCGATTAATCCTTGGCATTGGCTGATGAATCCCTGGCATGTGCTGATTAATCCCTGGCATGTGCTGATGAATCCCTGGCATATGTTGATTAATCCCTGGCATGTGCCGATAATAATTATTTTTTGACGTGTATTTTCCCGCTAATTGAAATCAAACTTGGACGTCGAACTACAATTGTAATCATAAAATCACGAACTAGATTTCATACATTTCAGCCATTGCAATATTTTTGAGCTATCTTTTTTTAAATATTTGTGAAACTATGGACTGACAGATGGTCAGTCTCACAAGTTTCAAGGCGTTTCGTAGGCGTCTGTATTTTTTTATTTTAATTTTGTGTACTAAATTTTATCCTTTATCCATCTATATCTGTCTGTTTTGTAGTTATCGTGTAAGCTTATATTCAGGTAGAAAGACTTACACTGAATGACTTTCGCCCAAAATTTGACAAAATATGACAGATATTCATAAATTTGTTACAAATACTATATACCAAGTTCCATTCGTCTTTCTGGAAGCAATTTTAAATTATCGTGTTCCGAGACAGACAGATGAAAAGACATAAAGCCAAAAATGTGCTCATCGAACTTTGGGAGGTCTGAAGCTTGGCGATTGTCTTTTTATGTTTAATGCGTCATCTTTGGAATTAGCATAACTTTAATAAATAAAATTGTTAAAATATTATCAATACGACTTAGAGTATAGTTTGATACAATTTGTGGATTGTATTGATGAAGACCATTGCAAAAAATGCAATAAATGAATATATTAGTCAAATAGATAAGAATAAATACTCAAATGAAAATGTTAAAAAAATCTTGATATGTTTTGGTAAAATATAGAAGAAATAAATAGTGATTATTGAGAATGTATTGTTTACGATAGCAGATAATTGAAAGAAATAAACAAATATAATCTCTTCTGCAGTTAAAGACTTTGTCCTGAGGATCTTGAAATTTACAAAATGTTAGAGAAAATACAAGATCAAGATCTAACAAACAATAAAAAAACGTGTCAAAAGTGACGACACGGTAAACGAGTTTATTGGCTAGGAAAGTGCTGGTCTAATAGTATCCGTAAGGCGGTGTAGTTTGACTAATGTGAATATAAATCCTCTTGCTCCGCTCACAAACATATCTCACTTAACCCTACCTCAATTTGATCATACGAGGTGATACTGTTTATATTTTAGAAGTTAAACTGGGTATCATTGACTAATATATATTCCTAGAATATTATATATATTCCAAAAATTATAATAATTGTTAATTGGAATATGCAATATGTTATTGGAATATATAATACAAGATCAAGATCTAACAAACAATAAAAAAACGTGGCAAAAGTGACGACACGGTAAACGATTTTATTGGCTAGGAAAGTGCTGGTCTAATAGTATCCGTAAGGTGGTGTAGTTTGAATAATGTGAATATAAATCCTCTTGCTCCGCTCACAAACATATCTCACTTAACCCTACCTCAATTTGATCATACGAGGTGATACTGTTTATATTTTAGAAGTTAAACTGGGTATCATTGACTAATATATATTCCTAGAATATTATATATATTCCAAAAATTATAATAATTGTTAATTGGAATATGCAATATGTTATTGGAATATATAATACAAGATCAAGATCTAACAAACAATAAAAAAACGTGGCAAAAGTGACGACACGGTAAACGATTTTATTGGCTAGGAAAGTGCTGGTCTAATAGTATCCGTAAGGTGGTGTAGTTTGAATAATGTGAATATAAATCCTCTTGCTCCGCTCACAAACATATCTCACTTAACCCTACCTCAATTTGATCATACGAGGTGATACTGTTTATATTTTAGAAGTTACACTGGGTATCATTGACTAATATATATTCCTAGAATATTATATATATTCCAAAAATTATAATAATTGTTAATTGGAATATGCAATATGTTATTGGAATATATAATACAAGATCAAGATCTAACAAACAATAAAAAAACGTGGCAAAAGTGACGACACGGTAAACGATTTTATTGGCTAGGAAAGTGCTGGTCTAATAGTATCCGTAAGGTGGTGTAGTTTGAATAATGTGAATATAAATCCTCTTGCTCCGCTCACAAACATATCTCACTTAACCCTACCTCAATTTGATCATACGAGGTGATACTGTTTATATTTTAGAAGTTACACTGGGTATCATTGACTAATATATATTCCTAGAATATTATATATATTCCAAAAATTATAATAATTGTTAATTGGAATATGCAATATGTTATTGGAATATATAATACAAGATCAAGATCTAACAAACAATAAAAAAACGTGGCAAAAGTGACGACACGGTAAACGATTTTATTGACTAGGAAAGTGCTGGTCTAATAGTATCCGTAAGGTGGTGTAGTTTGAATAATGTGAATATAAATCCTCTTGCTCCGCTCACAAACATATCTCACTTAACCCTACTTCAATTTGATCATACGAGGTGATACTGTTTATATTTTAGAAGTTAAACTGGGTATCATTAATATATATTCCTAGAATATTATATATATTCCAAAAATTACAATAATTGTTAATTGGAATATATAATACGTTATTGGAACATATAATATGTTAGTCAATATACAGGGTGTCTCAAAAATCTTGACCTCGGTTTTTATCCCTTATATATTGATCACAGACATATACTGTAAATTATAAAGATACGTAAAAAAAGGTGCAATATGTTATGAAATAGATTAAAATTTTCAAGTAATTGAACTTAAAAAATACAAAATTTAAATTTTTATAGGGACCCCGTACAAAAAAAATTCCCCAATCATTAAAATGTGTCCCATCCTTTAATAAAGTCATGTACAAAATTTCAGAATTTTATCATGAAAACTCTCAAAGTAATGTTAAAACAAATTTGGTGAAGGGTCAATCACAAATTCAAATGCAAATGTTTACAGCTTCAGCGCAGCTGACGCGACGCAGGAATGCATCATAAGGAAATAAAAGATTCTTTCTTTCTTTAGTTTTAAATACAGAATTTAAAATCTATCCTTCCCGAAAAATACTGTAAAATTTTAGATCCTGAATTACAGAATATAACTTAAAAATAGGACAGTCAATGAACTTATTAAAAAACTTATGTAATCTTTCCTTATGTAATATTTCCTTTGTGTAATCTTTCCTTTAAGTTATTATTTCTACAAATATTTAATACTTGTGAACCAATAAATAGAAATATTATTATTTATTTATTGAATCATAACTTTCTTTGTTAATTTGTGTACGACCCCTAAAAAAAGAACGTTTGTCATTATTTTTCCTCTTTGCGAACTCCTATCCCGGTATCGAAAAGTGGTTGAAGTCAGCATTTATGTATTTTCATATCTTTGAATCTCTTTGTGTTACATTGTTGAAATTTTGTACATGACCTTATTAGAGGATGGTGCACATTTTACTCAATGGGAATTTTTTTTTGTACGGCGTTCGTATAAAAATTTAAATTTTGTACTTCTGAAGTTTAATTACTTGAAAATTTTAATCGATTTTATAGCATTTTACTCATTTTTTTACGCATCTTTGTAATTTACAGTATAGGTCAATGATCAATATTTAAGGAATAACAGCCGTGGTCAAGGTTTTTGAGACACCTTGTATAATATATATCCCAGGAATGGCTAGTATATATGACATATTCTTGCAAACCCGATGAAATGCTTCTAAGCTTATAAGTGAAAAATAGATATTTCTTAACGGTAGAAAATATCTAATTCCCTTAGAGTATTTGATATCAGATATCTTCGCAAGCGTGGGATAGGAATTATTAAATATATCGAAGTTTTTCCCGTAAACTGGTTCAAAATATTTTATAATAATATCAAAACAAGATACTTTTCTTATTGAAATACGTGAAACTAATTTTAATTGAATTTTCTGAGAAGGCAGCAAATTTGCTTATTCCGTGTCCTTCATATAGTAATACAGAAAAATCTTATACCACACACGTTGATTGAAGTGTAAATGACTTTGCTTATCCTAATGTACTTCGAAGTCAATCCGAAGAAGCTCCACAGTTAACGGCGAGCAGAGAAACTCGTTTCGTACTGCCAATGAGTCCACTAAAACAACTTGAATGGCCTTGGCTCCGAGAGTCCAAGCCTGTAACAACATCTGAGTTCCAATTACAGGATTGGAATTAACGGTAGGTCTTGTTAATGTCACAGAACTGAACTCATTCCAGTCCCTTTTATCGGCGGGCTCTGCGGAATTGTTTCCGTGGGTCACTTCACTAATTGTGGAGATCTTTCGATTTAATGACAACCACCAGTTGTGCCAAAGAGAGCGTCGAGTCTCAGGGGACACGCCTCCAAGTCTGATATAGGATTGTCTTCAAAAGTTTGTCTCTTTAATTGCAAGACTGAGCAGCGAGGAAAAGGTAAAGAGGTAATCTTATTTAGCTCGAGTCTCCTGGGATTCATAGTTTTCCTGTTTAAAGAAGATGGGCGATGCTTTCGGGAAGGATTTTAGCTTATTTAGTGGTGGATAAGAAGAGAAAAAACTAAGATGGATATTTATTTATTACATTACTGACCGAATCAATCTTCAATTTACTAGTAAATGGTGCAGTGTTGGTATTTATTTTGGATTAAACAGAACGTAATGATGAAATATATGGTTGGCCTATCTACAAATAAATATACTGCATCTATTAAACAAAGGAACTACATGCAATTTCTGAATAAGTAGGACTACAGCCTATATGTTTTTCTATATTTTTCGTGATATATATGTTCTAAAAGATCCCAATGGAGGGACCTTTGCATAATGCATATTTATGAATTATTAAATTTCGTTTTTCCACCATTAAAGTTTATAATTATAATTCCAATTTCCAAAATTGCTGAGTAGAAAAATAGTTTAAACATAAGAATTACTAGTGTCATTATTCTTTGTTTTCATTTATGAAATCATATCTACAACAAAAGACATTTTATCGTTTTCTGGTACTTAATGCGATTCTACCAGGTTTTGCCTGGACATATCATCAGGACAGAGAAGCAAAACCTCATCTGAACGATAAATACACTTAGGATTGAAATTTGGGACAAAGGTGGACTGGTGGTGAGGTCTCGATTTCAGAGTATGAGGATTCCATGCTCGAGACTTTATTCCGTCGTGTAAGTGGTTCCAGTGCACGTTAAATCCGTTGGGGCCAAACATGTCCTGTTGGTGTGGTATAGAAGTTTGGAGAGATAGCTGCCAACTCAGATGTCATTCTCATTATCTTACCGCTGCTCAAAATTACAAGGTTCGTCCCAAAGTAGCCCTAGTGTTACTTTAAAACCTCTTCGTTAATATAAGTAAACTAAACTCAAATTTAGAATAAAAATTCCTTTTTCCACAATTGTTGAGTATAAAATTATGGTAAATATAAGAAGTATTAGAATATTTATTCTTTGTTTTCAGTTATGAAATCATATTTCCAGCGAAAGGCATTTTATCATTTTCTGATACTTAATGCGATTCGATCAGGTTTCGGTTGGACATATCCTCAGAAGAGAGAAAAAAAACACTCATCTAAAAAATGCGTATAGATTAAATTCCAAACTCATTATGTAAACCAGTATTATAAAATTTTTTATATAACATACACGTTAACTTATCTAAAATTATAATATTCTAAAATTTTATGCTAAATATGTTGCATTAACATTAATTTAATTTGTTTAGTATTTAATATGTTTTCTCTTAAATATTGATCTTAATGAAAATGACACATCTCAGTAATTATTACTTATATATTGAAATGTTGCTCCTTTTTTATGAATTTTCAAAATTATTTTTAAATTTTAAAACAATATAATTTTTTGAAATTATAAATGATTTCTAATTAAAATTTAATGTTACGTAATGGACAAACAGATCAGCTCACTCACCTTGTAGTGTATCTATTGATGAATATGCGGGATACAAAACGAAAAAAAAATTGCTTCAAAGTATATTTTCTAAAGACTCAGTTTTTTTTTTTTTTTTTTTTTGCAAACTTTTTAGAAAAGTTATTGAACCGAAGCTCTAAGTTTAGTCCTAATACTTTCGCATCGGAAATTAAATGGCTTCTAAGTTAACTGAAACTGCTTAAAGCCTAACGATGCGGGGCACAAACTTGAAAAACTGCTTAATGTACTTCAAAACTCTCAACTTATTTTGGATTCTAAGTTCAGAAAGTAGAGAAAACGAGCTTCCTTGAAGATTAAACTTTTCCTTCTTAAAAAAAATGAATGTCAACCTTCGTTCTCCGTCATTAACCTAGCAGAAGTACGGTCATGCATTCTCGGTATCCAATATAAATACCACCAGAGGGATTATATACTTAATCAACATCAACTTGGTTTCCCCAAATTCATTTCTTCTTGAGTAAATATCATTTATCAACACTTCGAAATTCTGATGCAGTATTCTGAACAATTTTTATATATAAAACTGTTCAGTCCAAATTTTTATTTCATATTACATACTCGGAGGGGTTTTGAGTGAAGATATCAGTTTAAAAACCATTTAAAATAATGAATATAGTTTTTATTGCTCATCAAATCCAAAAATGTAATATAAAAACAATAGATTGAGCAAAATAATAAATAACAAGAGGCCACTAGTGGTTGTAATTTTAATATTTTTTCTTAGTATATTCGTATGTGAAATACAATTACTTTAAGATAAAGAAGTAATGTTCCATTATAAAATTTGAACTAATAAAACTGAATTAATTTTTTTCTGTTGAATGAAATCTCTGTCAAGAAAGCACTGTTTTTATGTGAAGTATGATATATAAAAGTAAAATGACTTAAATGACTGTTCAGCACCATATTATTGGTTTTAAGATTTTTTTATTTAGTATAATTGCAGTTATATTAAAAGAGGTTTGCATTTAAATTTCTTTTAAATTTAAGTAATAGAGAAATGAATCACTAAAATTAAAATATTTCAAAAATGTGAAGCTGTAGAGTGCCAAATTGAAATGAAGACAAGATACAAAAACACTAAATCTATGATTATTAGAGCTTTCATGAATAAAAAAGAGTTCTCACAGACTTATTGTCACCATAAGTAAAATAAATCCACAAAGAAGCAAACACTTTTTAACAATTATATAATGCCATGACTCAATATTTGAATCTTTTAAATCCTTGCTGGAAAAAAGTCATAAAATTCAGGGAATCCGACCTGATTGAATTTCGCTATCTATTTTGAGTAGCAGTGGAATTTGATTACTCTCTTTTATTTATAATTTTTATAGGCTTTTAAAATATCCATTGCTATTCATGAAGGAAATGGTGCATTGATATAGATCACTGATGAAAGAAGTAGTAAATTATTGATGAAAAACTTTTTGGATATTAACTTTATTTTAATCATTACACTTGAATTATTACTTTATAAAATTTTATAAATTAAGCTATGAATTATTTAATAAGAATTTTATTATTCACTTTTGTATTTGCTGAAACAATAGTTTAGTATTTCGATGTTGTTAATGGGTATAAAATAAAAAAAAAGTTTAATTAACGAATCATTAATCTGCTTATTTTTAAACAGTTCAAGCTACATAATTCGATAAAAACTTGAAAAATTATATAAAATTCGTTACCTAATTTTTGTGAAAAACTCTAAATTAGGCTTTTGAAAGGCATATTATAAGACAATTATCTTAATTTTTTTAATTGATACTTTTCCATAATTTTAATTTTTTTTTATTCTTATTACAGTTCAGGTGAAAGATTTGTAAAATTATACTATGAATTTACATTTGAATTTCTAAATAAAATATTTTCATTTTGTCGGCAATATAAAGAAAATGAATACATCAATTATTGGAATGTTCACAATAAATTATATAAAATTACAGAAAGCTAAATTTTCCAAACTTTTATAAATCATTTTGATTTTCAAAAATGTAAATAAATTAATTCATAAATTAGAAGTAAAATACTATACAAAATTATTAAAATAACTTATATAATGTTTGAAACATCAGTAAGAAACCTGTTAGTTATTAAATAAAATTTTCTAAAAAGACGTTTAATGTTCTCAAGGTCTCCAAATAGATGTAAGATTAACTTTTTCATATTTACATTATTGTAAAAGAAATATTTAATTTTTTAAATCAATTTTGTTTTAAATTTACTTTAGAAAATGCTTTACCTTTCTTGCAATGTGAAATTGAACTTTGAAAGATCTCGTTCTTCAGAACAAAAACCACAACCAAATAAGTTTCTCGATTTGTAAATATGCCAAAAAAAGACGATGAAAATGACTAATCTCTTTTCTATCTTAATCGTCAATGACGATGATGTGTCATTTGACCATGTAATTTTACATTTTATCAATATAACATTTATCAAATAGTTTATATGATTGCATTCAGTTTCCTAGTATTAATGAGTTAAATTCACTTTGGAGTATTGCAATAAAAAATGATTCCCCACATACTTTAAATAAAAGTATTAAAGAAGTATTTTTCTCAATGAAAAAATAAAAAAGTCACTACTTTCAAAAACATTAAAACATTTTTAAAAATAAAATAAACAATTTTAATTAATCAAGTCTTTAATTAAAAAAAATCGAGCCATATAAATTTTCAACTAATTGCTTTACTGGAAGATTTCTTTTAGATGTGGCTTTATTATCTTTGTTAAATTATAGAATTTTTCATTTTGCATTACGTGTTTTGCCAGTTGATATGTTTTTTCCACATGTAGCGCAATCGGAATGCCATGACATATATCAAAATGTAAGCAAAAATAAATTAAATCAATAATATTTGTTTAATTTGATGATCTGGTTTACATCTACACATCTTAGCTTGTTCTAGAATATGTCATCGAATAAAAGGAAAAAAATCAGCGCTTTCTTACAGTGATCAAGCCTGAATTTATTTTACGATAACTGTTATTTTCACGGACACTACTACATAATGTTTTTCGAGAACAATCACCACAATCTAAGGATTGTGTTCTTTTCAGTCTTATTTAATTGCCTCTGCCATTGTGATATCATTAAAAATTGTAAAGATTGTCCCAAAATTAACGCAAAATTTGAATTTACCGCAATTCGTGCACTAAAGTATTGGCAACCCTATTAAAAAACATTTGACAGCTGATAGTAAAGGGTTAGTAAAAATGGAGTGTTACACGATAGAACAATTTCACTGTTTAACAATTTTTAAAAAAATAATAAAATTCTGACAACCACAATTCGAAAAATTGAGAATTGGCTCCCTAGATAGTGTGATTGAAAACAATTGGATTTGTTTTCATGGGAGTATTTGAAGTCAAAGGTCTATGCTAATATGCCCACACGCACGCGTGCATTGAAAGAGGAAATTGAAGGCTGCATGAACGAAATTCAATCATATTTATGCAAAATGGTTATGGAAAATTTCAACATAAGTGTGCATATGTGTCAGGCGTATGTGTTATTCCATATATAAACTTATCCTGTGTACTTTAATGACTGTGTACTGTAAATACTTTGTGTGATTCCATAAAAATAAAATTATTTAAAGAAAGAACTCTGTTTTTTATTTGATTCAAATTTTGCTTTAACATTTTGTTCCACCTTGTAACGCTGTATTTTTACTAATCTTAAACTATCAGTTGTCAAAAAGTTTCTTAATAAGGCTACCAACACTTTACTGCAAACACTACAGATGGAAAATTCCAATCTCGCGTGAATTTTGGGACAACGTTTAGAACAACTATTTTGAAATAGGTAATTAACTATAGGTACATTTTTTTCGTTCCATGAATTCTAGTAGATTGAAAAGTATTTATGATTATTTTCAATTATCTTAGTTTTTTTTCGAGAAAATCCAATTATTAAAAAAAAAAAAAAAAAAAAAAAAAAAAAAAAAAACTAGTGCTCAAATTGGTTTGAAATTGTTATCAGGTATTAGCTTCTACGTGAACTACATAAGAGGAATTATAAAAGTATTTTCATAACATAGATAAGCTATCATATCATTTGACTCTTCGTTTTATAGAATTTTTTTAAATATCGATCACATTTCCTTTCGGATTAATACCCATTTATTTAAATGCGAAAAATAGTGTTTTAGTTTCCAATTTATACCCCACCTTTATTTATTAATCCTTATTTATATTCTTGAGTAAATTCAGAGGCCTGTTTTTAATAATCAACACAACAACTTAAATTACTAAATCACTACCATTATTTACAGGGTGTTCATTAATTATTGTCGGCGTTTCCATACCTCATAACTTTCGAATAAAAAATATTACTCAAAAACCGATTACGTATTCGTAAATTACAACTCAAAGAATTTTATTAATGATATTAAAGTGTAAAGCTTGCACAATTTGCACTTCGTAGGCATTCAGTTGAAGGCGATTATGTATTCGTAAATTACAACTCAAAGAATTATGAATACGTAAATTACAACTCAAAGAATTATGAATACGTAAATTACAACTCAAAGAATTATATATTCGTAAATTACAATTCAAAGAATTATGAATACGTAAATTACAACTCAAAGAATTAAGTATTTGTAAGTACAACTCAAAGAATCGCCTTCAGCTGAATACCTACAAAGTCCAAATTGTGCAAGCTTTACACTTTAATATCATTAATAAAATTCTTTGAGTTGTAATTTACGAATACGTAATCGGTTTTTGCGTAATATTTTTTATTCGAAAGTTATGAGGTACGAAAACCCCGACAATAATTAATGAACATCCTGTATATTTATTCCTTGTCAAATTACATTTCGACTAAATTAACTTGTGTTTTTGTCCTCGAGAAGTTAAAATTTGTATTTATTATGATTTTAAATATTTAGTTCTCTGTTTGGTTTCTACTCTTAATTATCACATTACTTTCTAATTAAATGTGTGTTTATAAGCATAATTACATTTTACTGGGTAATTAATATTAATTAATGGAATGCTCTTATAAATGTAGATGTTAAAATATCAAAATATACTTCATGGATTATTAATGTTACGTGAGACAATATTATAAATTAGCCGTATGATAATGAAGTGAGAAATTAATTTTCAAGCAGAAAGTGATAACATATGTTTCAGTGTATTATATCCACGAGCATAAACTGACTAATGTATATTATTAAATAATTAATTTAATACCTCTAAAAATAATCTAATTAAACCAAATACCTATTTTATAGTATTATGAATTTTATTATTTCCATATTTGAAATCTAATTTTGTATGGTAAAAAGTATAAAAAGAGTTGGTTTGTAAATATTAATTCCAATATCATAATATTCATTAAAAATACAAGAAAAACAAATTATTATACCCGATTTTATTTGAAGATTCATTAATAAAACACCAGAATTCCTTTTCATAACTGTTAAGTAATTTACCTTTTGAAAGCGCAGTCATTTCCACTTAATCGAGTACCACGATTTTGGGAATATAATTTGAGAGCTCTAGACCATTTTAGATCATTAAAGTTCGGGTTTAAATTGTGAGAATCCAGCTTATTAGAATATATTTGCGTCATAGATTGGCAGTTCCATCAGATGAATTTAGGGTTATTTGCTTATGCTACAATGATACTGAAGTTGGAAGGACGTATCTTACATTTTGAGCTGATGCAAATAAAGCGTTACTGTAATGAATAATCATAGCCTGGAATTTATCTATGTAACTTTGAGATACCAATTGAATTATATCAATAATATTTATCCTTTTCATTTAGTTGTATAATAAGAGATCTCAATTTATAATCACCAAGTTTAAAATCCCCAGTTCACTTCAGTTCCCTTAAAATATTTAGATTTTGATTCCATTTCAAATGTGGCTTTGATTATAAAATATTACTCAGATTTTGCATATCCTTCTGTAACCGTTCTATAATGATTTAACATTTTTTATTATATTCTTTCTTTAATATATTAAATAATAAATAATAAACAAAGCAATTAATAAAACACATTTTTTCAAAATCTTCAATCTTTTTTTCATATATAAAAGCAATTAAATTTCTTCTCCCAAGTTCTTATACATCTATTCAAGTTCATATACATACGTTCATATTCATAGTATATCATATAATTGACATAGAAACTTCTTTTACTCTTTGGTGAGAAATAAAAATATAGAGAAAACACTGATTTTTAGGCATTTTTCTTTTTTATGGAATAAAGCACCACATGGAAATTTAATTTTCATTTAGAGAAACAATAATATTTCCTCCATTTATAGAAATAATTACGTAAAAAGAATTTCTCCAAAATCCATGCTGCCAAACAAGCAACTGAAATTTTATGGAAGTAAACGGACTGCTGTCAAAAACTAGTTTCTTGGAGCTTTATAATAATTTCTTAAATCTTATTTTGATTCCAGACCCTGGAAGCATTTATGAACGAGCTTAATTCAAACTCTTTGTCCGTTTCCCAATGATATTATTCAAAGTTAGCTGACGGAACTCGTGAGAATCTCAGGATTAAATAGAAATAAACACATTCAAGGTGGCTTGAAATGATAAAATTCCAGGATTTATTTTAGATTCCAGGGTACCAGTTTAAAGCATTTGAATAGCTTGAAGAAGTTGATTTTAAATTTTATGAAAGTGTTCTGCTGCTTTTCTCGCAACTACTTTTGAAAATAACGCGTTCTTTTAAATAAGGGAACATCATTTAAGTATAATTTTAGTTTAACTAAGTTGTGGCTATTTCATTATGTCTTCAGAATCTGTTTTTAGATGTAAGATCAAATTTCCTTTATAAAATAAATCTTCATATATTTATTTCCCCTTGTAAAATATTCGATCTTTTGCTAGACTCTATAATTAAATTCCTAAGATAACCGTGTGTTGTAAATCAGTTCATTGGCAATATAGATAATTGATAATATAGGTAAATAAAATAATTGGCAGCATTGATATTAGTTGCGAAGTCTTTATTAAGAGCTTTGGCATTACTTGCCAGTAAAAACGTTTGAAATTCAAATCAATAATAAATCTAAATATGTTCATATATCAAGTTTTCCTAGTCTTATATACCTACACTATTAAATATTCTTATATTAAATGATATTTTGATCATGTTTTTTATTTAATTGGTAAACAGCTTTATTCAAATTCCACAATACATTGACAAAAAACTTCTCTCTTCCTTTAACTTTCAGATATCGCCCGAAATACTTATTTTGCTTTCTAGAGAGACATAAGGTTTTAAAAAGGATGCATATCATGCATTATACATAAAGATAACGATGTCTTTAAAATCCTCATAAATTTCAAAATTCTACAGTGAAATATACAACATCTTTAAACTAATGAAAATTCTTAACAGGAATAGTCACTTTCTTTTTAGAATTTATTCTCATGTTTTAATGCATAGACATCATTAATTTCAACTGAAAAATTTTCCGAAATCTTTTATTACGTTTAGTGTGTACGTGGATTTCAAAATATTAGAACTTAGGTACAATAATATTGTGTACCAAAATGCTATATTGAACAAAGTATATATACCTATATAGTTTGATTTCTATTATTCGTTATTTAGAAAAATTGATAAATGCTCTTGAGATAAAAGAAATAAACAAAAAAAGGAGACTTAGAAAAAAAAATAAAACATACATTTTCACTGCTCGAGAAAATGTCGGTTCTTTAGAAGCAATATATTTTAGAAGTCTCAAAACATATTTCGAAAAAAAAAATATGCATTATTTTGAATGCATATATTATCCTTGTTAAGATTGCAAACAGACATGTATTTTATATTTAATTCGTCAGAGTATTCCTGTCTGCTGTTCACTGTTTTAAAAGCTTCACTTCAGAAAGGAGGTTGAGGTTCTCACTCCCCTGGAGGGTACAGAACGGTAGGGTTTGCTACCTCCCTTCGAGGAAATGATATACTTTACACAGGGAGAATTGTACCGTGGCTAGAGATGTCCCTTAGGACTCAACCATAGTTCCCGCTATCTTGATCGTAATATTCTCTTTTATTATATCTTTTAATGAAAATAAACATCTTTTACACCAATAAATATAATTTTTAATGATTTTTCTTATATTTTAGAAGATTATTTAATTGCACTTAATATTTTTTAAAAATCTTGAAATAGAATGTTTCAACAGAACTAAAAATATAACATAAAATATAATTTCTTACTAAACATTAGCTTCTAATAATGACAATCAAGAACCTTTTTCTTCTATATTTCCTTATATAAAAATTCAAAATTAATTTGATTAAGAGAGCGCAAATCTGTACAAAATGCGTGATTATTCAAAAGTTGAACAAAACAATTTTACTGTTTTCAACAATTTGCTACATTTTTTTGAGATCTGTCTGATATTTTCTTTCAAATGACATTATCATAGCTTTGAACCTGAAATACTTATTTATCAAAAATTTTATTAAAAATTTTATAATACATGACAAGTTTTCACAATATTTTTAAAATCTTTTTTAATAAAATTATTTACATAATAGCTAATTATGTAGATATGGAACAAAATACATGTTTACGTTATTGTTTTAAATAGTTTTAGGATAGTTAAGAAAATTTCGAAGGCCAAATGTCTGAAAAGAGGTCTTCTGTTTCATACGAATTTCATCTGTCTTCGTATCGACTTCCAATATTAGAAATGAATCAAATAAAATCAAACTATTAAGTGTTTGCAATTGCTTACTATTGACGAATATATTTGGAACTTTACAAGTGAGGTATTTGGCACTCAAAAAACTATTTAATTTTTACAATATTTCATTTGGATATGTTCAAACTTCCAGTGGAAGATAATTCCAATAAATCATGTTAGACAGGCTGTGATATTTCATGTCAAAAAAGGTGCTAAAAATCTGAGAGGCATCCAAAATTTTTAAACAATATTTAGACAAAGAAAAGCAATATTTAACTTCTTCTATCATTAATTCTCCATCATATATATATATAGTCAAAAGCACAATAGTTCCAAAAAAATAGAATCTACGAAGATGTCACCATCAACATAAAATAGCATAAAGGAAAGAAAAACATTTTCCATAACTTTCTTATCGAAAATATGAAATATGAATATCCTTTGATGGATGACATCCGGAACGACATTATGTGCGCAGACATATGGGATATGACTTTTTTTTTTTTGATATTTCATTCAATGCATTGAGCGAAAATGTATCAACGGAAGGAGAAACGACTCTCAAAAACGTAGAAAAATCCCCCTGTTTCACGATTAGAACAAAATCATTAGCTTTTGAATACATTTTGAAATCTTTTTTTTATTTAACATTGGCTACAATGTTTAGCTTTTTATTAGAACATTCCTTTTTTTCCCCTTCGTAATTTTACATAAGCCGATGTTAACTGTTTCAGTGTTCATTTGGGAAATGTAATGATTGCAAGAAGATTACATGGGAATTGTTTTCTTCAGTTATAAATGTCTGAAGTAGGATTAGATGTTCGAATAAATAATTTGCGTTTCACATCAGCTCAACTACCAAGAAATCTATATAGATTAGTTTAAATCCTAATGTTAGCATGAAATACAAGCTTCGATTTAAGCAATTTAGTCCATTTGACTAAAGTGTTACCATTTTGAAAATTGCGTTTATTTAACACAGTAAAGAAGCATTAAATATAATAGTCATTGTTTAGGTGCTAACTTTTATTTACTATTTTGAATTAAGAATTTTAAATATTGAAAAAATGTTATTACTTGAGTTATCGAAGAAATATAATATTGTGTGAATTTTAGATTAATGTTTAACCGAAATGGCATGCGCTTTTAAGGCAGATAAATTTTTAAACTATATTAAAAAATATTATAATTAATAATTAATTATTAAATTTTATAATTATTAATCACTAGTCGATGTTGCCGACCATCTGGTATATCAGGAATATAGGCTAGATTTAATTTCATTTAAATCGCTGAGAAGCAATTTCGTGATTACGATTCCGTCAAATTACCAGGAATTAAAACCGTGTTTTTATTAAAACTGTGAAAATATTTTCAATTTCAAATCAACAATTTTTGAAATTTAAGCAAAGCATATTATTAAAATATTGCGAAAATTCTAGAAGGAATTAGAAGATTCATGTCATTAAAAAGGCACTATTTTAGATTTTGAAAGAAGCAAAAATCAGTTTTCTGCAATATTGATTTTTTGAAATTATTTCATAAAATGCTAAAGTTTAGCTAAAGTTTTAATTAATTAAATTTCTGCTTAAAATTTCAAAGAAAAAATCACCCCGAATTGCCCAATTTACCCTCCAAGATACATGTCAATTTTGGCAGCTACAGGTAAAACGGTTTGACCCTTAGAGAGCCAATAAACACATAATGATTTTTCAATGTGTTAATATAAAAATTTTATACTTTGATATTTTTATATAACCAAGATATTGGTAAGATTATTATTTTCATGAAAATTACAAGTTATGAAATCCTGAGATATTTAATTTTAAAAGAACGTCGGTGTGAATAAAATTTATATTTTTTAATATTTTTATATATATTTAATATTTAGTAGTATATAATTAGTATTTTTCAAATTACGAATTAATGATTTTGAGTGGGGATAGTTGAAAATGTATTAATGATATAAAAAATTACAATTTTCTGTTAATCTAGAATATTTACTTTTTATGAATTTTTACAAATTACATCATCGCTCTCGTTTATGCAATATGTGATTTGCTGAGAAGTTGAAATAATGTGTAGAAAAATTTATCTCTCTCAAAAACCAACATTTTTTTTCAGTACAAATAGTGAAAAAAGATTATAATAAAAAAACGCAATTTATAAAATGAAATAGCATAACTTTTTAATTAAAACTAAAAAATCCAAAGCATTTTGTGTATTATGAAAATAAAGAAAAAATGAAAAAAAATGACTTCTGAAAAATAGAGAAAAAATATATTTTAATAGTACAAAATGGTGTAATTAATGCAATATTGTGGAGAATTATGTAACCAAAAATCAAAAATCAAATTATACTTATTTGTTGCAAAAATAGGAATATTTTTTGTTCTTTTTAAATTTTTTTTTATATTATTGTTTCGGGCTTTGATATAAAAAATAATGATAAAAATATCTAATGAGAAGTGAGAGGAAAAATGGTCTTAATTATAGTAATTTACTCACCACATCTGTTTCCATTATACTTCCCACGGCCCTAGAAAGGGTTAACCCTTTCTAGAACCGTAGGAAGTATACTTTCCACCAAATTTATCAATCTTTTTATGAATTTATGTAGGTTGGCATCAGTTCTGACAATTTTTTTTGAAAGACAGAAACTTAGGGCTTCAGTTCTTTATCTTACACCAAAATTATGTGTCTTGATTTGTTACTTAACTATTAATTAACCTAATTAATTATTTAATCAAATTAAATTTATCTAATAAGCGAAATGAATACCTTTTCTTATTCTAATTTCAAGTCTAAAAACATTTTAACATAATATGACTGGAAAAAAATAGCCCTTTAAAGGGTTAAGTTATTTTTATTCTTTCCGAAAATTTTTTGAGTTACATCTAATATAACATATCTCGGTGTAAAACATTCTCACAAAATTTTCTGCCAAAAACTAAAAATAATTTCCTTTAATTAGGTTGAATTTCAGTGCAAGTTAAATAAAGCAGATACAAAAATGAAAAATTGAATCTCTAGGCAGTGCGAAAATCCAATGCATCTGTGGCGAAACTACGATGAGCTTGTGGTTCGCAGCCCAGTAACATAACCATAATACAAAAGCAATTGTCCGTGTAGTGTAGCTGTTAACTGGCCTATAAGCTTTCTCCACACTTCTTTAATAATTTATTTCTGAAAATGATGTATATTCTAATAATGAACATTAAATATTTTTAATAAATAAGATTTTTTTTTTCAATCCATCAAAGTTTTTAGAAAAGAAAGCTAGAAACTTTGAACTAATTAAATGATTCTTATATGTATCTGAAAAAGACTTATTCCATTTATTCGTAATTTTTTGTAGAAATGTTATATATTTAAGAAAATGGTTGGCATTTATATATTTCTTGAAAGACGAAGTCCGAAATATGTAATGACATGAATATGCTTCATCATATGCTCTTTAATACTTTTTACCCTATTATAAATAATAAATTAATTATTAAAAATTAATAAAATCTTTTAAAATTCTTTAAAGTTGAACATTTTGATTAAAAAACACATTTACATTATTAAAATATCAATAATAATAAAAAATTCCAATTTTTAACAGCCTTCAAGAAGAATATTATATCTCTTTTGGCTTAGGTAATTTCAAACATTTGTTCAGATTCAAAAATTAACTATTTTTGCAGTAGCACAACTTTTTTTTCTGAATTTCGCAACATTTCAAAATTAATGTAATATAAGCATAACATCGAATCAGAAGAAATTTAACCTTTCGTAGATTGTGTACAGTAAATAAACTACTGTGCTCTCCTCAGGGGAAGAAAACAAATGATATTCAAGTAATCCCATACTAAAATCTTTGTCTCCTTCGTTTTCTTCTTTCGAAAAACAACAAACAAACCCACATTTCCTGGGGAAAGAATAAAAAAAAGAAGTTTCGAAACTGGAAAAGGATTTCCTCGAAATGAAGGAAAAGAAGAGGAGCTAGAATCTGTTTAACACTTGACTGCTGTTGCAAGTTCCAAGAATAGATGCTTTTAGAGTATATCAAACTCTATGGATAAATAATTGTTTCAGTTGTTGAAATAAACTTTTTTTCATAAACCTTTAAATACCAGGAATTGATTCTCTTTAGTGGACATTTTCTGTTTGTTAAGGATTGCAAAAAAAGAAAAAAAGTATCCCACGTTCATTGGAAAGTTATAAACAGAATATTAGAAAATAATGTTTCGGTTCAGAAGCAAATGCAGCTGATGTGTTATCTGTTTGGCTCTAATTAATTATGAATCTGATATTAAACCACAATTGCATTATAAGAACTAGAAAATAAATTATTTTGATTAGAAAGTAATATGCTTAAGAAACAAGTTATTTCGTTTATATACTTATCATACAAGAAATAATTAAGATTTCAAAAACCATCTTCCTGTATGGATGAAATAAAAGGTAACAAATACATTTCCAAAAAATGAGTTGTGACCCTAAAATTTAAGAAATAATAATAAATCGATACATTAATTATTGATTGCTGTTAAAAGAATTTAAATACTTATCAATTAATCAATTTAAATGAGTTTACTGAACCCAGATGAATTTTCACATTTGCTTTCAGATGCTAAAAATGCCGAAAGAATAGGATCATGTAGAAAATCAGTTTCATGTGATTTCGAAATGTTATTGAATTTCTACGTGATACATGTAGAATACTTACGAAGCTACATTTCATTATTCAAGAATCCTTGATCTGTTCTTAAATATCTACATTTATAAGAAAGACATTAGGATGCCTAGATTTCTGTAATATGCCTACGTTAATTGTGATTCTTTCTGACGTCAATAAAGAGCACAATGAAGTAATGATTCAGCATGAATTTCACAAATCAGACTAAGTTTGTTTATATTTAAAACTACTGTTATAAAATTTGATGTGCTGATGAATTTTTACAAAGAGTATTGTTCAAGCGTTGTTTCTCATGACTTCTGATTATGGCTCAGATTAACAAATCCTTTCCTCTCAGACCTCGGGTACTTTCCTAAAAGGATGTGTGTTATAGTAAATATTTGAAGAGCAGCCAAAAGTAAATAAGATAAAAATGTTAGCTTAAAGCTTCTAATTCCAAAGCTCATTAAAATGATTGATGGAAAGTTGAATTTCATTTAACGACTAACAATTACTGTTTGAAAAAATATTTAATTATAGAATATTTTGTTACATAAGTTAATATTTTAAATGTTTTAAAAATGGGTAAAATGTTTTTAAAAAACTTTATTAATGTGTTCGGCTTTTTTCTTTGGTTTAATACCAAAAATAGCTGCTATATGTATCTACCCATTTACTTAATTAATCAATCATTAAAAGAAAATAATTTGTATGTGACAGTTTATTTCTCTGTTTATAAAAAAAAATAAAACATATTTTTAAATTTTAATTCTTAATTGAATGAAACAAATAGATATTATTGGCCTGTACCAGTATTATGCTTAAATTATTACCATAAAATGAAGCAATTGAACAAATTAAAATACATCTGTTACTGATATTTCAAAAATTAGAAGAAAAAAAATATTATTAATCTTATAGCAAATTTCTAATATATGAAATATATTTTCTAAGCTGTGTAATAATTTGAATTTTTATTTCAAATAATGTTAGTTAAATTAAAAGAATATTTTAAAATTTTAATTCTTAATTGAATGAAGCAAACACATAATATTGGCAGGTACCAGCATTACGCTTACATTATTACTATAAAATTAAGCAATTGAACAAATTAAAATGCGCCTGTTACTGATATTTCAAAAATTGGAAAAATATATTATTAGTCTGATAGCAAATTTCTAATATAAGAAATATATTTTCTAAGCTGTGTAATTATTTGAATTTTTATTTCAGATAATGTTAGTTAAAATTTCTTGAACTTTTCACAAACAAAATTGGAAAAGAACTATTTGCTTAAAATCTAATTATACAAGACTGCATTTTTGAAACTAGAAAACAATTGTAATGAAATGAAATATGCAAAATATTATTTAGCTAATTACTGGAGTTATTTAGAACTAATGAACTCAGTGAAATTTATCATTAAATATTTTCTTTGAGATAATTCGCTTAAATAGAAATTTTAAATGGAGAAATTAAATGTAATTCCTTTTCCACTAAACATTGCCCATGAATTTTCATGATTAAATGTAAATTTTAAAATTGTAATTTATGTCAACACCTATTCGTTAGTGAAAAATGAAAAGTTTTTCTCAAAACTTATATTACCATTTTGTTACATATTATATTATAAATAATTTGTAACTAATACGCAATGTTTATTTAACATTTTAGCATATATTGTAAAATTATAGTGACATTTATCTCATGTGAATATATGACAGTTGCATTCTTCTTACAACTCTAAATACGCAATACCCTTTTATATTCGAAATAAATCAAAAATTAGCAATATAATGTTTTTTTTTAAATACAGATGTTGTTGGTAGATACGGCTTTATTTTAAAGATTTGGATTTTATAATTATTTAAAACTAGCCGCCTTTGGCGACCAGCCGGTTCGCCAATCTTAATGTTCGTTAAAATTTTAATAATTAAATATTTTATGCAATTCCAACTTTAATAGATTCTTCAGCAAAATATTTTAAAACTTCAAATTTTGATAGTCATATAATTCACTCATAATATTATAAAGGCCTTCAGTCATAACGTGATATATATCTCTTTAATTTTCTGTTACCCCTCGTAGAATTTATGCTTTAAATTAAAGTGTAAATGATTAATCTACAATTAATATAATAATATTTTTTACTGAAACAAAGCATTTTTTTTTAATAATATGATTACTGATAATAGATCACTGAACGTTTAAACTTTATGGGCACTAAAGAATATCTTTCTTAATTTATGTAATATCTCAAGAATTTGTCAACAAAATTTTCTTAGATTCATCATGAACAGATCGATTCATTAACTATGTTTCATTTTAAATGCATCAAACACTAAGAAAATAAAATGAATCGTTTAAAATAATCGGTCTAAAACAGGTTTAAAAAAACTACTTAAAAAACGATGTACTTAAAACTATAAGCATATACAAAAAATATATATAACTAACATAAATACAATTTAATTAAAAAAAGCATGCAACTAACCTAAAAATACTTTAAATCATTGAAAACAGGTTTAAAAAAACTACTTAAAAAACGATGTACTTAAAACTATAAGCATATACAAAAAATATATAACTAACATAAATACAATTTACTTACAAAAGCATGCAACTAACCTAAAAATAATTTAAATCATCCTTTCATAACGGTTGTCATGGAAACAATCAGAACACAGTGCGTATGCGTGAATTTTCTTCGCCAGTTACGTTAACGCAAATGCGTGAATTTTTCTACGCCAGTTGGGGTAACGCTATGCAGATTATACATTTTTAATTTCCTTTATTCTGTGTTATTTTAATTCAAAAGTACTTCAGAATGAATCTGAAACATGGATTAATTAAAAATGTTTAATTTTAAATGCATCAAACATTAAGAAAATAAACAGAATCGTTTGAAATAATCCGCTGAAAAATATTAACCCTAGCCTCATTACTGTTGGGAGAAAATAAAACGGAAGCCTTAGTCATTTGGCGGTGGAGAAAATGGAAGATTTTTTTGGCGGAAAAGTTGGCGATGGGGAAAATGGAAGATTTTTTTGGCGGGAAAGTTAGTTTTTAATTAATATTTAAAATTCTAATTAAAAATTCGAAAACAGGAACCCCAGGTGCACATTTCCGACCTCCAAGGTATACATGTACCAAATTTGGTAGCTGTAGGTCAAACGGTCTGGCCTGTAGAGCGCCAACACACACACACACACACACACATTGAGCTTTATTATAAGTATAGATTAAATTATTTATTTAATAATTTTGAAAATACGAACTATAAGCTGTTCTTGCATGCATCCACTTGGGAGTTATAAAAGATTATTTTTTTACTTGGGAGGTATAAAAGTTTTTAACTTTTAACAAATTTTTAACTTGGGATTTATTGTTTTTTTAACTTAAAAATGAAGAATTTTGCACCATTTAAGAATACAAATATATTAATAGTATTCTTAATAATCAATATTGTATTGAGTTTCACTTTGATTTCCTTGTGTGATTTATACATAGAATTATCGTATTTCAAACATCATAATCAAAACTAAATCCTTCATATACATTGAAATAATCTATAAAGTTTTGAAATGATCTTTGAACTCTTCCAGTAATACATAAATATCTTGACCGCTCTTTGAACTCTTAGCTGAGATGCAACAAAAATAGATTCATGAAAAAAAATTAAAGTAGTGAAGTATTTACTTTTAAGAGTAAAACTTCAAAACTTCAAAATAATATTCACAGATTTATGTTATATCAATCCGTAGACGAAATCCTACTTTTGAGGATGTAATTTAAAGAAACGAGATTAATTTCAAATAACGAAAAAAAAAATGTGAATAGTTTTACTTTAAAAAAATGAATAATTTCAAATCAGGTGCATTTCAAAAAGCTAATTAATCTGTACATAATTCTTTCTTCGCGAGAAAAAGATGATCGAAAATTAATGAAATTAGATTCATATTGAAATAAAATGCAACGTAATCCGGGGATGACTGAATTACCACATTAATTTCGAAACTCCTGCAGAGTGTTACTCATATTTAACTCATTATAAAAATAAGTGCGCTTTTTTCATCTTCCCTTAACAGAAAGATAATAATTACAAATAACTTTTTTTTAAATAATACTAATAAAAAGTTACTAGCTCAAGGCTATGCGAAAAACAACTCCATTAATAAGTTTTTTTTCCCTACAGAAGTTAATACAGACACCTAATTCAGGAAAACTTTTCGATGGTAATAATTTTAAAGCTTCATTGATTAACTACCGTTGTAGTCAAATTGACTCGGATTCGAAGATTAAAGAACCAAAATGCCCTGAAGCGAAGCACGAAGTGACGCATTAAATTCACGCTGTTTCTAACAGCCAGTCCAATTATTTCACTCCATTAAAAAAAGTTTCAGCCATGTTTGTTCAGAATAAAGTGCTTCATTTTGCGAATTAGACTGGTTGCATCTTTTTAATTGGATACTAAATTCAAAGGATAAAAGAATTTTCGGCAAGTAAAAAAAAGCATTCCGTCACTAATTAGTGAAAATTGCCGTTCTAAAAGAGGAAAAAAATAGTAAATGTATGAAATAAAATAAGTTTTCGAGTAGCAGAGCGACATACATAACTTGCAACGCTTCAGTTTCAGTCTCGTAATAACAAATGAACAAAAGTTGTTTTAATAATGTTTGGTTTTTCGTCAAAAAAGTAGTTTCGTCAATAATTAAAACTGTTGTGGAATAACTTTTTTTGAAAGTGTTTAAAAAAGGGTACCCAAAAATGTGGTGAAATTTTTCATACATTTAATTCTGTTTCGGAAAGTTTGCTTTTCATGGTGATGGAACTGTAAGGTAAAAAGTTAAAAAGAAATGTAATCATTTTTATATGGGATTCTATTATATCAGTGTTTTGAATAAATTCAGTTTGGAAAAAACTATCTCCATTTATTAAAGAAAGTAACTTTCTAATTTATCATAAGTATATTTCATTGTTAATGAGTTTCGTATTACTATTTTTTAATTCTTTTATTTTTATAATAAAATTTCGTTAAAAAAAAGCTGTTTTAAAAAAAATTTTGCTTTCATGCAGTGTCCTGCTTTTAGTTTTAAGAAGAAAAAAAATGTGTTTGTAAAAATATTAAAAATAATAAGTTTCTAAACATTTATGTCATGTAGGAAATAGAGTCTCTTATAATACATTGATAATTTATTTTAAATTGTTAGCAAAGTATTTTGAAAAGATTTTCAATGGATAGTATATTTGTATTGCTTAATTCATTAAATAGTGGAAATAACTTGCATTTATTCAGAATATAATAATGCTGAAATGAAACATTAATAAAATTTAATTCAGCATTATATTTTAAAATAAATTATTTAAATAAATTTCACTGCTGCGTAAAATATTTGAAATTCATAAAAATTAAATTGAAATTCGTTATTTTTCATGTATCTATATAAATAAAACAAGTTCTTTCATAGAAACTGGAATTTTCTTAAATTAGTTAAACAATGAAATTTAGATGTTGGATTATATTTCTCAAATTCAAATGCATTTTAAAAAGATTTTTCTCGCACTCTTTATTAAATCTCTTTTATACTCATATATTGGGATCCAGTGAAATCAAATCTTTCTAATTAACTGGAATCTATTTTTGTTTCAGATAACTGAGTAAATGGCTAAAAATAATTATAACCAAGGAGAAATGTAATAAAGTCTGAATTTATTCATAGAGCTTTAAATTAATTACTACACAAACAGATGCAGATGACATTCTACTTATTTAATACTGATGGAAAAAACACAGGTACAAAGCTAAAATAAAATTAATTTTTATAAATATTTACTTAATTTTTTACTACCAATAATTTAAAGAAAAATTAATCTTTGTGTTACAATTAAATCATTGTTTTTTTTATTTCCGTGAAATTCAAATATATCAATTAAAATCTACTCTTTAGGTATTTATCGTTCAATTAAATGTAAACAGCATGCGTTATTGAATCTTAAAGACATTTCCGAAAAAAAGAGAGACTGAAATCAATTGCATTACATTTATGCATTATTTATCATTCAGCTGAAATGAACCAAAACAACACCTCAAACGATAAAGAATGTATAAATTAAAGCTTACGGACTAAAAAGGCAGTGAAAAGTTTATGCAAATCTAACTAATATGAAATTTATGTAGCCAGAGTTTTAAATGATATATGTTCGCCATTTATTAAATGATAACGCAATACAATTTCAGAAATAAATAAAATTAAACACTGAAAAATAAACACTACATACAATAAATGTAAAATACGCATTTGTTTTGACAATTCTGGTCTTTTAAAATTCCATTAATCGAGAAGTCATGCATGAATTCAGGTAAATGATGTAGTCAAACTGTTTTTAAATAATGGTTGATCAACCATTTATGAGTGAAAATGTGTAGTAAGGAGTTTAAAATAGCTTACATTATATGGGAAAAATAGGATATTTCTTCTAAATATTGTTTTTCTGTTTGCATTTATGTTGCCAAAGTTTATAGATCTAGAAACTTGTCAACATGTATCCTTATTGTCTAATAATAGATCAGTTTCTTTTCTTTTAGAAATCACCTATTTGGAAAATACAGACTTCTAAGTCTTAAAAATTTAAGTCATTGATTACCATTTTCGTTCATTTCTCGAGGTCTTTGAATTTTCTTATAGCCTTGCATTGCGGTAACTTATTCTTGAATTTTCGGAATTATAGCATTATTTTTTTATTTAATAAATGGTGTACACCTTCAAATTTGTATCATTTTAACTAATAGAACATTTTACCAGACATTCAGAATTCGGGATTTAATTTTAACAGCTTTGTATATATGAAATATGATTCAGGTGATACAAGCAATTGGTAATGCTGATGAGTCAAACATTATTGATTAAATCAATTAATTGGAAGTATATATTGTCAACAATATAATATTCCGAATAAATCAAATATATATTCAAATCTAACTGTAATTTGTTTTGTTGAAAGAATTCATATGTAAAATCTGCAGTGCAACTAAATTTAAGATCAGGGAACATGTATGAAATATGATATATAAAATTTGAAAACTTATACATGAATGAAGTCAAATTGTTTTAAGGCAATGCTATACCAATTGATGCCTAAACTACTGGAAGTGGTTTCTTAATATAACCACGCAATTGAATGAGAATGGACGACTCAAATTGCTCTGAATCAGGAGGAATGGTAGCTGTTTGCTCTCGCATCTGCCGTGTATTATTGACACTTCGCGATCACACAACTGCCGTGAATGGAACACGTGAAATCAATTGCATTGTTTGAAACAATGTTAACACAACGGCTGTCTCGCACTCCTGTCACAGGCTTAAAAGGATTGATTGTCTTACTAACTCCAGATCTGATAGTTAATCGCTATGATGCAAACAGTGGTAGTCTTGTTAGGTGCTGCTAGTTATCAAAACACCACCTGTACCGTACTTTGCATATTATTCAAGCATTAGATACAATAACGTTCCATCTCGAGCATAATTGGCACTGGTCATCTCCGAATCGGAATGAATGCTTATATATTTGTCTGTCATTGCTTTCGAACCAATTCGATCTGAAATGTATTGCAATAATTGTTTCGATATCCCTTTATATCTGCGATTTCGTTGTTTTATCTTTAGAAAATAGTTTTGTAGCCCGTATTTTGTTGGTAGTATCTGCCTTTGCACTTGAGTAAGCTAGTAAATACTCTAACATTTTCTCTCCTTTTTTGTGTAAGATTGATATCTGACGTTTATAATCTAAACCGGAAATGACGATTCATTATTTTAAATAATTGGATACGCTTTATGAAATTAAATTTTAATTTATCAGTTTAATCAACTTTGTTTTATTAAATTCAAGTACACACAAAAAAGTGAACGGTTCCCTTTACATTCGTTATTTAAATCATTAACCACCTATGGATTGTTTGGAGGCATGATTAGAATATCATGATGACCCCCTGAACAGGCAATGTACAATCCAATCAATTACACAGCATATGTCATATAAATTGATTGTGTTACGATAACTATGTCATATAAATTGATTATGCCCATCTCGATGATCAATTTAACTAGAGCTGTATGAATATATAATGCAGATCACAAACGTAATTGCAGAAATAGAAAAAGGTATTTTAAATGCAAATGTATTAACTATGCATAGAAATGTTTTGACATATTTTTGGAGAGAAATAATAAATCTTTGACAAATTAATCTCCAGATTTCAGTTTTGTCTTAATTTCAGTGCTTAAGCTACTAAATGTATATTGTTCTTTGCAGTTTTTTTTACCTTTTTGTTATGACTCATATAAAAGTTCAAAGAATGGATATTATATCTATAGATTTCTGCCACAGAACATTTGAGATTGTTTTCGATTATTTCAATGGATATGAATGATTTAATTTTGCTAATTTTTAAAATTCAGTAATTCCATGTTTAAGCCACATGTGGACATCTCAGTTGAATTCTTGCGTTATTAATTTCTAAAAATATCGTAAGTATATTTCTATTCTTAAATGGTACAAAACCTTTTAATTTCAAGTTAATAAAAATATTTATAAAAAATATTTAAACTTTTATATTTCCTAGTGGACTTATGCAAGAATCAATTGTTAAAATTATTAAATAAATAAATGCATTTTCAGTAATTAAAAATGCATATTTTTAAAAAGGCCATACCTGCCAACAACATTTTAACAAAATGTTCATATTTAAAAAGGCATTATAATCAGACTACAACATTTCACATATAAATAAAAATAGCCATCATGGGATACAGACTCTTACATAAAGTGTCCTATGGCATAATTCCACGTTAGCATAGTTTGCCGTGCAATACAATCAGTTATTAACATTTTAAATTTCTATATTAGCTGTTTCAGGGGTATAATGAGCTGAAGAAATTATTTGAGCAATCAAGAAAGAAAGCTTTCAGTTGAAAAAATTTGGTCAGTTTAATTATCACTTTATCACGAAGTTGTAAATCAACCTTAATTTGAAATAATACTAAAAAATTATTATTAATAGATAAATACTTATCCAAATAATAGATAATTGACTAGATTCTAAAATCAAACCCTAGATATTCACTTCTAAATTATAAGCATATTTCACTGTGGGTGAACAAAGTATAATTAAAATTTATTTATTGCTAGTAAGAAAATATCTTAAGAAGAATGATAATGGCTGGTAACTTGACTTTCATTTTAAAATAAAATAGTGTAGAACACAATTTGCGATATGTACATTAAAGAATAAGTTATGAGTATATTTTATCCTTTCATAGATCTTCTTATTTATCTTTTAAAAAATGCACACAGGCGTCTAAATTAAATAGACAAATGCACAGGAATCCATTAAACTGTAAGGGCAAAAAAAAAGGTTCTCTATGAAAAAGTTTTATAAAATATTGTCTATAAAGTAAAATTCTATAGAATTTCGAAAATATAACTTTTATATTAGCATCTTAAGCCTCCTAAATAAAATATTAATATTTACTTAAAGAAATAAAATATGCATTTTTGAAATTCAGACTAAATATTCTAAATGACTAAAACGTTATAATCTTTGCATCATAAAAGCATACGGATACTAAATGCCATTCCTCCCTATGCCATCACGTTGCTTCATAAAAAATAGTTTATTCGATTCAAACGAAAACATAAATGGTAGAAAAAGCATTTTAGGATATTACAAGAAACTGCAGGCATAAAATAATATATACGCCTTTTCGAATTCAATGAAATATCGTTTTAACTTGTCCTATACCACATAGCTCGGAGCTCTAGGACAAACTTACATCACCTGCCACCCTACGCGCCAGCCAACATAGGATATTTCTCTACCTCGGAGATATTAGATTTTTTTCCCTCAATATTTTCCCCAGCTGAAGATTTTTTTCCCTCATTCTTTTTATGGATCTTTTTTCTTTATCTTTTTATACCAGCGGAAGTTTTTGCGCGTAAAGAATGGATATGACAACCTTTACCGCGGGGGAATAAAAAGGTATATGTCAAACCGAAGCAAAAAGTCACCAGATGGTTTTGCGGAATGTGTAATATTCGGTTTTTTATGGAGAAAAATACTTTTTCTATTTTTTCAGTTATTGTGGTATCATGACCAATAAATGTTCCCGAATGCCTGTCTGCTGCATTATTTCGGATTAGAGGGTTGTTCAGATGAATCGTGATTTAAAAGAATATTTCTATGCTGAGATTATGATGCTCTTGAATTTAAGTATTTTTAATTTTTTTCATGCCGCTTTTAGTAAAATCGTAATGTGATCTTCATAAGGAAAAGAAAACTAAAATTTTTTTGAATATTATGATAGTTTTGAGTCATATATTTCAAATAAATTTAAATTGTGATAGTTGAGAAAATATTTCTTTATCTATAGCTTCATAAATGTAATGCATTTTTTTTTTGTCTCAAATACAAAAACGTTAATTCTTTATGGAGCTAATATTTTCTTGTTTCACTTAGTTTGCTGAAAACCGAATAACATTCTAATGATAATATAAATCGACTGTCAAAAAAATAAAACCATCGACAGAATTTGAATATTAAATTAGAATTCTGATCTTAACATTATTTTGTCGAAATTTAAATAATTTTATTTCACCATAATCCATTGATAAGTTTTTTTCTATTTTGTTTCATATTTTGTTAATCATCTCTTTCTACTCATTCTTAAAATGATCATTTGGTGGCTGTCCATATTTCTTCAATTATAGCGGAGATTAATGCTTACAGATTTTCCTGTTTGATCGAATTGTAACAAATATTCTCGCTATTCGCTCGCGAAGATTTTAGTGAATATTAGGATTTTCTTGTGCATAATCATAATGATGCACAGTGTGAAATTGTACATAGTAATAATAATATGACATTTCGTTTTATTTATAACTAGCAGCCTTTGGCGACCAGCCGGTTCGCCAATCTTAATGTTCGTTAAAATTTTAATAATTAAATATTTTATGCAATTCCTACTTTAATAGCTGCTTCATCAAAATATTTTAAACTTCAAATTTTGATAGTCATATATTTCACTCATAGCTGTAGGTCAAACGGTTTGGCCTGTAGAGCGCCAACACACACACACACACGCACACATTGAGCTTTATATAAGTATAGATTAATTTTTCAATCAAATTATGGTGATATTTATGAAGATTCATGCTGTTTTTTTTAACTCGGTTTCTTTTAAATTTATTTATTCTCATTATATTTTAAGCCACTTTCTAATTTCTACACATTAATATCTACTTAAATATTATTAAATACGGAAGACCTTTTAAATAAATTTATAAAAAATTTACATTTTCATATTAACAGCATTTTCCGATGTTATATTTAAAGTTTGACTTTTTAGATTTTGAAAATGTATTTAAAAGTCATTTTTATTGCTTTGCTATTCACTGAATTCCATATTTCTCCAAAGATGCCTCTTCTAAGTTTATTATCAGTTTAGTCATTAAATCAAATACATATAATTAGATAACTAATTATATGTATATAATTACCTATGAATAGTTAACTATAATGAATGCTAACTAAAATGAACATTGTTACATAGTTAATGAATGTTAGATATTTAACTATAATGTATGCGATTTTTAAACATACGCTTATCAGAAATTTTCATACATTTAAACATTGTAAAAATATTAGTATCAGATTATGAAATTAACTGAATTAAAAATTTAAACTGACAAAGTAAGTCATTACTAGTACAAGCATTATCCTGCCTGTAATTAAAAATATATTTGTAAAATGATAATATTTCACTAACAATTAAGTATTAATTAATTGTTACCTTTTAAGTCAATAACGTATGTTAGAAATTCAAAAAAAAATTGAAATAAATTATTCTTTAACAGGCATTGTTATATAAATTCGTCTTTATTAACGCATATTTTAAATTTTATAAAACTATTTCAATAATTCTGAAACATAGGAATTATGTAAATGTAGAGAATCAATATCCTATTTACCAGTGATTTTTATACATATTTTACTGTCAAAATATATCGTTAAAGACTTTTCGTTTATTATAAGATACAAATTAAATGGATAAGTAATGTTTCAAAATTTCCAGTTTATATACCGATTGTAGATTTCTACAGGTTGGGGCTGTTTTGACGGTATTTTTCTTTTTAAAAATATATTATTATATTATGCCAAAAATTCAGATTGGAAGCTTTTTATAAAGATGTAGAAGAAAAAAAAACATTGATTCTAAAATTGTATCCCAAACGCTATTGAATTAGTGGTAACCGTGGAAATAATAATATAGCTTTTAATGCAGGTATGAAAACAAGTGCAAATATAATAAGTGAAAATTCTATGTGACAGCTGACAATTTCTAATTTAAAACTGTAACAAAAATCAAAAGAGTTATTATATTCCGTCCTAAATTTAGCAATTATAAAAGTCATTGTGAAGTCTAAAATTTGTAAAAACTATTATTGGGCATACTTTTAAATATGGTGGATTCCCTATCACCGGAATATACATTGAAGCTAGGCACTGAAGCTTTATGAATGAAATTAATTATTATAGAAAATAATCACATCGCCAGGAAAAAAAATTGATCCAGCATCTTCCTTTCAAACTTCATGATTTTCGAAGGGAAATACGCATATCATTATTCTTATATTTTAATTATACGAGGTTGATGCAGACTATCTTCGATTTGATCACATGATCTTGGAACCTATGGTTGATAATCTGAGAATTTGTCACAGAAGCCACCTTGACTTCGGGAAATCCAGATAAGGCTTCATTTATGTTTTACATTTTAAAGTGAAATCATAGAATCTACAAAAGTAGTCAACATTTAAATGATTTTTGTCCCTTCTCTTTTTTTTTGGTTCAGAAACTGGATGTAAAAAAATTTCACCGGTTCAAAATTATTTGTGAAACTATACGCTATCTTAATTTGTGATATATTGATGCCCATTAACTGCCATCTGAATATATTTGTACAAAGTTTTAACATTCTGTTTATAAAACAAAGTTATAATTTTTAGAAAAAATTCGAATATCTTCAAAACGAGTATTGTTGCTTCATTAAGATACATATCACTAACAAGGATTTTTAATATAAAGAGAAGAGAACATACAGGAAATGCATAAGTGAGAATAACCACTCACTTGTACAATTTTCAGCGATCAATATATGGATTCAAGGATATTAATTACATAAAAATATGGAATATTTACAAAAGAATAGAATTGTATTACCATATAGTCTGCAAATAACCACAATTATACAAACCGTATATTTGATTATTAGATGTCTTTCGTAACAGTTTTGTTATTCAAATCATATTAAAATTTAAATTCCAGTTTAAATGTCACTGAATGTATATAGACATTGATATTCGCTAAAAAGTAATTAAGTGTTTAGAGTGAAACTCAATTCTATGTATGAGGTGCCTGTGATATATATCGAATCCACAAAGTATGAATTTATATTTTTAATATCTAGATGCGTATGTAAATATTCCTCAATATGTTTTTATTTTCATAAAATGAAATTATACAGTACGGAATAGTGTAAAATAAAGTAATTTTGAAATCAAATTCTGAGCAATATTTTGTTCAGCATAAGTATTTACAATGTGACAAACACAGGAAATTATTCTGTGGCAACATTTTCACTACAGCTACTTTATCAAGCGCCCGAATGCTACATGATAATTTTTTTTTCAAAAATTAAGAATACAAAAGCTTCAAAGAATCTAGCAAATCAAGTAGTTCACTAAAAGTTAGTTGCTTAAAAATGAATCCGACAAAGAAAATCAATACCCTGGGTTTGGTTTCCATAAATGTATGAACGTTCTAACTCATATTTCTTGTTAGATATTGGATTTATGCTATCCTAAAATATAATTTAATTTCTCAGTTTTAGGATTATAAGTACGTAGCTCTTTATCAGCCTTTGTGCTAGATATCACGTAGTTAAAAGTTATATGTGATATATGTCAAAATATGCAGAAATCATTATTCGCCAAATTAATAAGCGTTCTAATCTACTCATGCAATATTTTTCACAGCATAAATCCAATTAGAGTTCCAATTAAAAGTTTGTTCCGATAATATAGACTATTTGGTTAGAATAGACGCAGACAGAGCTGGTGATATCATTCCCCAGTGATGATATATCCATTAAAAATTTAGAACTCAGCCACCCAGTCAGTGTTTTAACCCTTTCACTGTAGAGTCCCTGTATTGTTGAAACGTTGCCCATATTTGATGTCAGAGGGTTGCAATTCATTTCATCATCTGCCTTTATACCAGTTCACGTCCTGAAATATTAAATGCATTAGAGCCGCTTTATATGTTGACATTTTAAATTGTTTAATAATATTTAACTATATTTCTCTGCAATAGCGAAATAGTTAAATTTAATTATTATTTGATTTGATTTGAATAAAACGACATATGCAAATACTATCGTTGTATGTTATCTCTTGTGTATATCAAAGGTGTGTATTGTCATACATTATATCTTGTGTACATCAAATATGTGTATCGTTGTACATTATCTCTTGTGTACATCAAATATGTGTATCGTTGTACATTATCTCTTGTGTACATCAAATATGTGTATCGTTGTACATTATCAAAAATGACAAAGGTATTTATAAAGAGTATTTTGTAATAAATTTCCCTAATAAAAATAGAAATATAAATTTTAAAACGAATTATGAATTTCAAGTTCTTGTTCTAGAAATTGTAATGTTTTTAATAAAACAAACATTTTTTAAAAAAAAAATATATATTTTTTGCAAATATAGTTTATTTAGTCGGCTTTCCTAAAATAAGGAGTTATGAATAAAAAACTCTATTGCCTCTGAAGCCTTCTCAATAATTTCTACAATTTTAAATTTGACGAAAAATTATTTTCCTCGAAAAGATTTTCATTCCCCCAATGCAAATTATATTGTTATGTGAAAATTCGTAAAAATAGAAAACAATAAAATAATCAAAATTCTTCAAAACAATCGCTTTTTATTAAAAATTCTATTTATTATTTATTAATGGCAAATGTTTTTATTTTTATTTTATTTTTCGCTCCTCAAAGAATTTTCTATTCATTTGCGTCAAAGCGTTTTATTTCCTTGCACATAAATGTGAAAAAATGTCTTTCGAATTTTTTAAAATTTCAAAACAATATGTATGCCTTTTTGTATGTTTTTATTACATCTCATGATTACTACAAATAAATAAAATGAGATAGATAATTTATAACATAATTTTTATATTCTGAATTATTTCTTTAAAAGACTTAATTAATTTTGCTTTCACAAACATTATTAAAATAAAATTGAATCATGTTTTTGACAATAATATACATATAGAATATATTACTGAATCAAAATAGCGGCAGCACGAGCATTATGGAAAATAAATAGATAGATTTTCATTCAGAAATCGACCTTCATTTGTTTTTGTTTTATGCCATATTTTATTTTCCCTGCATTGAATTAAAGATTTTTACTCGAAAAGAAAGGTATTTAAATCTATGTTTATAATTATTCAGTTTTTTTTAAATTCAATAAAAGTCAATATTTGCCTATTGGCAATAAGTAGTTTTTTAGAGTTAAAATATTTAAAACAAAATATAAAACATTATTCCGCATAATTTATTAAAAAAATGGAAAACAAAATCCATTTTTGAATAAAAAAAATCATTTAAAGATTAAAATATGTTAGTACAATTTTCAAAAAAAAAAAAAAAAAAAAAAAGCGGGATTTTAGGTATATTGGAATGAAATATTTCATATTTCATCTCTGTTTTATATTAAAATCTATTGGTATTTATATTAAAATGTTACGTGAATTATATTTCATGGCGTATGTTTATCTTTTTCTATAAATACTATATAAAAATTATTATTTAAAAAAAATTCATCGTATGACTATTCTGCATTATAAATGCTTTTATCGCAAATCTGATAGATTTTAGATAAATCTGATTGATATTTTTTGCTTTGTAAATAGCTATTATTTATAATTATGTGCTCAAATAAAGATTGAAAGATAGTTTTACTTATACCTTTATATCATACATATTGTTATATTTTGTTTACATATAAAAGACAAATTATTTGAATTTTAGTGCCAAAAAACCCTCATATGTAATTGCTTTTATTATTTTAGGCGAAATAATCAAAATATTAATGCATTTATAAAAATTTCGTAATTTTACTTTCTAGTTTAATAAAAATAGAAATTAGAACTCGAAATTTTGACGAATCCTCAGGTTTTATACCTTCCTATAAAAAGCAATATATATATATATATATATGCATTGGAAAGATAAAAAAGTATATAATTCTATAATTAAAGCGATATGCTTTAATTTGCGGTTATGAAAAATTTTAAGTGATTAATTTTATATATTATTAGTATTACATATAACGGATTTATATTGTCTATGCAAAAACATCATCATAAAAGTAATACGATCTTGTGAGATATTTTAATAGAAAGAAGAACACCCAGAAAAAATTATTGTTCTGAAAAAGATAACACTCATAATTTATTTCTACAAATGAGATGGAGAATAAAAACTTTTTCGTTGATAAAAGAGGAAATTTCTTCTCTTAAGGGAATTAAAACGGAAAAGTATGTGTTTTCCTTGAGGGTTCAAATATAATTCTGTTAAAAACACAAGTGCATTTTGGATAGCATACCCGGTTGGTAATTTTACCACTTACATTGAAAGAAAAATACTGTTAGTTTAAAATTTTCTTTTGAAATTAATTATTCGTTTATTTTATTCAAAGAAAATTAATCATGACCGTTTCTTTGTTACTTTATGTTGCGCCAGACTTTTGTTACAAGCCCTTATAAAGGAATATTTATTTCAATTGTTTTTTTTATAATCTGGATATTTAAAATATCTGAGTTCAAAAATAATAAATAAATACCATAACTCAGTTTCCTCAAAAAAATTATGGCATTTATGAAAAATTTAATTCAGATGTATAAAGTCTTTACCTTTATTATTTAAATACCTTTTATTTTGCTATCATATTTATACTGTTTTATTATCGTATTCATTTCTTAAAAAATGTCTTTATTTTATTATCAAAAATATTTTTTCTTTGAAATTTATATTCAAATGAAAAGTTTATTTCAAATGTATAAAATCATCTTTTTATTTTACTATCACATTTATATTATCATATATATTTTTGTAAAGCTCGTTATTATATTATGGCAGTTTATTTTATTGCCACATATTTTATCTTTAAAAAGTTCTTTTGTTAGCGTGTTTATAATATTTTGATTTTAACATTGAACTAAATTCTTTTTCCGTTGCTTTTTACCTTGAAAGTTATTATGTACCCTTATATCATTTCAACAATGTATTATTTTACTTTTTGTTGTATCTATAATTGTTTTCGGCGACCAGTTAATTTAGCAGGGATATGGATTTTGTTATTATTTCAATCGAATATCTTATACAGATTTGTTAATATGTTGAAAAACCGTTCAATAATATGTTGACTAAATGAAAACATGCTGATGCAAATAATTACAGATAAGAAACTACAATTTTTGAATATTACAAATATATTTCGTACCACCTTTAAATATTCTGTGTTTAAAATCATACAAATTTTATGCACAATGAAAAAAAAGAAATTTAGCACATTACACTGTTTACTTATTTTTCGTTAAAGAAACACAAAATTAAATATTTTGTAAACGAAGAAACTTTTTATCATTTCAATAAAATAATGAATAGTATTTAATGTAAATTATAAGAAAATATTTTAAAATTAAGAGGAAGAAGTAAACATCTAAACTGAAAAATATTGAAAATTAATTTTATTGCATTTTAATATGATATAAATATTGTTCGTTCGTTATATTGTTTAAGACTTTTTGTCAGAAATTGCATACAAATTTTATTCTCGATTTACAATTCTTCTTACCTTTTGCATAAACAAACATTTTATGTGGATCTATTATACTGAAAGTACATTTGTTCATGATGAACCAATTCTTTATGACGAAATTTATTCTGTAATGTGAAAATGAATTTAGTAATCGGACATTGCAGAACACAAAATAACTTTTTCTCAGGCAATTTTATCATTTTCCAACAAAAGCGCGAATTTCACGAGGATTATACTAACACAAAAAAAACCTCTTGAATTTTCCTCAATTCAAAGATGCATTGTATGAATCTATATATTGTCGTTCATCGGAAACAAATATTTCAAATATAATTCTTATTTTTTATTACCCTTATATAAAACAGTTGCTTATTAAAATGAAAATTTAAAATAGAAATACAAACTGGAACTTGATTTGAAATCTTAAATGGAAATATGTAGTATATTCTTAAAGGGATTTACTAGGTGTCCCAAAATGATTGATGGGTTTTGAAAATTAATTTTAAGAAAACGGAAGATGATATAAATGTATTGATTGTGGTCTTACGCTTGGGGAATGAGAGAATTTAATCCCAATAAATTGAAAATTAGTTAACATTTTCACCGACAGGTTGCTCTGCAGGCGGGCTGCATCAGGTGTAGTACAAATGAAAGACTTGAGACCATTGTTCTGTACTTCATCTTGAAGCAGATTTCGCGTTTTGTTCAAATTGCAAATTTACTGCCAAGATAGTTTTTTTCTTCGGAAGGGAGAATTTTGGAGTTTCACTGTCTAAAATACAGTTTCATTCAAACGAGGCGCAGTTTAGAAAGAAAATTTGATCTGTGAAAAAGGACTGACAGGGAAAAGGTTTAATTCTAAAAATTCGAACAAAAGGAAACATGAATATTGAAATATTTTAAATTCGTCAACCATTCACACATTTCAGTTACAGAGTCAAATGCTGATGCAGCAGATTATCCTACATCAGTCCCAGAATTCTGTTCGCCTTTTGCATCTTATTCTAGACTCTGAAGAATGACCATACACGGTCTCATGTACCACAGCCTTAAAATGCTCTTGAACAAGATTGTGACACTCCAGCCCCTGAGTTCGAATGTCATTAATACCCGTTATAATTTCGCGAACGTTTGGCTGTCACTTGTGAATGAGGATAAACTCTATGTTAGCAACAAATGGTTCTCGAACACCTAGATGGACATGTCAACGTTCAGACTCGCGAATTTTGGGAACCGAAAATCCTCATGTTGCTAAACTCTCAGTCCTCCATTCCACAAAGTAAATGGGGTGGGCCGCAGTTTATACAAAAGGAATAATAATATCTAATTAAACTGTGGCTTGTTCGACAACAACCGATAAATGCTGCATGTTATCTTGGTATCTGGAAGAATTTGTGGCGATTCGTACGGTTTTCGAAGACCAGAGGGACGCTTCCTGGCTCATGCAAGACGATGCACGACGATGATCGTAAGAAGTGACGAAATACGTCAATCTACACCGTTAGACTGTGACGCTTCAGCGAAAGAGAATCCGAAAATTTCCCTTCAAGGTTTTTACAATGATATTTTTATAGGGATTTCTTTGACACGTGTCGTTTTAGGATGGGGAATTTTAGGTATTTTTAAAAGAATGTTGAAAGCATTTTTAACCCCTACACTCGGAGCGTGAGAACTTGCTGAGATAGCAGTTTTATTGAGCGAATGTATAATTAATTAAATTAAAAAGTAAAAATTGGATCAGGAAAGAAGAGATAATTTTAAAATGAAACTATTTTGGGCTAAATTAAGAAAAAAATTAGGAAATTAATTAGAATTTAAATTAGATTTAAAATATATTATTGCACACACATACACACACCAACATATATATATATATATATATATATATATATATATATATATATATATATATATATATATATATATATATATATATATATATATATATATATATATATATATTACATTAAAATGTGCGCCTACTACCAAGCATCTAAATCGTATTAAAAGGAAATATTTGCTTTATTTGTAGGCAAGATTCTAATCATATCTTTTACTACGGTAAAATTGCTAAGATCCCTTAAAAATGGTCAGTGAGTATCAATTAGGATTTTCGTTTCTTTTCAATTAGTTACTTTTTATTTAATTAGTTATTTTTTTTTGTTTTGCAAGGTTGTATGTGCATTTATTTAATACTTAAAAAGTTGAAACTCAGCACACTCAAAGTTTCATTCAAATACATTAATTTTTTTTATAACTTACTGGAAAACTGAATTTTTCTCTAACTCTTAAAAACACCGAACAAAAATAAAGCAATAAGTTTGTTTTATGGAAAAATATTAATTATTTTCTTCTGACTGAATGAATTATGAGCTCAGTACTTAAAATGCACCGTAATTAATATGTTTACTATACTTTTTTTCTTCCATTTTCGTAATTCAAATCAAATGTTTCATTTCTTCCTTCTCTCTTCAATTATTTCTTTTATTCTATTAATTAAAACACTTTAAATTATTTGATTTGACTTAAGTACATGGGATTAAAGATGCAGCCCATTTATTACTTAGTATTATGGCTAAGGTTTTTAACCGAGAATTTCACTGCATAAAAGTCGGAATATTATTTTTTAAAAAAATGTAGCTAACTTCCAATTCGATATGCACAAAATTAAGGCAGTAAGTTTCTTTTTTAAGCGCCCTAGTGGCCGCTTTCATAGAGAAAAACTCTTTTCCTGTTGGTTGATTTTGGTAAACTAACAATTTATTTTTCAAAAAGTTGAGAAAAAGTATAATTTATTACTCATAAATAAAATTCCTTAGAGCACATTTGACATCTAAATTAAATTTGTAGAGATTTTTTATCATCAATAATCAATCAACTTTGATAAACAATTGGTTCAGCAGGAAAATTATTTATAAATTAATTATTTTTTAGGAAATTATTTGTTTAATTAAATTTCTTGACGTTCACAAGTCTCTTACGAAAGTATTTTTAGGATAATTTTGTGATATGTATCAAAACCATGTTCTTTTATTAACACTTGCACTGTTTATTACGTGTATAATTCAGTTGTTTCAAGCTTAAGTCATGTAAAGATTTCAAATAAATTTAAAATAAATATCGATAAATATGAAAATTTTAAACAATACAGTCATTATTGCTAGAAACTTATAAAGATGTTTCTATTTTATTCTGATTATGTAATAAGATGCAACTGAAAAATGCTAAAACCCTTCTTGAATTAAAAGTAATTGGTTGGATAAAAATAATTATTATGGATTTTGGGATTTACTTCATGTTATTAAATGATGGACAGAGGAAAAAGGCATATAATCTGGAAACACAGATATTTATTTCCTCAAGCATATGGATAGTTTGAATATACCGCATGGATATAGACATAACACATATTATATATAACTCATCATGTAATTTGTAGATACTATGTCAAGATAAAAACACTTTCAATTAAGATCACTTTAAATTGATCGGAGGAAAATTTTATTTTATTTTAATTTTCGCGTTTATTCTCATGTATATTTATAAAACAGGAAACACTAAATATAGTTACATCTTTATTGTTATGGATGTCTAAAATCATTTCCTCTATTTATATATCAGTTATTCACACATGTAATTGTCTGATAGTATGCTATACCATAAAACTTGAACATATTGTAAAATTCAAAAAGAAAGGCAACAATTCATTTATGTTTCCGTGCTCAAACTCTTTCATGTTTAATAAGAACAATCACGTGTAACAAGATATTGTAAAACTGAAAACCTTTAATTATATTTTTAATTCATCTCCTATCATCTTTCCATAGAGAAGTATGTCGTCTGATGGAATTTACAGATATTATTCTAACATTTAATCCTTTTTCAAGTTAACCCTTTCTAGGGCCGTGGAAAGTTTGCTTTCCACCAAATTTATCAACCTTTGTATGAATTTATGTAGGTTGGCATCAGTTCTGACAATTTTTTTTTTTTAGAAAGACCGAAACTTAGAGGCTTTAGTTCTTTATCTTACACAAAATGATGTGTCTTGATTTGTTACTTAATTAATAATTAACCTAATTAATTAATTAATCAAATTACATTTATCTAATAAGCTAAATGAATCCCTTTTCTTATTCCAATGTCAAGCCTAAAAATATTTTAACATAATATGACTGAGAAAAAAATGGTCCTTCAAAGGGTTAAGTAAAGCACATAAGTTTTCAAACGAAAAATGCAATTTTCATTTAAATTTCTGTATTTATGTTCTTTCCTCTACGTAATATAATAATAAGAATTAAGATAGAAAAAATATAAGAAATACGAAATAAGGCATTGAAAATCAGAAAACCATATATATATATATATATATATATATATATATATATATATATATATATATATATATAGATATATATATATATACAAAAGTATTAGAATCAAGTTAATAGGAAAAACAAAAATCAAATAAAATTAAACCAATATATATATATATATATATATATATATATATATATATATATATATATATATATATATAAAGCAGATTTTTATCGAAATGTAAGTCAAAATCCCTTTTCTGATTTTAATAATCATGTTGATAAATTTTATTTCCTAATTTAAACGACTTTCTACAATGCTTTGCATTGAGAGATTTAATATATTCCAACGCTCCCTCATACTGATCATATTTGGAAGAGCTCCGATCTAGTTTAATTTCGAGTTTGAAATGCTAGTGAAATAAGTTCTGAGGCCCCAAGATTGCGGTCATGTTTAATCAAGTTGGCAATGAATGGGCTCCCTGCAAGATCTGCATTTGCATGACCCATGGCATGCAAGCTAGTCGTACATTTCAAAATCAAGTCGTGAACTAGTCGAAGCCAGCCATTATAATTAAACCTTCCATTCTGGTAGTTTGGCTTTCCCAGTCTTATTTGGAACTTAATAATTGCTGTTACAGGGCGATTCATATTTCCAGTGCGGTTATTCAGAAATATTTTTGCGAATTTGAATATTGATTATTATGAAAATGAGTAGTGGAACTAATTTGTATCGGAAAAGCATGGTTTAATCTTATGTATAAATTCCTCCAGTTATATTTGTTCGTGCTTCAAAAATCTTAATTTGAATTAGTTATATAGAGGGTTGTGAGAAAGGTTGGAATAAACTGAACACAGCTGTAGAATTTAAATGTCACATGAAGTAAAGAATTTTGAAATCAATAGGAATGCTCGGAAGATAATACCCTTTTTTTAATTGCTCTTCTGTAATGGATCATTATTTGAAAACTGTCACTTATTTATAGACATTACTTATTTAATTGAAAAGTTTAAAAATCGGTGCAGAAAATTGTATTGAAGGAATGAATTAGGTTGTTTTTTTCTGCTAATTATTCAAGAAAAACTTTTACAATTTACTTTGATTTCTACAAAAATTGCTTTATTTAGTTATAGTCTTAATATTTATTCGATAATTTTTTTTCTGATTGATGGTTAGAAATTTAAACATTTCTTTTTCGCTTAATATTTGAAAAAAAAATTAATCTTAGACTGATATAATACTTAAATTTTGAGACATATTTTAATCATTATTTTTTTCATTTTAGAGCAAATTAATAGTGAATAAATTCCTTATTTTTACTTGAGATTTTAAAATTTTGATGAATTGATAAGATTCACGTCTTCCAACATTCTATATAATGTTTCTTTGTGTTTTTAAGTGATTACAATGTTAGTAGAAATATACTGCAATGAAAATGAAGTTAAAGTCAAAAAGAAAATTTTATTTAACATTAAATAAAAGTATTTTTTACTTCATTTCATTTATAAATAGTCTTAGTATATTTGTATGAACGTAATTTGCTTCTTCTTTTTTTTTTTTTTTTTTTTTTTTGCTTTAAAAGTATAATTGATAGCTTGCAAGATATTATCAACAGAAAATTTTTGGTTCCATGAAAAATCCAATTTGGAAAATTAAAGCGAATTATATTTTGGACATTTTAAAAATAAACAATTTAAGAGTAAGTATAATATTACAAGTTTTGATTGTTAATATTTAAATGTTTGCCAAAAGAAAAATATTCATTCCCAAATTATTCTTCATTCTACAATAAACATGGTGTTGATGCCCAGAACCACAATTTTTAATTGTATTACAAAAATTGTACTGTTTTCGGTCTCATTTTTTTTACCATAAAAGATGAATCATAGTCAATGTATCAAATAATTTCTGAAAATGAGTTCGAAGGTTTTCATGATCTACTTTAAAGAAATGAATAATTATACTTTTGAAAGTAAGCAAAATATTTTATAAAATATTAATATTTTTTTCAGTGAAATTTGAAAAATTGTAACGCAGACAATTACAGCATACAAAATTTAAAGAACAATAAACACATTATTTTGATAAACATCACTTTATTGGAATATTTGAGCAAGTTGAAACACATATTTATCTTAAAATGGCTTGTAAAAACTTTTATTATTAAATTCAACTGATTTCATGAAATTAAAGCTTTAATGTCCGGAAACTATTATACATTCTAAAATGCGACCCTAATGTATTCATCTAAATAAAGCTTATAAAACAATTGCTGTGTGTTAACTATTTGAGAAAATCTGGATTTGGGTATACTCAGAATTTCTCGACTTATTGAACAAATAATCACTTTTTAAACTTTAAATATTGTTGTATCATATATCTAAAGATAATATATTTACTAGCTTGAAATTTTCAGTTTAATTCTTTCGATAATTTTTATCTCTCCTAATCACGGATTAACTATAAACTATATAATAACCTTCATAAAACTATATAACTAGTTACAAACTATTAAAATCTATCCTGATAAATATATAAATGATATTTGATATTGTATTTAATTAGCCATGTCTTTTGAAAGAAACAATATATGAATCCATTCATGTAAGCTAAAACTCCTTTCAATGAATATATATTTTTTAATAATCATTATAATGTATATTTTTGAATAATCTGCAAATGAATATGGATTTATAAGAGGTTTTAGATTCATCGCTGAAATTATGCATGTTTCCTTTCAACTATTTCATGAAATTTTTAAGAATTTCCATTAATAACTTTTAAGAAATTTCTTTTCTGTAGAAATTTTGTCTACGGTAATATCTTCCATATTTTCTTTCTCTACGGTTAATACAAATGTATTTTTGTTTAATCGAAATGATGTATTAATGATAGATCGCTCAAAATAAAAATATTTTTTTTAAGAAACATTGAAATATTTTATATAGAAATAACATAATTTAAGATAAAATTTCACAGATCACAAAGATGAATTCTATATGTGCGTGTGTAGATATTATATGAGTCACACAATTTGATCTAGGGCAACCAAATTCTATGTATATAATTTTGGAAGACAGAAACGTGCACGCTGGAGCGAATTTAAAAAAAAAAAAAGATCATTAAAATTTCAGATAATTTAAAAACAGTCTGAGGTTGGCGTCTTTTCATGTTAATGTCCAAAAATATTACAACGTTAAAATGATACTGTATCTTAAAATTCAGAATATCTTTTTTTCAGTGATATCTCTTTTCTACCTTAAAGTTGTTTTACATTTGCAATTAATTTTACAAATATTTTAAGAATATTTTGCAACAATATATTTAATAATGAAGTGGATCTGAGGTCATTTTCATTGCTGCTACTGATATTTCCTCATGCCCTTTCTTTTCACTCTTTATGTTCGAAAAATGAAGGCTTATTTTCTATGTAATGAATGTCAGCATAAAATATGCTTTAAAAAATATTTTAAATCTTACTGCTTTTGCTATTAAGGTACAATTTCAAAATTACTTGATGGTAAAAAAATATAATAAATGTATATATTTTTCCTACTCCTGCTCTTTTCTGTGATAAAGTTGCATATATAAGGTATAAATGAAAATATACGAAATACTGAGGGTAGTTTTTAAACATGAAGCCAAACAAAGATAACGATGAAGCATTGTGTGAAAATCCACATTCAGTCCCAAAAACAAGAAAAAAAATTGTCAGTCCAAAAACCATTGTCAAATGTGGGAGATAAGAACCATCGAACCTCTGCAAATGTACAGCAAAAATTTTAACATAAGTATAGTGCCAACATGGGGAAGTATTATCAGCGTTTATCTTTTGTTTAGGCTATAAGCTTTCATTAGATGTTTTGTTTGTTAAGTAGCTTTTTTGCTGTCTAAACACCTATGGATCAACATACCAAGTTTATTTTCGCAATACTTTCTATTGGAAATGATGCAAAGAGAATTCTCATCAGCGCAGTGAGGCACGTAGTACATGCATGTTTATGATCTAGTCACATTTTGTCTGCGAGGTGAGCAGTCACCTCCATGGTACATACTCAAGGAGGTTGATCATGGAGGTTTTACTATGGAGTTGCACTATGGTTGCAAAGGACCCTTTGCTTCACTTTCACTGATTCATAACCCACGTAACTTTTTCCTACCAGATAGTTACCTATTTAATGATACTATGCTGCCATGTGACTGCATTATTAAATTTTCACTGGATATTGATAAGAGTTTACAGATTCATTCGAAACAAAACTATTTACTCGATGATGCAATTTCGAGAAAATGCAGAGGGAAATTGCAGATTATACAAAAGTATCTTTCTTATATTTTTGGATATTCATTGATCCAATTCTGTTGATTGTTGATAGATATGGCGACTTAAACTTAACTCACCTAAATCTGGGTTTTTTTTTTCTAAAAACCCAGGAGAATTTTGATTTTTCTTTGATAATGATACATCTGTTAGTGGGATGAAAATGCAAAATGGGACTTGCCTTAGATAAACGGCATTAGTCAGTCAGCTCAACTTCCATGGTGAATTGTGTGGAACTTTTGACCAAAAAGTTATCCGACCCGGTGATATGTATTTTACCTCACTAACAATGGATAGCGCATGAAACATCTAGTAGAGAGTTAACAATATCTCGATCTTCTGTACGGAATTTTGAGTTTTATCTCAAGCGTAGATTTAATTAAATTAAGTAGTCGTTGAAGTTAAGTGAGAATGTGGGATAGCAGTGTCATTCATAATGAAATATTTTCTTGCTATAAATTATAAATATTGATTTTGGGGTTATTGTTCTTCTATAATCTTAACCATTTAATATTATTATTATCTATAATCTTTCGATATTTTTAGTTTCACTGAAAAAAAGATTCTTGTCTTTTGGGAATCTGTACATTCTGTTCCTCTAGAGAAGAGTGAGATTGAATTTTTCAAAGTTTAGAATATTATTCAGATTTCAGTATCACCTATAGACTTAATTGCAACATTATATACAATATTCAGACGGAGACAAAAATTTTCTATTATTTCACCTCTCAACTTTATTAAACAAATTGAAATTCAAGTTTCATTTGCTCTGAAAATTCTTTGATTTCCTTTTTCCCAATCATTAATTTCGTATTTGCACATTTGAATTTGCGGAGTATATCCATTTTTCCTTCCTTCTTTTTTTTTCTTTAAAAGACAAATTTGGCAATGTATTTCATACAAAGCTTATTTTCTTTTTAATACTTTTTAAAATTATACTTAAGCAATAGTAACAAAAAAAACCCTTCGGAAATAAATTTCATGACGCATGTTTTTGGACATAAATAAATTGCCGGTGTACACAAATGCATTTATTTTGTTTTAAATATAAGTTTTAAAAACAACAATTTATTTAAAGACAAAATATGAGAAAAACACGAAAATAAATGAAAATACCTTTGACAAATAATATAGAATTCCAAACGATTTTCTATATACATTGACATTTATTTATTTTTAATTAGAAAGGATGTCAGCCAGAAATCAGAAACTTCTCTTCAGATTATAAACATGTAAAAAAGTTAAAGCGCTTTAGTAAATATATGATTCAGTTTCTTGTGTCCAAACAATAAAAGTAACTAAAATTTATGAAATAAATATATTGTTCAATACTTACAAAAATAGGAATGCTCCCTTAATCTCTTACGGGAAATAAATGACAAATGAAACTCATTTAGCTCATAAACTCCCATTCGCTCCCATAATGAAGTTCCTGCATTCTCTCCCTCATTCTTTCATTCATTCAGATAAAGCAAAGCCCTTAATTGAGGAAATACTTAGAAATCGTCAAGGTAAGTCCTGGGATTCAGGTTGAGCCTTCTATTTTTTTTCTTTTTTTCTTTCTTTGGGTATATAATGGAAGAAATGCTCCGAGGTGAAGAATTGGGTCATGTTCCTACATCGATCTGGAAGCGAGACACGTCGACTATCGGAGAAATCCATTAGGAACATTTCCGAGCGCTCAACGAATCAGAGTAAAAGCAAAAGTGTCGGTCAATGTTAGACGGACATCATCATCATCTTCCTGCGAAGTCCGAAGAATTTCTTCTTTTGCTTATCTTATATAAAGTATCGCTGCAACGCTCATTTGCTTTAGTGGGTAGTTTCTTTCAATAATTTTTTCGTCACTATCGACAACAAAAGGTCGTTAATGCGGTAAAGTATCGCTGCCCATAGGTGCATGAATGTTTCTTCACACAAAGGTTAAGGATTTTTATACTTTAGTGAGCCAAGTAAATCGATATATGTGTCTGAGAAAGAATATATGCATCATTCAGTATTTGTTATAAATGAATATTTATGGTTTAGTAGTTTTATGGTTAAAGTCAGAGTTAGTAGATTAAAGAAAAATTGAAATTACCATTTTTAATACGTAGATGAATGCTGCCTATATAGATAAAATATTTCATGCAAATGCATAAGTCATGCATTTTAATAAAGATAAAATATTTCTCGGTATCACAGTATTGAATACCTCAGCAACATGTTTTATTGAAGTTACTACCTATGACCCATGACTACGGATTATGTGAGGATTAAAAGTTATTGAGAATATTTTGACACTATTAATATTCTAAGAATTTCAACTAATAAGCTATTAAACAATAATACTAAATAAAATCCTATTTTGTGATGAAACATGAGTTATCTAAAATAATATTTTAATATCACTCAATACTGTGTGATATCACAATTTCTTTGATAAAGGTGATTGAGATAAAAATATAAATAAGATTTCTAAATGTATGAATATACTATAGTTTTAATTCTTCGGAAAAGATTTGAGTATGCTAGAGCAAGAGTGAAGTATTACTTATTTAACATCTTCATATGTTTACAAATGAAAAAAAAAATTTCAAAATATTCCTCCTTTATGTGAATTTCTTAGATTTTATATCTGATGAACTTATTATTTAATGCTAGACGAAAGCTATTTTACATTTGTGATCAGGTGATAATAATTGCACCTAATCAATTATCGTAATTCCAAATTTCTAAGCCACACGGACCGAAAGAAAATTGACACTTGACCAGTGCCATGCAATCAAGTTTGTAAATCGTTAATAACCGAAATTTTAAGACAAGATTATATAGACCATTGTTGAATTTCAGTATAAACAGCTTGCAGATATACTGTGCAAAATAAAGGAATAAAACTTTAAAATATATTTTTGAATGTTTTAGAAAACATGCAGTAAAAACATTGTTTTTCTTTTGCGAGAAAATTGTTTTCCATGCAATTTTATCGCATTCACTTACACTGATTTTTACATTCATCCTGATCAATTTATCAGGCAGTTTGATGCTCATAAATGGGGAAGATCAAGTAAGAACTCTTAAATGCATATCATATCTTGAATAATAATGAAGCCTTTAAGGAAAAGTGGAGGATTATTAGCCGTGAAATTGCTTAAGGTGAGAATTCATCAACTTCTCACAAGATGTAATTAGAAAATATAGCTAATCCATTAGTGTGATGAATGTATAGCTCCCACGAGAACTTTTACTACTTGTCCGAAAGTAAAATGAAAGATGTAACGATGAACTTGGAAGAATGGAATATGATTAACGAGCTAAGAACTTAAAACTCAGTCAATGGGTGCAAATTATTAAAAGTAAGGACATAAATTTTATAAGATTTTGTGTTTTTGGAACTCCAAAAAATAGATTTGCAATGGAAAGAAATGCATTCTACTTTATGCGGAAACAGAATATAATTCATTTTAAGACAGATGAATCTGCAGGCTTCTTTGGCTTCAGTTGCAAATTTTTCTGAACTATCTACAACAACTGCCATTTTTCATAAATGAAATTCTTATGCATTTTTTTTTCTAAATTAAAATGAAGAACGTTTTTGAAAAGTTTTGAAAATAATCTGTATGTTTGAAATTGTAGAAATCGGCTTGAAAATCCGATTTTTTTTTATTCTTCACGGTATTAATATAAATCAACTTAAAAAAATTTCGGTGAGTTGCTAAATTTGTCATTTTTAACAAGTTTTATATCTCTTTTGGTCTTTTGAAATATGTATACTACTATATTTAATAGATTTTATCGAATAATTAACTATCGCATAAATTATTTGCAGCATACAAAATAAAATAAATGCAAATGCTGTGGGTATTCATTTTTTAATTTTGTTTTATTTGTTTATAACAATAATATTAAACAGAAAATTGTGCCATGATTATATCATATTATTTAAAAGAGTATTGATTTAGTGAAAATAAATAATTGCCACAATAGTTTTGCTTTCTAGAATATTATAAAAAAAAAACTTTTAATAAGAAAATTATAACGATAGACTTTTTTAAACAATTATTATTACACAATCACTCGAAATTTAAATTTAATTGGACAAAATATGAAATTTTCTGAAATTTAACACTCAGTTATATTTACCAGTTTGATAATTAATATTATATAGAATGAAAGATAGAAGTCAAGAAGTATGAACTATTTTCTAAGTATGGGACTTATATGTTACTTATGATATGATTTTATTAGAATTAATATTATTTATTAACAGTTATTTATGTCAGTAACAGTTATTTATGTGAAATTCATAAAGAATTTTACTGATGAAAAATAACTTAATATACTTAATACTTCAGCTATTTCCTGCCATTCTTGATTATAATGCGTGATTTTTCTAACAATGCGTAATTTGCTGGCTGAAAGTTTTATATTTCCAAGTAATCATATCCCTTTAGTTTAAAATGAACAGTTAATAACGAAATAAAAATGACAATTTAATATTTAACCTCATATGTTCCTTGAAAACGTTGCGCCCATTTCGTATGTAACGAACTGAATCAAGTCCAATTTATGTGCGATTGAAACTTTCTCTACTAGAATAAACAAAAATGCATCTCTCTCTAAAAGTTCTCGAACAGAGAGCGAATTTTATGCAATCCAGAAGGAAATCGTTATCAGTTCTTCAAAGAAAGAAATTTTAACAGCAACTATATCTATGAAGGTAATTAACAGTACGATACGATAACGAATAACGATAACGATAACCAATACGATAACGAATGGATTATCGAATAATTAGAATAACCTTCTGATTATATACCGTTCTCTTCACACACATGTTAATAGTAGAGTTAGCAAGCTTTTAAATAATAATATTGTCTATACATGATAAGTGCTTAAAATAACTCATGTTTCTAGTTAACTCATGCTCATCAACACATAGTATGTTATGCAGTGTATGTTTTTGTTTTGCAAACGAAAACGAAATGACCGGTTTGTGTACAAACGAAAAAAATTATATGAACCATACCATGAGCAATTCATTCTCCTGTTTTTGATTTTCTTATTTTACTTTTCTTTCTTCTTTTTAAGATTTTATACAATAAAGATTGTTTGCCACATTAATAAAGAATTTCAAAACGATGAAAGTTAGGTTGGCTTGAACAATATCTTATTTCCCTTAAAAGTGTTAGACAGCAAGCCGCTAAAAGCTAAAATACCGCTTCGCCATTTTACAAACTTCAAGGGAAGTTGAAATTTTCAGATTTTTTCAGCTAATTTGCCTAATTTTAAATTTCTATACAGCAATAAATTCATACTTATTCTTAATAAATTATAAATGTAAATAAAAACTATAATTTATACTCTACAATTTTTTGCTAACAAAGAAAGATACTGTGTTAAACCTGTGCATTATAACAATTAACCATATCATATATTTTGAGGATAATTTATAACCTTGATTTTATCAAGCATTTCAGAAATACTTTTGTCCTCCGATAAGATTCTTAAGCTATTAAATATCACTTACATAATACAATGTGCTGAATTGAGATTTCACAATTTCTTTCCTAAATACACTCACACACATAAAAAAAATATATTCTACAATTCTCAGAATACTTTCATCAACCATTAGATTTTTTATTTTATTTATCAATATATTTTAGGTTTAAATAAATGGTGTTTTAGATTAAAATATTTTGAAGTTTATCGAATTAAATATAAATTGTGAAATATGAGTGATCTTTAAATTATTCTCAAGCTTCAGATTCCGTGAAAGGAAAACTTTAAACACGTATTAGTTGATAAAACTTTTGCTCACGTGTAAAAGACTCATTCCTTCTATCATGGTTAAAGTGAAGCGATATGCACCAATAACTATTCAATTAATTCTCACGAAACCTTTCACTAAAATTTTCCTTAGTCTGCATTTGAAAACGAAACTTTAAGAAAACTATTAATTATTAGGATTTCTAGAAGATTTAAAATGATTACATATACTAATTCAATTAAAATATCTAGAATATACATATTTCTCAATGCAATAAAGAGTGAAAAATCTTTTTTGCGAAATCTAGAATTTGACGAATTTTCACGTTTTGTCTTCTGTGAGCTTGAAAACCATATCTTTGGAATAATTTATAGCTATGTATGACAAAGACAACTCAAAAATTCCTTGAATTAGGAAGATGAAATTTGATATATGATCATTACAATAAATTTAGATATTATCAAATTTTGAGTTTAATACTTTCAAATGCACTCTTCCTGACAGTTGCCTGAATATAAATTTATATGAATCCTACAAAATAAAGGGAACCAAATTGATAAAATTTAATGCACAGATGTAACATTTAAAGGTTAGATACCTATAACATTTGCAACCAAATGCCTCAAGGAGTTGGCCATCAGTTGATTTGTATTTTCACAAGCATGTAAAAGGAATAACTCAAAAAAACCAATGATTTAAATATGTAAAATTTGATATGCAATTTTATTGCTACAATTGTAGTTTTATATGAAATTTTAGTACACACATAAAATGAAAATTTGATTTTCGAATACTATTTACCGATTTTCGAATACTATTACCATTAAGGCATGATATTTTTTGGGCGATTAACGCCAAAAAAATAAACGCTTAGTGGCAAGATAAATTTAGTAAAAATAATAAATTCACACTAGATAATATTTCGTAATCAGGAATCAACATTGCCATTTGTGGCGTTACTCACAACTTTATGAGACACAGGGGGGGGGGTCATCTTTATTAGAGAGTATGCGAGAAAGATTTGTGATGATCACTTGCGTTGTTTCCAAAATTATAATCACGCTATGTACTACCAAGTACGTATTATTTTACTAAGTCACAATTCTGGTTATATATTCTGTAGATTATAAAATATGTCATCTGTATGGGAATATGCAGATAATAAATTCTCTATATGAACACTATAAATATATGAATTTACATAATTATCTATACAAAAAAAAGGAAAAAAAAGATATTTTTTTCAAAATTATAATATAATTTTCATTTAACGAAAATGGGTTTATATCTTACTTTTAAAAATGTTATATAAATATCACAATTTTAAAAATATACTTCGTTCTTGTCACTTAAAGCACTTTAAGCTGTTACTAAAGGAATATATTAATATAGTATATTTGATTATAGTGCCGTCAACAGTATGAGGAAATAGAAAACAACAGGTGATCCTTCTACACTATACATTGTCAGAGCTTGGCAAGTTGCAATCGATGTGAAATACTCTATTCCTTTTTCATTCAGACAGTTTCTCCATTTTTGGTGGTATTTTACATGCTTCTTTCTTATCAACTATCTGCAGGACTTGAATATCAAGATCCTGCAATACATATTTTTTTTCTATTGTAAGATATCGAATCGGATATTCGTATCTTTTTTCGGAAAGAATTGAGTTTGAGTTTTGAGTACAAATAACAAACGAGGCCGTAGAATATAGATGCATTTATATCACCAGAAAGCAGTCGCTTATTGTTGTAGAATACGTTTAGGTTATTATCATTATTTGGAAATGTGACAATAATTTCTAGTTTCTAGGGACTTTTGACTTAGTTTTTTTTCTAGTATCTGATCTTTTCATGCAATTTTATGAATTTTTTTATAATCATTTAGGATATATGAAAATATACAATAATTAATGGGTTTTTTTATTATCATCAACGTTAATTGAAGTATTAATAATTAACACATGATTACAAATTCAAGCGCATTTATAATTTCGAACAACGAATGGTGGCCAAATCTCTTTATAATTCTTGGTTTCAGTGAAGTATTTTTAGATTCCACCTGTTGTTCTTAGTTGTAACTACTTCATGTATTTAGATGTTTACAGCAGTAATCAACGTTTTAAATTCGAATGATTTTGTTTTATTTTGCTTACTTATCGTTCTCTTTTGAATAGTGATATTTCGAACCTCTATTATTTTTATTTTCAAATTCTCTTTAATTGGCCCCAGTTGTTATAACAAAATATTGAAAGTTTAAAATAAACATTGAGACTAAAAATTGATGAAATATAAAATAATTTCACTAAAAAAAAATACCGTTGAGCACTCATATAATGGCTGAGAAAAATTGGAAAATAAAGGCGCATCTTTAAATGCATAGACACTTGTTGGTATAAAAATATCAATAAAAACGTTTTCATTGTTGGAATATTTTGATTTACATGAATGCAAAGAGATACTACTAAGAAGTTTCTCTTAGTTAAAAGGATACATAATTTGCTAGATATAGAAAGAATATTTGAAAGAAAATTTATGAAAAAAAAGGAATTTCTTGAATTATTTTAATTACCCGTGGCTATTAATAAGGGCACTAAACATTACAAAAATAACTATAAAATGTTTATAAAATAGTTTAAAATTTTTATACTTTTAGAAAATTAATTTGAAAGAATCTGGATAATGTGATTTCATTTTCGAATTCTAGATATTTCACGTACCTTTCAAGAACACCATCTTCATAATTAGCCTTGATAGCTTTAACACAATTGTAAATGGACAAACACACAAAATTTCTTTTTTGTAATTTAAAATATTCAAACCCCTAAAACTCTCACAACAAATATTTTTAACTAGTTGATATTTCGTAATAAAATACTTTCAGATTTAAATAAATATAATAATTTAAATTTAATAAAACAGTTTGCAAATGCTTTATCTCTTTTAGTTGTATTTATACAATGATTTTAACAAACTAGCTTAAGTATAATAACCCTTGGTACTCCATTTTCACCTCTTCCTATCAGGGATTTTACTGATATGATCCGAAAGTCTATTCTTTGCCTTTTAATGTTTGCTTGCCTTACAAGAAAGCAAAACTGAAAGATTCATCCTTTTCTTATCAGATCCGTTCATTTCAGTATGACTGGGCCTTAATGACCCTTAATAACTTACAAACTCTTCAAAGTCATTTAAAACATTCTGAAAATTAAATAAAACTTCACAAACAGAAACTAATTAAACCAACGAAATTCTCAGTATGCAGATACATATTTTAAAGAATAAAAGAGCAGTTAAAATAACTGCTATTCTGTTAATATCAAAACAATATAATTATTTAATTAAAAAAATTTACCAATTGTAAAAAAAATCTGTATGAGGATTTTGACGAAGTAATAAAATTTATTTTACTATAATTGAAATATATAATTCATTGTTACAATTATTATTTAAATTAAATTGAAAATTCATTAAAAAGGAAAGGAAAATTGAAAAATTGTATAGCTATTACCTTAGTGTTATCAAAACCCTTTTCTTTTTAGATGGTATATAAATCATTTTTGCACAATGATATATTCAAAAAGTTATTTGCTAAAAACTAGGCCTTTTTATGTTATGGTTATTTAATTAAATACGTAATAATTTATTACAGAATTTGAAAATATAGAGATGGACTGGGATATATCTTAAAATGGTAGGTGTAAATGTTATGTCGTTACTCTCTCTCACTCTCTCTCTCTCTCTCTTTCTCACGTTTTGAAATATTTCTTTTGAGAAACAAACAATGATATGTAATTTCAGCTTAATACTATACATATCTTATAAGCCTACGATTTCACATAGAAATGCCTATTTGAAATAGTAGTGATTTTAAATAGACACACAAATATCAAATTTCTAATCTCTAATTTTCCGAACATGAATAAGACACATTTTCTCAGATCACTCTACCATTTTCTTCAGAATTTATATTTATTCTATCTTAGCCTTTGAAAATTGAAGCCTTTTCTTACAGCTCGTTATAGACAGCATACCTTAAAAAAAAGAAAAAAAAGAGCTACTTCTTTCTTTTCACCAAAGTATGGAATGAGTTCTGCTATATATTAGTAGTCCTCGATGGAGGTTATCTAAGAATTTATTTGGAATTTGTTCTTTTGTCAGAACTGAATAAATCGGGAAATCTCTTTTTTCGTTCGGCAGATTCAGGATTGAATAGCGGACACAAGAACATTTCTTTCGTTCCAATCTAGCCTTCATTTTATCTGATGTGAAGCTTAACAGTAGTTATTTTTGTTAGTTCATACAAGTAAGATCAAGTAGCACTAAGACATTTTATGTAAAAAGTATTTTTCTTTCAGTCAAACCAGAAACTCTTTTTCATTTTTATCATAGTTTTTTATTTTTTATTTTCAACAAAGTTATTTTGTTATTAATTTAATAAATTTAAATTAGAAAATAATGGATACGTTTGATAATTCGCAAAGAATAAATTTATAAATGCTTGTGAGGAACATATTTAAACACATTTATTGTCAGAATCGATGCAAATGCAGAATAAGATAGCAAATGCCTAAATACTAAATGATGAAATAACTATTAATGATTATAAATAACTTCTAAATCGGACCAAACAGATTAGATATTTTTCCTTTAACTTTGTTATAATATATTGAATTCTATTACTTATTTAAAACTAACTTTATATAATCAAATTCTAATTCTATGACGGAAAAATTTTGTATTAATATTCATAGTTATATAATGGGAATTTACGTTCTACAATTTTCTAAATTTTAAGAAATGGTGCATTAATCATGATTTTTTTTCTGATATTTTCTTATATACAATTTGAGGATTTTAGAATTTGCTCCTAAATGAAACTTAACATTTTGATATAACACGGAATTAATACAGAGCTATAAAAGAGAATATGAGTGTTGAAATTAAAATAGGATTAATTTTAATCACAACGGGTTCGCATTATGCCTTTAATATACAATTATAATAGATTGGAAAATGTGAAACTACATTTCTATGGAATTAAGGCAATTCTAACAAACATGCGAGTTAGTTTTGTAGTTCTTTATAAAAAACATATCAAAGAAAAAAAATAATTCCACTTTCATGCATATCTAATATAACTTCTTTTGTATTTACATTGCTTCTAAAGAAATTTTTTATACGAATCTTAAAATATATAGAAAAATAATATCTCAAGGTGTACGTACACACTTGGAGAATATTTTTTAATTTTAACTTTAAAAATCCAGTTTTTTCACAGTAGGTTATTAATGTATGTTTAAACTCATTTCAGTGAGTAAAAACCATATTACACTAATTATTAATTAATTAAATAATATTTAATGAGCTAATTAGCCTATTTTTTGAAACAAGATATCTTAAATTCTAATTTGTACAGACACACAATTCTAGCTGGAAATTATGCCTAATATTAGTCTTCATGTTGTCTGCCTCAATCAAGTTATAAAAATATATAGTTTTTTTAACCATTTTTTTCATCAACGATGAATAGAAAAAGCGTAACTAGAGTTAAAAACACCGTAACTAGAGTTTTCAATGAAAGCACCTCAAGAAAAATAATTATAACTCCAGAAATATTTGGAATATTGGCAACATCTTGGTATCGTTTGAAAGCTAAGGTATCAGAAAACATTATTAAGCAATAAAAAAAAAAATATTCGATATTTTGAACGATTTTCGAAGTTTCAAGTGTATACATACACCTTAAACAATGTTAATTAATTTTTATTCAAATATAAAATATTTTTTTTCATAATAATTAAACGATGTCCATTGCATTTGATTAATGATTAATGACATTTAATAAAATTCATTGTCTGATTTTAAATAATTACTATGCGAAAAAATAAATTGATAAAACTAAAATTAATTTAAATTATTTTAATACTATAAATAGCATTTAAATATCATTCACTGAAAGCGATTCAGTAAATTATTAAGCTAATTTTTAGGAAAATGGAATTATAAAAAAGTGTTGTTAATTTGAACGATTTTTTTAAAAAATTCTATCGATATTCCGGAAATGCTTCAGAAAAAGAATTCTGAAAGCATTTTGCATTGCAGCTATTTACCAAACGTAGTTTCATAGTTGAGAAAACAAGAAAAATGCATGCATAATCATATTAAGTAATTTTTTAATTTTTATATAAATTTAAATATGGAGCTATAATATTATTAAAATATCAGAGAAAAATTTTTTAGTTAGTTGTTAGTTTCTTATGATTCATTTAAAATTTGTTTTCCGTTATAAAATTAACTCCAATATAATGATTTTGTTAAAATATGACAGAAGAAGCTGAAATCCTGGCACGAAATTTGAAAGTCCCTGTTCATTGACAACTCTTTCAGCTGACATATTCATTTACTTTTGTCTTATAATTTAATAAAATTAATTTGATAATCGTTAAGTTTTTCGTAAAACATTCAAAGTTTTCATATATCTAATAATCGAAAAATATCTAAAGCAATGGGAAAATAAGAAAAAAGAGATACAAGTTGAGCTTAACAATAGTTTTCTTTATATTTTTAAATAAAATATTGCAGAATGATTAAAACTTTTCTTTTTCTATTGAACACACTTCCCAGATAGAAATCAAGAAATTGTAACGTAGTAACTGGAATGATCCATTTAATCCTGCTAGATATCCTATAATCCTATTACATGTTCTATTCATACTTTAAAATAAAATATTTTTTAATCAAATTTTTTCGTATTATTTATGTTATGCTAGCACTATAGTGAAACTATAATTTAATACATTCTATGTTGTATAAAGAAGGATCTTTTTAAGCGTTTATTGTAGTCTACATTTAGAGGATTAGAATTCAAGTGCTATTCAAGTTCCAAATATTTTTTTTTTTAAATGTAAATGATCAGATGGGAAATAAGCCGCCAGAATATGTTGCGAAAAGTCCATCCGGTGAGTGAATATGAAAAGTCTAACAACTTGACGTTTTACTCCTTCAAGAAAATACAATGCACAATTAACCATACACAAACGAAGTATGCACGAAAGGACTTTTACTGAAATCACCAACACCCAAAAAGCAAACAGTTATCACCAAGCACTCAGAAATAACTCGTTGGAGGTCAGACTGAGGATACATTATTCTATTGGGTATAATACAATTCAATTCACTGACTCTTGTCCTCGAGGTTCTACTGTAATAACTATTGTGATAAAGTATCAAATGTTCTGTAAAAAACCTTGGAACATGAGTCCTAATGGTATTATCTCCAAGATTCTCAAAGATTCTGGACCTTTCATTTTTCTCAACGAAGTTAAGCCATTGACCAAGTTAAGGGTCATCGACTCGGCATCCATTGCTGAACCTATAAAACTATCATCCTAAGATATGCCTACTGAGCAAGGAAGTAACATTAAAATTCGTAATAATATTTTATTTTCATGTATTACATAATTAAATTCCAAAAGTTTCCTAGCACAGACTTAGCTCAAGAAGGAAATTTCAATCCTGAATGCATGATTTATTATTAAAAAAATGTCAACATATTCATGATTTCAATATATTTACGAAACTTTTAGTATCAATGGCAACAGTATTTTATTCAAAGCATTCTCTATATGAAGATAATATTTTTATTTTTCATTAAATTCATATAATATGAGTTTTGGTAGTAAAAATGTGTAATTTTTTTTAATAATTTGATATGTAAAAACATAAAACGTACGTTATAAGAGAAAAAAAATCGTGTACTGGTATTAAAATATCCAGATGTTATAAGTAGCAGTCATTAGAATACATGACTTCAAAATGACTAGTTATCATATTTCCTACATATAGCTTAGTAGGCATTTCCAAAATATCAAACTGCAAGTACCCATGTATTTTCTGCAGTAAAAGAACATTGTTGCATTTTATGGAAAATTTTAAATAATTTATATATTATTAGCAACTAGCTGAATCGAGTAGAATATAAATGTGTGAGTATAATTAAATATCTCGAAAGTCATGACTGTTTAAACAAGCAATTTCCAAAATTCAATTTAAAATTAATTTAGAAATTTATTACTTGGAAATATTTGTTAACAATATGCATTTTCTGTTCTTTGGAAATATTTAATAAAATCAATTCACAATGAAAAATTTCACGAAAATTCTAATTCTCCACAATATCAAAGATCAAATTGCATAATATCTAATTTGGTGCGACAATTTATTAATTTATACGCCTTTTGATACAATTTATGAATATCAAGTAAAGCATATTGTATGCGCATATTAAAGTAATAATATACTATTATTAATTTACTCGTCAATAGTATATTTACTAAATAGAAACATATTAGTAATAAGAATATAATCCACGCAAACACGTTCATCCTCCATTATACATTCACTAATATATAAAATATCATTGTGGCTTTGTTTATCTTTAGTAAATAAAGGAATTAATAAATCAGAAATAAAAATTTCTTAAATGTATTGAATATGAAATATTAAAAAATCGTATCTATTCTTTGTGTTTAGAGGCAAGAAAAATAAACAAAAGCTAAGCAATTAAATAAATAAAGTAAAATTATCAAAATTCGGAATTACATGTCTCTGAAAAAGTTTTGAATTTTCAAAATATATAAAAATTACTTTATTGCGAGTTAGCTTAAAAAACATATCGTATACGTTTAAAATATAATAGTCAATAATAAGTTGAAAATATAGTTAAAATTTTTAAAATAAATTCGTTTCCACCTTCAAAGTATGAGGAAACTTTTCAACTCAAGATCAATTTGTCTTTCCTGTTCGAAGTCAAAAGGCACACATTTTTTTTTCCATCTGAATTATTTTCTCTTCCTAGAAGTTTTTATTGGTAAGAAATTCGAGGAAACCATCATTTCATCATTAGCTTGATAAAAATAGATCAAGTAACATCATGTATTCCAATAGCAATCAACTGAATGTTTTCTTAAAGTTATTGGTTTCTTAAAGATTTCTTAGATTGTCTAAGAATCATTTCTGAGTTTCTAATGTTTCAATGCGCAAAGTTGTACATTTATGATGTGTTTGAAAGCGATTTGAGTTCCTTTAGATATTCTATTGCTCCGTAAATAAATAAATAATAATATAACTGCGTTTTATAGTATTTATTGCCAAAAGACTATATATTTTCTCCCTCTTATGATGATATAAAGTACATGTTGAACCCTTAATCATCTTTTTTTAAATTGTAATTTTTTTGAATTTTTAAAATTTTTCAAATTGTGATTATAATTAACAGAGAATTAAAAATTAACAATAAATTCGCAGAATCGTACTATTTTTTTAAAAAAAAAATAATATGATTATGCGAATTTCTTGTTAATTTTTAATTCTCTGTTAATTATAATCACATATTACACCTGGAATAATGAACAGTATGCCACCATCCATAGGAAATGTTTGAAATACTCTCCAAATGGCCACCATCTTGGATAAAAGTAAGGGAAATAAATAACACATTTCACACGAGAATATTTAGTTTTATTTTCGCTAGCTTGTAATTAAAATCTTTTTAAACTTTTACCTTTGGCGAGTTATTGCCAAAAAATTATACTTTCGAGTATCATGGTGTGTACAAATCAGATATAGACAATAAAGAATGGTTATACAAAAAAAAAACATTCTCACATTAATATATTATGATTTAAAAATATGTTCCATATAAATATTGCTTCATTGAAATGCATTCATTCAATTCCTTCGAATTATCTATTGTTGCCACTTTTTGTAACATTTAATCCTTATATGAGTGCGGAAAGTATCAATATTTTTTTTTCTCATTTCATTTATGAACAATTTGTGGTGCCGACAACGTAGTTTTTTTACAGCGAATTTCGTCCTTGAAAGATTTACGACTGCTTTGATGCAAAAAAGTTATCGCTCATTAAAAAAAGGAAATCCTTGCCTATTAGTAATATATAATTAGCAATCTTTATCCGTTTAAATAAAGCTGAAAATATCGGTCTAATTAATTCATTATGTAAAAAGCTATCAACTATACAAAATGTTGCTTTACATTTTCCTTTTTCTGGGAACATGGAAAGGTATGGTATTTCTCATTGCATTTATTTTTTAACTTTCTGTGAGCAATTAATTAAACCTTTATATTAAGCTCCACCAGTCTTTATCTTTACTAATAATATAGATAATAAATGAGTATTGCAGCTCTACAGGAAGAGTTACCAAATTCAGCATATATACGGTGGGAGTAAGTACATCGAAGTGATTTTTTTAGTGTCATTTTAAATCGTTAGAAATTAAACACAACGACAACACAAAGATAACATCCTCAAACATTACAGAATGAAAATAAATTTTATATCATTTTAAAATTTAAAAAAAAATTCTTTTCTAGTGATTGAACATATAGATTAATTAAATGATTTACATATAGATTAATTAAATAATTAATATATAGATACTAACTTTTTTAACTTATAAATGAATTAAGTTTCTATTTTTAATCAATTTAAAAAAAAATACAATAAAACATATTTCTCAACAATTTATTTCACACTAAATAAATATAAAATTTAACCTGCACGAGCATATTATGAATGCTTTGAAAAAATTAACCATTATCAATATGATCCCTTTACATTAAAAAAAAAAGCAGTGGGAGTGGCTTTCCAAAACTTTCTGTCATAGTCTTTAATGAAGGTATTATTCCAGAAACGACTTGCATAGCAATGGCGACAATAGTTAGGAAATATTAGGCACCAATTTAGCATTTGTATCGATCTATCGTTTCATGCTTGGTGAGTTATTTGGAGATTAATTACTGGCATGCTGTTAACAGTATCCAAAATTCGAATTAGACGGGCTTTTTTTCCCAACCGATTGAAACAAGACTTTCACACCAAATACTAATTGTAATCACAAAATCTCTTTCCAAATTTGTTATAGTTGAGTTTTTCGGTTATTCCATATGCATGTTTTTGAAAGAACAAACTAATAGACGATCAAGCACTCACTGCACAGTGATATTAAATATGTGTACAGATTTTCATCTGTCTAGCCGTCTTCGTTTTATAGTCATTGTGTTAAATTATATTCGAAAGCTGGACAGACAGATTTCCTCTAAACGGATGTTGTTCAAAATTAGATAGAAATCTACAAATTTGGAGTGAAGATCTTGTACCAAATTTCATCCCTTTAGCGCAAAGCATTTTTGAGTTATCTTTGTCACGGACAGACCGGCTGACCTACTGAAATTTTCAAGAAATGGGCTTTTCGAAATCAGGAGAATCAATCTAAAATATTGAGATTCTTCAAAATATAGAATTCGAATTTTTTGATTAATAGGATAATATCTCTATACTACGTATATGGGAACGTAAAAATTTAAAATATTATATCGTACTGCAAACTAAACGTAGTAATGTGTTTCAGAAAGCACCTGTAAGGAATGAGATAAACGTGAAACATCAGATATTCTTGAAAGATAAGTGCAATTGAAATAATTGAAATAGTTTTGCGAATGCTGATTCTAAAAAAAATATATTTAATAATTCTGTAGTACTTAAGGCAAACATGGAATTATACATACAGGAAGTCCATTCTAAATGGTTTCCAACTCCTTATTTTTTTTTCCTATATTCTTTGATACAAGGCACGAACCTCTCATAAGCAAAAGGTTTAAATGAAATAAAGAATACTATTTTTTATACAGTTTTAATCAATAAATTTTCTGATGAATGTTTGAGTATAAAGGGACTCAATGATTTCAAAACGCAAAGAACAATGAAAATAAAATTTAGTACACAAGTTTAGCAGGTTTGGTTCGGGTTTATGGCACAAGGACCAGATTTGTTCATTGTGAGCCAAACATTTGTTAGCATGTGAGATGGTAATAAGTATAAAATTTTAAACCAAATAAGTCTAGCAGTTGATCATCTGTCTGTCCGCACATTCTCGTGCATGCAAATGCGATAATTTATAAACTCAATGACTTAAATCAATGAAAACTTTACATTGTCTTTTGACTATAATTGTAATTAATTTTTTATGTAAATTGGACACAAAAAATGTCCAAAATACGGATCATCAAAATATATTCAGTAAAACTGGTAGATTCATGCCATTGCTCTGCACTTGGTAATTATCACCAGATCTGCAATTTCTAACTACTTTGCATGGTGTGAGTAAAGGCGTTCGTGGCCTTATCCAAAGTCCACAATTTTATTCTGGGACAAGAGGATTAATTGGAGGGTATACTAAAATGTTTCGAGAAAATCATTCTCTTTGGTTTTTGCCTAAGGCCTGAGAGGAATTTGGAAATATTAATTTAAATGAAAAGGAATTTAGCTATGCCTCAGTTTTGAAGTTGCCCAGTAGAATGTTTTATATGTAGTTGATATATGTATGAAATAAGAAGATAACTTGGTATTTTGTTTCCTGTAATATTTTAAAGAAAATTGCTTAAATTTGGAAAATAAGGAATCATGTAAATATGATGAACAATAGTATCAAGGTATCAACTTGCAATTATGTGACGCATGCAAAAGGCACCACAACAAATAATTTCAGAATCCAATCTATATTTTGTAGAAGAAAAAAATTAAGGTAAAACACAATAATTTAATTCGAATATGGTGGTGGTGAAACAGGTGATATAAAAACTTCATAGTGCAAAATATAACCAACACCTCTCAAATATCTTGATGCATTACCCTTATCATATCCTATTCATCAAATAAATTGATTTTTTTTTATATCTGTGCTCTATTCTTAGGTATAGAAACGTACCATAAGATATCAAATATTATATCTGTTTTTTTATAGTTTTGCGTAAGAATTATAGAAAATGGAAATAGTTTCTAAACTTCAAAAAATTCTGAATTGGAGATTTCGAAGTATCTCCATATTTAAATTCCTACCTTGAATCCAGAAAATTCATTTTCGTAATTATGGCATAATTTTTATGAATTAGATTACTCATATCCGAAATAAGTTAGAGGAATGAATGTTACGCAGTATCTATAGTTAGACAGGAACACAAAATATATAAAATCTGTAGAAATCGGTCTAATCAGAATAAGGCAGTCTATCTTAACTATTGAAGATTAGCAATAACTTCAATGAAAAACATGATAATTATAACTACATGGATAATTCTAATAGGAAGATCAAATTCGGCATATAATTTTATCAATAAAATTTCAAATATATTTACATTTTGGACTCAGTCATCAAAAAGAAGAAATTTAAGTGCAAGTTTTATTCTAATGAACTTATTTACCTTAACATACGAATCTTAATATAAAATGTGCTGTAAATATCAAATTGTTGGAAAATAAAAGATAAATAGATAATATAACAGATGAGAACTCCGTCTATTTGGAATACTCATTCAAACTCTTGTTTATTTTTGCACGCAAACAGGAACAATGCAAGACACAAAAGTTGTTAATGTTATAAAAATGTATATATATATTTTACTTACAAATACTTTACGAAGGATTAGATTCAATATGATATTCTCTGAAGTGTTTGGTAATATCTTAGTTGCAAAAGCAAAGTGTAGCTGACTGAATAAGAATCTTGCATTTTAAATGCTCACAGTTTACACAGTTTCAATTATTACGTGTAATGAGGGATAAAAATTCATATCATATAAGATAATATGTCATATTTCGATTGCTTCGATTCAGGCATATTATCAGGAGCTTTTTTCTTTTGAGGCCTTATGGAAGTTTTGGTTTTAATATTTGTTCGCTTCAGTCTTGCTAAAAAAGTTTCATTGTTTGACTTTTGTTGCTTGTACTTTTGAACACAATTTCTTCCACTGCAGTTATGTTCAAGTTGTAAAAGTTTAAGAGCATATTTATATCCCCCTACGACGGATCCAGGTACCTCAGGTTCCAGTCCTAAGCAATTCAAATAACATTTCAAATACCAATTAATATTTTTGTTTCCCAAAGCAACTCTAATATAATGCTTTAGCACTTTGAGACATTTTGCAGCTTCTTCAGGAGTTGCAGATTCGGCGACTTTATAATCGAAGGACATAGCTGATTCTACGAAGACATCGAACATATCTTCCGGGTTGCTCATGTCAAAATGTTGAATCTGAAAGAATCATTGATGCATTGTTTCAAAGCCATCTTAAGAATTTGTTTTTAAATTCAAAGACCATAACATGGTTATAAGCTTGTTATTATCTTTAAATTTTGGAAACTTTCTTATATTCCTAAGAGATACTAACTCCATATTCACTGAACATAAACGGAAAGAAATAGAACTATTCGAAGCAACCCACCAGGTAGCAATGGATCATGGGAAATAAATGGTTATCAAAAACGAAAACTGAGGACCAGAAACTGCCTCATTCATTTTATCCTCTGCAACGCAAAACAAAGCAACCACAATACCTCGGCAATTCAATTATATTTACTTGTATCAGCAAAAAGTAAATAATTTAAATAAAATAAATTCCATGAGGAAAGAGTTAAAAAAATAAAAATGCATATAGTGTCAGAGTTAAAACGAGGAACAAAAAATAAATAAATGAGAAATGAATATAAACATAAATGCTAACTAAGCTTTTGCTACAATTATTAACATTTTATAATGCCCATGAAAATTTTTATTATATAAGTCATCTAAATGTAAATGTTTAGGCGAATTTTAGCAAATAAGAGAACAAATTATTTTGTCTTCAAAGGTAAATCTTTTTCATTATTAGTAATATTTAGAGAATATATTTTCAGTTGGTAGCAAAATATGTGTTAGTGAATGAATCGTAAGAGATATACTTAGGCCTTGATGTTTCTTTCATGTTCATAAAATTGTCTTTTTGTTACTTCCGATCAGAATTAAAAATATAACACTGTTGACAAATTTAAATATTTTTGCAGCAATAACTTGCCAAATTTGACTGTATGAGAAATAATTTTATTTATTAATTAATGGTGAGGGATTGGAGTATCCTTATCGATAATTTTGATACATTTTAATATAAACAGAGTAAATTTATTCTTGTTTACTTCACGTAAGTTAAGAGCGCGTTCATAGGGTTGCAATGACACTTTGATTTTGGTGCCACATATTGCTCCTTCACCATTAATTAATAAATACCGAAATAGTTGCATTAATACAAAAAAAGTAGTTGGACTATTGATAACTATCTTAAAATTCGGTGAAAGTGTTTTGAACGTGGCTATCCGTGTCTTATTATATACTTAAAAATAAATTCCATTTTCATCGATGTGTCAACTCTGATTTAAGCAACATTTATCTCTTAGCGTATCTCCGAATAAAAATCTGTTGGTGCTTTTTTTTCATAGCTTTCCAAGATTATCAACTATAATTCAAGATATGCCGCCAAGATTATTGCAGTAGGTATAATGGAGTTAGGCGATCTGGGCGTAAACTGAAAATTATCAAGTAAACCCAGGGGTTGTAAAAATAAACAAATACCAAACGTTCAAATCTTAGCGGTAAAGCACATGAGTATATTGTAGTGAAGGAAGTTGACACTTATGGAATAGCATCAGTTTTCAAGCTTGATGATTATTTGAGCCATATCAACAAAAAAATAACATTTATATTTTGCTACAATTTCTATTTTTTGATTTCATTAATTTTAGAATATTAATATAAAGTTCGTTTAAATCAATTAAACTTTGCTAATGTTATTGTATTTCTTTTACATTTTAATGATATTCATTTCATAAAAAGAAAATTCAATATCTTAAATTTAAAAAAAATTTAGATAATTATTCGTCTTTTACTAAGACTTAACATGTTTGTCCATTTCTGTGTATGATAATAATCATACAAAGTGATTTCTTTCTAATCACGTTAAAGTCTAAAGTTTTGCCTACCCTCCATAAACGCCATAAAACAGCACCGTTTTTAACGTACACAAACTTATCGTAAGATGATTAGTGCATTAGGCATGAAATCACAGAATAAAAAATTCCACTCAATCAAATTAAAGATCAATTTAATTCCCTTAAAATTCATATATGCGTCAGTTAAAATTCAATGTACACTATGTATAATTTTGACAGCTAAAAAATTAAAATTTCTGAAGTTGAAATAATTCGACCTAACAAAAAGTTTTGTGCATTTTTCATTAAATTTGGTAACATTAATAAATTTTATTGCAACACTTAAAATCGCTTGCTGCAGCTTCTTGTTGCTAAGAGATTTTTGGTGACTTTTTTAATGTTTGGCGCGATTTTATCTGAAATGGCGACAAATTAGACAATAATCTTGAGTATTACCTATAACTCAGCTGAAAGTGTATTGCCATGTTTTCTGCTTATTAGCTTTGTTAATTTAACTAGCAGTCTCAATCAAAAGAAATAAAATTCGAAAATTTTACTTACTGATTTGTAAAATGCTCTATTTTGAACGACGAATTCTCACAGAATTAAAATTTTGATGTTAAATTTGTTATCGAAATAAGTAATCGTTAAATTTAGATTTAAAACTTCTCCGCTATGTATTTCGTAATATTTCTAATACTCTAAACTGAAATTATTATTATTGATGTCAAAACAGTTGCAGTTAATAACTATTCTTTTATACATCTTACACATACTCGGATAAAAACAATTAAGAGTAAATTTATTTATTTTTAACATTTCATGGGAGTTGACGGAATTTTCAGAAATATTTTTAATGACGTTTTCGATTTAAGCTGTTGCATTGCATTGATCAATGTATTCTCAAAAGAAAAAAGCCATAATCATTGAAAGAAATTGAAGAAATGGAAATAATAAGCAATATGTAGAACATAAATGTACATATCTGTAACACAGGATATGCCTGTACTTTTTCATCCATCTCACTCAATTTTTTTAAAACATATTCTTTTTTATCTTTAAAATTAGTGATATTGTCTAGAAAAGTTATAAAAAGTGCATTTCTTCTTAATTCATCAGCCGACGGGCAATAATAAACTTCCCAAGAATAGTATTTAATGCATGTGTGGTAAAGCCGATCGCTTAATGCGCGAGATCCTTTATTATTTTTCCATGCACATTTTCTTAAAATTAAGTTTGATAATCTTCTGAGACCACTCCAAATTATCTTGGAAGCGATTTTAGAATGACTATCTTAATACATCAACGCAGTTTTCGAAATGTTGCTTTTTTATTTGAATTGAATTTCGATAACTTTTAATTTTATATGTCTCTTCAATACAATTGCATTGTAAAAGTGTAGTTTAGCGTGCCCCTTGCTGTGCCAAGGATGCCAAGTCGCCAATAAAGATGGCGGACAAAATCAGAACAGATTTAGGTGGTTATAAGATTGTTCAGTTAGGTTACCAAATTGGTGACAAACTCGGGGGTACACTAAACTTCATTTCAACCAATTGCATGAATAAAATGGTATGATAATCAAAAGAATGGCAATAATCAAACATATTTCATGATTATTTGTTACTAGATATTCCTTTGTAGCGTCTTACATTCAAAGTTAAATCGCGGGTATATAGCTAAGAATGTTTCCTACATGTTCATCGTTTCTTATGATGTTAAAGGTAAGCATTTTTTACATATCTGCCTTCACCTATACAGTCTTTTCTATTATACAAATGTGAGCAGATGATCGTTGAATAATTAAAGTTGTTGAAAAATGCATTAATTTCTTTAACTGCTCTGTCATATTCCTTATAATTTGAATAATGTCAGATACTAGTAGCATTCATTTTTTTTTATAAAATATTGCATTCAGAATTTTTTTAAAAAAATGACCGTATTATTCATTACTTTACAATGCCATTTGTAAAAAATACATTGATGCGAGCCGCGTTTAGAGACCAACTTGTTCGCCCAAGTGTTAATTATTAATATGCAATAGTTAAGTCAGCCATCTGTCAACGATTGAGCCCATTTAAAAGCTTGTTAAATGTTCTGCTTGACGCCTATTTCTTTATTTCTTTTATATAGCTTTTTCTCTGACTTAATGTCAGTTCTCCCCAAAGCATTTTTAGTAATATTTTTCAGATGCATTAATTAGCGAAATGTTGAATCCGACGCAATTATAAAAAAAAATCAATGAAATAGTCTGAAACTTTCGTATTTTGATATATATATATATATATATATATATATACAAATATAAAAAATAAAATCTACACATCTAGATAGATTCTAGTTGCCTTTGTTGTGATTCAGCTCGTTTTGAATCGAAAACTGTACATTCCATTCTAAAAGCAGTTATGATAAAAATGCAATGGTCTTATTAAAGGACAGCAAACCTGCTATTGAATATGAATATAAATGGAAGGCAAAAATATGATCTTGAAACCCATAAAACATTTATAATCAGTGTATATGATAATTACATATTACTTAAGCACAAAATAAGTTAGTACATTCTTGAAATGTGTATAAAAACAAAACAAATCTTTAGACTGAGGATTTAAATTCAAAGTTAACTGAAGCAGTCTTACAGCCCTCTCTTAATCGCTTACTATAGAGTAAACTTGCAAATATCAATATTCTTCAAATGGAAATTTTGAAGATACATTAAGTAAAATTCTCTGTCATAAAAAGGAATTCAAAAATAATTAATTTACTTTCAAGTAATAATTTCGTCTTTTATTATTCTTACAGGAATAGAAGTCATTTAATATATCTCGTAAAACGATAGTCCAGATGTAATTCGCGGTTGATTGACTTTTAAGATTCGAGCTTATCTCAGATAATATCTATGTTAATTTAATCTTACTTGTACTCTATATTGAAAATAATATTCAAATATTTTCCAGCATAATTTACAAAACATTTCTGCTTGGTTAAGAGCAGGAAAAAAATTCAACAGCTTTAGAAAGAATATATATATATACAGCTTTAGAAATCTTTTTTTTTTAACTAAAAACAAATATTAAACTAATAAATACAGGATTTGAAATACAAGAACAGCTTTAGGGGTAAATCATGATAATTCAGTTTTAGTTTATTATTTGTACTATTAACCATAATTTGAATTCTATCTTAATATCCTATGGAAGAATAAATAAATATACATATATGCCTAATGCTTTTCTAAATCCAGTTTCGTCGGTGCAATAATAAAAAGAACATATTTCGTATATTCGACTAAGTATAAAAAACAGAATAACGAAGCTTGAAATTGAAATACGATGTATACTTTAATCTATTACACAAAATTCAGCCGCAACAAAGTAAACTTCTATTTATTATGAAATGATATCCTGGATTTCGAAATATGGTAATTCCACGATTCTAAAATAAATGCATATCTTTACCATTCACTTTAGATAAATGCAAAAAGATCTTTACTGCAAATTGTGGCCCTTAAAATCTGGATTCTCTTTTGATACTAGTTAAGTTTTTCATGAAAACTCTAAAGCGCAACAGCATAAAATAAGTGACCATGAAAAGACCGGAATTCATAAAAGTTCTAACTTCACTTGGAACTCTTTCTACTAAACAACTTTTAACGAGTGGAGTTCCAAGAAAAGATATTGTCTTCCTGCCATGCATGATCTGTGTTTCTTCGCTTCGATCTTTTTTTTTTCTGTTCATTAAACGAATAAGATACAAAGAAGAAGAATGGAAAAAGAAACCCAGTAAATCACTCCTTGTGCCCAATTTGAGGACATTTTTCTGCGTCTATGCATATACATTTCCCAGAAGAGAACAGGCTTATTGATTTCTTTCTTAATACACGTTACAGTATGGAATTCCTTCAAGAAAGAAGAGCAAAACTGAAGAGTTTCGTATTTAAGTAACTGCTAGTTGGCAATGGATAAAAAAAATCGTCTGAAATCCGAATGTGTATCCGAGAAGAATAAAAAAAGAAGAAAATGGAAAGAAAAGAAATGATCAGCAAGTTTTCTTTGTGCTGGAAGAATAATTTTCTTCCGTTGAGGGATTCAATTTCAGTTCTTTATTCCATTGTCTTCAAGGTCCTAATGGATGAAAAATACTAAATGAGAACAAAAATTATTTCAAAGGGGATTTATTATTATTGCAGAGTGAAGTCTGCTGGAATATTCTAATTGGAAATTCGGTGCAGAATTATAAATTGGCATATTCATGATTAGCTGAAGGACTGAAAGATAATTTAAGAAACTATATCCCAAATAAGTTCACAAAAGAATGTTTTTTTTTTTTCAATTTTAAAGAAAAAAATTCGTCGATATGACAAATATAACATTTATTTAACAAATTTAAAATTTCGCTTGATATTTTATCTGGATGTGTATCAGTGTCAAATGGCATCTATTTTTCATCAATTGATGAAAACATTCATGAATTTTACAATGATATGGATTTTTTTCTATCTACCACTTCAAGAGAGTTTCATAAACTAAAATTCTACTTCAGATTTATTGGAATTTGGTATGCAGTTGAAGATGTTTCTCAATTCAATTTTTATCACTCATTTCTTGAAAATTTTAATGTTTTTAAAATAATTGGAGATCCCATTTTCTATAGAAGCAAAAAAAAAAAAAACGATTATGTCAGAAAAGCCTCAGATGAATATTTTTAATAATATTGGCATTCTGCAGCCCATCAAACTAACTGAAATATTTGAACAACGTCAGAAGCTAAACAGTTTCAAAAAATATCAAACAAGAAATTTTAATAGGTTTTTGCGTTTTCTTTTCTTTTCGAATATACTCTAACTTTTAGTTTTTCAATATTATTTTTTATTCTTTAGAAACCATCGAAGAAAGTTAAATTCTATATTAGTATGGGAAAATATGAAGATTACATTGAAATATATCAGATTAATATATGCAATATTTTCAGCATTCTGCTATGATTTTAGTAGATTCAGGTTTTATGCTTTTTAGGTTATAATTTACACTAAGAAAAATATTCAAGAAGTTAATGCATTTAATTGTATTTTGTTAAATTTTAATATTTCTTCTTTTTCTTCTATATTAATCATTCATTATAATCTTTTGATATTATTGATTAGAATTCGTTTTTATTGGATTTTCAATTTAGATTATATATTTAAATAATAATTCAAATTCAAATAATATAATTTCCATTTTTTTCTACTAGTAATGTAAGAATAACATACATCATTTTAAATACGGATATATAATTCGTAATGATAATTTAAAGAAAAAAATGGTCGTTGCTTACTTTTACATGCAATTATCGTAAACTGACACTTAGATTACTCAAAATAGTGATAACTGAGTATTAGGAACTATGTGGTAGTGAGTTAATTTGATTTTATTTTATTTCTACTTAGAATTAGAATTTCATTTTATTCCTACTATTTCGGAATTGTAATCTTTTCCTTATATTTAAAATGTTCCTAATTTTTTTTCCCTTTTCTTTGATTTCCTTATGCTCTAAAAAGACCTAAGTGAAGAGATGAACACCTATTGAAAGAAATATATTGATTAGTCTTCCCCTTTTAATTTCCTGAATCTTGACAAAAAGGAAGGTCGGATTTTAAAAATATAGTAGAATGCCATTCATCTCTCGAAACATATATTCAATAATCGAATTTTACTTGAGGAATTCCAGAATTTTTCAATGCACACTCCATTTTCAAAAATTGATTCGTCTTCTCATAAAAGGAGCAAATAAAGCATCGATTCTAAATAACTTCCTGAGACGCTCCATCTCTAGCCACTGGATACGGAAACAAATGTACATTTAATGTATCTCAAGATACCTTAATAAACAAATTGCTTTTCAGGTTCTGAGAAGAGAGTATAATAAAGGGCAGTCAATCACATTTAAATAATGGCCAAAGTTCTTGTATTGAGTGAGGGTGGTTAAGTCGAGGACGCATTATTTCTTTTAAAAGGTTCTTCGGTCTTTTATTCTGTCCCTCGGAATTTGTCACTTAGGGAGGTTGCAGCCGTAAATAATAGGCACAGTGCACCAACCACTCAACATCCAAATCATTGGAAGATATTCTTTTGTTTTTCTTTCACCTCCATAACTACAAGCTCAGGGCTCACTTTGTTTTGAAGCCCCAGCAACTAATGGCAGATCGATAAAAGCGCAGAGCTTTACTTTAAGATAAAAATTGCTTCTGAAGATTTTGGGGGATACATTTTTATTCATCCATACCTTCTCTTTTTCATTGTTATGGTACTCTTCTGGGAAGGCCCATGTTGCATTCAACGAGGATTATGAAAATATTGAGGAAGATTTTATTGGTTTCAATTAAGAGTGATGAAAGCTTTGGGTGAAGACATTTTAAGTCGATTCAATCCATCAGCGTGAAGGTTTATATGCGAGAATAATGGAAATCTAAGGCGAAGAAAAAAAATGATGGAATAGGTTTTTTTTATTCCGTGTGTGAATATTTGTTAGATAAGGAATTAATTTGTCCAGAAAGAAGTTGATAGAGCATTAGTTTTAAACATACAAAACTTACCCATTTAAATTTCGATGGAAAAGTTTACATTATTTTCAAAGAATATGAAGTCCTTTCGAACATTTTTATTAAGTTAAAGTTCCTTCATTATTTTGCTTTCATATGCACAACAAAACTTTTTCAATTTGCGAATTTTTAATGGAAAAATAAGTTTAGCGTGAAAAAAAATCATCTTTTTTTAGCTTTTATCAATTTTAAATAAAATTATAACTTTATTCATATATAGAATATATGGTAGAATATTTTGGTAGACAAAAGATTCTTTAAGAAAAATGTTAATGGTACTTGAGTTTTTCAGACAGAGAATTTATAGCTTTTGAAGCTCAAAAAACATGCTTTAAGAAAAATAATAAAATAATTTTCTTTATATATATATATATATATATATATATATATATATATATATATATATATATATATATATATATATATATATATATATATATATATATATATAATGATATTTCTTAATTTAATTTAATTTTAATCCTAATTAGTTTCCTAGCATTTATTTTAAATTAGTCAATGTCACTTTAATCTAAAGTGTTTTCTTACTTTTGTTCGAAATTTCACTTTCACATTTAATAGTTTCTAACACGCGCTCTAAATAAGTGATGAGCAATGCAATTGCTCAAGGTCTGAGCGAAAGGATAAATATCTTGACACCCGCTCATTCTCTTCAAAGATACTTAAAATTCCCTTTCCTAAATGAACACGTGTCAAAAAAATGCCTAAAGAAAATCTGCTATTAGAATTGAAAAGAAAAAAAATATATATTTCTCTTTTTCCTTTTGTTCTGGTGCGAATAAATTTATTTCAAATTCGGCCACATGTACCAATCTTGCCCTCCAGTGAAAAAAAAATAAAATATTTATTCTACACGAAGCTTTTTTTTGGCCACGCATCTGCCAAAATTATCTTACTTAATATAACTTCTAAACATACATTACATGCAGTATTTGGTACCGATTTGAGTATTCTAGATATATAAGCTATTTACTTACGGAATCTTTTTATTACTTTTCTTATAAATAAATAAAATTGTAATATAGAAAATAGAAAATTGTTTCTAAAAAATGAGAAAAGAATGCTTTCAAATAAAATTCAGTAGAAATTTTCGAAGATTTTTTTTTATTATTATTTAATTGAGTTCACTGAAACGTTGCCTGGAGAAATAAATTCTATTTGAAATTATGAACGCGCTAACCAAAATTTTAGTTTCCAATTAAAAATTAAAAAGTATTTCAAAAAACCCTTAATGTATCCCTAATCCATAAAAATGAAATAAAATTCTTTGAAGTCCAAACTGAAAAGAAATTTATTACTATGAAGATAGCTGGTGAAAATCTCATTTGTAAAATTCCGGTACTCTTGTTATATAACATATAAAATGACGGTCCCAGTTTTTTTTTAATAAATTTTAAATTATGTGGAGAACTCCTTTAGGAATAATTTTACTGACAATTACATACATTTTAAATTACAATAAATCTTCTTTGTACTTTTTAGAATTATTCAGTTTTGTTACATTAAGATTTTGCATTTCTTTTAAAGTAATCTGCGAAATTTTAAGAGATTTTTCAAAATTTTGGTGATTATTATTTATCTAAAAACGCTATATAGTTATGTTAAGTCCATTTCGTTCAGTTTCAAATATATTTGTATGTTTTTAAAATTTAATAAAGGATCTACCATTAATTAATTTTAAAGCACTCAAAGCTGATTGGACTTGGTTTTCTCTATGGTGTTAAATTATTGGTCTATGAAGCATTTTTGGCTGTACTGGAACGACTAGATGCCAAATATCTATTTAACTAAAATTAATTAACAAGATGAAATTGCTTCAAAGTAAACAATGATTAAATGCCTAATGCAAGGTGTTTAATTATGTCGCTATAAATGTTATTTAATATAGGTTATTATATGATATACATTGTTAAAAATTTAAAATTATTCAAACCATTTGTTTTTTAAAATGACTTAATTGAAACTGTCTATAGTTCTGGTATGCATGATTAAATAAAACCCTGTTTAAGAACCCTGGATATTTGGGAGTAGATTGAGAAAAAAATATTTAAAAAATACATAACAAAATTCGATGTAAATATGAATTTGTTTTGATATTTTTTTTTCTGTATAATAATTTAAAAACTAAAATTATAGCTGTATTTTATAGTAAATAAAAAATTATATACATTTTAAATTTATTCCAGTCGAATAAATCTAAAATAATTCTTAAAGCAAAAGTGAATTAATTTAACGATGTAAATATATTTAAATTTGTGAGATCAAGTTAATTATATTAATAATCTAAATCATTATTTCTTTGTAAAGATAATGTATTATACATTAAACATACAAGAGGAAATACAAGATTTGCATAAAAGAAAGAATAACACACATCATAAATTTCTTTTGCTAAATATAATTCTTAGCTTTACCTAAAAGAAATAATCAGATGTTTGATGTATCCATAATAAAAATGTAATACTTCACTAATTATTAAATGATCAAAAATATAACAAAGCATTATTTATTCAATCAAAAACTTTTATTATATTCAAAATTGTGCATTATTTTCATTATAAATTCCATCTTATTCTTTTATTGGAATACACATTAAACTTACAGATTTTCATTACTGTCACTGTACAATATTGTGTATTATTTTCATTAAAAATTCCATCTTATTCTTTTATAAGAATTATATTACACACTCATTAAACTTACAGATTTCTATTATTTTTTTGTACTGTTACTGCACAATAGTGTTTCCTTTTAATGTTTATTTATATTTCTCAGAATTTGGATCCTTATTTCACAATATTTCTAATAAACATCGTTCTTTTGTTTATGGAACTAATTGTTATTTTTCAATTTTATCACCCAAATGAGTTTCATGAACAATAAATTCTATTTGGTTTGCATTGAATTAAAATAACATTGCACCTACTTTCCGTATAATTTCAAGAAAAATAAAGAATTAAATCTGTTGTTGTTGTTGTGACTTATGGCACTTTACAAGCCCGCAACAATTATCTGTCAGAGATTTAAGCTAAGGGAGCGTCTCTTGTTTTTAAAGTAGCGCCAACTAGGATCAAGAGTACGACGTAGCTTTTTCATGCGTCACATTCGCTTGCACAACCCCTTTTCACAGGGGGGGGGGGTACATTCACACATCTCACAGTTAGAACACAGAAGAATAGCAACCATGCCCGAACCGGGACTCGAACCCGGGACGACCAGATCACGGGGAAGATGCGCTATCCATATGCAAGGACGGCAGCAACATTAAATCTAAGAATATATTGCAGAAATCAAACAATGAAGATACAAAATTATTCGTTTAATTAATTAAACCTGGTAAATGTTAATATCTATAGTTAAATGCAGTATATTAAAACAACGATAATTTTTAACTTTAATGTTAATTCCAATAAATAAATTTTTTACTGATATTGTAGACACAGACTTTAAATTAATTTCACATTTTGAAGATAAAAATTGAACCAATATATAACAAATTGTATTTGTAAAATTAAAACATCAATATAGACTTTAAAAGAAACTTTTTAAAGAAAAACATATTCAATGCTCTTTTTTTAGCTGATTTGAAATTTTAACACTGCTTAATTAAAAAGATATGATATTTAAATAACAATGAAATAACATTCATTATTTTGTTTTTATATCTGCATTCTGAATAATAATTTAATATCAATGCCTTTACATGAAACGTAGTTTAATACAATTACATCATTTTTTTTATTATATAACTTAAAATATATTTAAAATAAAATTACATAAATCAATAATAAAAGTAATTCCTATTTTTATTTTTAAAGATATATTATATCATCTAAAAATATATTGTTGTTTTCAGGAACATTTATTCCACCGAATGTAATTTTTAGATACAAGTTTCTAAAAACAGCCATAAGTCTTTTCACAACAGTACATATTTATCAAAACATCAATATTTGCAAAACATTCGCAACAGAATGAAAGCCTCAAAGGAGGTGATCAATAACTCACATCATCCAAAATAATTCTGCAAAAGAAGGGAAATGCCTTTCTGGTTAAATTATCAAAAACATAATGGAATATTATATATTCCTTCAATAACCACTATCATACAGAAAAAAAGACATCCCCCATTATTTTTTCCTTCTTCTGATGAGTTCCTCCAATTCCTTAATGGCCCCAACATTAGGGAAAGGTGATGGGGTAACCATCTAGTTGAAAGGAATGCGCAGGCACTGCATTTGTGAAAGCACAGCACGTTTTAAAGATTTGGAGTTGAAATTCAACCCAGCGAAGAAAGATATTGAGGTTAGGAATGCTTTTATGTTCTTTTGACCACTCGCTTTCGATGATTTTATATTTTTCGTGCTTCTGGCGTCGTCTTTCGTCTTTGATATTCGAAATATAGAAAAGGAAATCTGGATTGAGAAAGTGAAATTAAATTAAAATATGATACAGACTTGGTTCTTCAGAATATTTCTCGATTCAGTGTAGCTATTTAAAAGATATGGATGGATAAATCCATATCTTTTATTATTCCCAAGTAATATTTTTCATGTTTGTGGGGAATATTACGTCAAATAATGGATCGCACTTAAAATAAGATTGCAACTCGAAACTTCATGGTTCATATCGAAATAACCAGAATGTAAAGGGTGCGTCTAATTAACACGAGATTTCAATTTGTCATCATTCGCACAATAAAGTGTTGGCAACCCTGTTAAAAAACATTTGACAGCTGATAGTTTAGGACTAATAAAAATGAAGCGTTACACGATAGAACAAAGTGTTAAATCAAGACGTTTTTCTTTAAATTGTTACATTTTTACTGAAACGTAAAGTAAACAGTATAGGGTTATGTATGGAATAACGCATAGAGCAAATGGCCTCCACAGCTTTGTTAGCACATACGCACTGTTTTGTCAAAATTTTGCATGATCATTTTGCATAAATGGGGCTGAATTTTCGTTGGATTCCTTACTTCAATGCACGCACGATTGTGGGCTTGTTGGCACAAACTTTTAACTTCAAATAACCCCATAAAAAATTCCAATGGTGTTAAATCACATGGCCTAGTGGTCAATTCTCAAATGTTTCGAGCTCTGGACAACCTGACTTTCATTATTTTTGAAATTTTGCTCAACAATGAAAACACATTGTTCTATCATGTTACACTCTATTTTTACTAACCCTAGACTATAAGCTGTCAATAGTTTCTAATAGGGTTGCCAACACTTTACTGCACGAATGATGGCCAATATAAATCTTGCATTAATTTTGGGACACTCTTTATTTTCAAAAATAGATGTTAATGAAACTAAAACTATAATACCAAGTCTTCTAATCTTATATTAATTATTCTTCCTTTTATAATTCAATATAATTATTATTATACTTTAAAATATATCTTCAAAGAAATGTATCTAAATAACAGATCTATATTGAAAAAAAAATGTGAATGAAATAGGAAAAATTCGAAGAACATTTCAAACAATCCAGACAGAAAAAAAAATATTTCATTTAAAAGTTACTTAAAGTAATGGTAACACTTTTTTAACGTCTGTTTTGATTATTTGTGCGTATAATGAAAACTAGCAAATCTGGTAGAGCTTACGAGTTCGTATATCGTTCTTTTTATACAGAAGTTTTATTTTGTATTTGTTAATGCATTTTGTTTCTGTTAGTAAATCGCCATTTGTTTCAATCATTTTTTATGATTTAGATTTAAATTAATCGTACTTGAACATTATACAGTTATGTGATCTCGAAATTCCCATTTTATTTACATTTTTTCGTATTGGATTGTAACAATAGTTAATGAGTTGGAATCACGTTTTATTTACATATTTTGTATTGGATTGTAACAATAGTTAATGATCTAGAGTCACATTTTATTCACATTTTTTATGCTGGATTGTAAAGATGGTTAATGAATTGGAGTCTGCTAATATTTTTTTCAACATTAGTTTTATTTTATATTTGGCATTACCTTTCCGTTGAAGCGCGTATTTCAGTGATTTCGGAAATGAATTTCATCATTCTTAATATGCATTAGCGTTTTTTCCTATAAATGCATTCATTTTGTTGCTCATTTAATCATATTTTTTTTTTACTTCTCAATGCCTATGTTTGACATAATCCATTATTTCATGAAGTTCAACTGCTTTTGTTCCATGTCTCATACGATAGGATTGTAGAATAACGTGGGCTATAAGTAAAATTTTATTTATGAAGCTCTCTGTCGATGAGCATGAGATTTGGAACTACAACATTCATTAGTTAATTGGTAAGAATGCAATACACACTATAACAAACTGCGAAACTCTGAATAATGAATGAACTGACAATAATATTATTTTAACTAAAATAGTATAAAAAATTATTTTTAAGTAAAAGTAAAATTTTGTAAAATATTATCTACTACACTTGTCTCTCTCATAATATACAAATATTATTATTTATAAATTTTTGTAGGGAGTGAAAGATTTTTTTTCTAGATAAAGGGCATTAAGTGTTCTGAATTTTTTTAATCGTTTTATTTTCTTAATTGGCGATCGATTTTATACTTTGTCTCTTTGACATGTTCCATTTCTTAGAATTCCAGGGAAATATGGATATGTCTATTCGTTTCATACTTTTCTAAGTATTCTATAGAATGCAAACTTTTATAAATTTACAGTAACATGATATATACATACAATAGAGACACATTCAATTTTGAGAAATTCATATACAAAACAAGTACACGAAAAAAAATTGCAAGAAAACCATTTTTAAAAAATCTTGCGACGATTAGATTTAAACCAAGTCTGCCTCAATGTGAGATTAAGTTACATAACTATATAATTATATAACTTAATAGTTATATAACTATATAACTTAATTATATAACTTAATAATTATATAATATAACTTAATAGTTAAATTATAATTTATATAATTAAATAATATAACTTAATAATAATAATTATATAACTTAATAGTTATATAACTATTAAGTGATACAATTCTATTAAATTATGTAGAATTACATATAAAGATGTTAATGTCTTCGAAATCAATCATAAGTTTTGATAATTCATTGGAGTGTTCATATTCGATGTAATGTTGATATTCAATATCAGATATTGTGTTGATTGCCGAAATTTCGAACTTTTGCTTATTTTATTTCGCAACATTTAATAGCTTAAGTTATTAGAGGAATTGCCCATCATAAAATCTCTTTTTGTTTGCCTGCAATATTTTTTTCATTCTTATATGATGCAATTCTCAAATGTGTTCAAGCACGTGTGCTTAATTTAAATGCAAAATTCTACTGTAAAAATTGTTTTGAATTGCATTAAGTTTAGAAAAAATATCATTTTGCATTGATACCATCATTCTTATACCTTAATTATATCTTAGTTCTTTATCAAAAAAAATTGTGAAAGTACTTTAATTTCATTAACTTTGAAACTAAAGTAAACAATTGACATATATTATAATCTAATAATATCTGAAATTGACGTATATAAAAATTTATTTTTAATTGCATTTTTATTTCTAAAACTTATGATTTTTAAAATTTTTGTGTTTATTCTCTTGAAAACAATGTCATTGAGCATGATTTCTGTTCATGGTGATTGTTAAATAAGTTTTTATATGAAGATCATTACAAGCATATCAATAAAATCTATAGCATTAATAGTTACCATGTAATACTACTGATATATCATTTATAGAAAAAGAAATAGTCGTAGCATAGTCTTTCTATTCTTATAACAATAAAAAAAAATCCGGAAATATTTTTCCCAATATGAAAAGATTGCCACCAATGAAAATGCACTATGGTGATTAAAGCGTTCACAATCTACATATTTCTTTGATTAGATAAAAACCATTTTTTATCAAATTTGACTATTCCTTAATTTTGATAAAATATCAAAATTGTAATTAAACCGACTAGAAATGAGAGCAATTAACATTAGTAAGTAATGCTCCCTTCGAAAGACTAGCAATATTGTATCACATAATTAGAATTTCTTTAGCGATAGAAGAGAAATTGCCATTTAACGATCATAGCTCTAACATCATTAAATAAATATTTTTTTCTTTCTTATAGGAATTTCTTTTTCTTTTTCCAGGAAAAATTAATTTCGTAGTGTCGTTTTCTACCATTTTCTACTTGAAATCGTTAAGAGCGGCCTCGTTTCTCAGTGAACCAGCAACACTTTGAACTCGAAAGGACTCTGAGGAAATAATGAGTACTCTTATTCCCTAATTATTTGAAATCGTATTTCAAAAGGAATTGACTGAGGAGTAAATTTTCATTTTGTGGTCTCTCAATTGATAAGGAGATCAGAAGAAAAACTTTTAAAAAAGTTATTTCAGATCATTTTTCTTAGAAGTTTAAACTCATTATCAAAATTTTACTCAGTCAAAATTAAGATGTTTAAAATTATCTCAGACAAATAGATTTCAATTTCTGAAATATTATCTTTCTATCGATGTCTCTGTTAAAAATATTTCTTTATTAGGGTTAGCTAGTAATATGAAGTAAAATTCTGGTATTACTTTATATGCTGCTCACGTAGTAAATATTTGTAACAGAGTTAAAAATATTAAAAATGTTAACTAAATATTAATTAATATTATATTAAAATATTAAAAATGTAAATTACATACTAAATAAAATTATATTTTAAAAATTTTAATTAAATATTGATTAAAATTATGTTTAAAATATTAAAAACATTAAAGAAATATTAATTACAATCATTTTCAAAATATTAAAAATGTTATTTAAATATTAATTAAAATTTTGTTTAAAATATTAAAATTGTTAATTAAATATTAATTAAAATTTTGTTTAAAATATTAAAAATGTTGATTAAATATAATTAAAATTATGATATTATTAAAAATGTTAGTTAAAATTATGTTCAAAATATTATGTAACTTTACAATAATTTCAATACAATTCATTGTTAGTGTCAGTTCTCAAATATAAAAAATCTTCGCGTTTTTGCGCATGCTCTAGGAGGCATTTATTCAGCCAAGTCAGGAATGAGAAGAAATAAAACTTATTTAATAGGGCAGAATTCAAGGTCGAGTTCTTACAAAAAAAAATGCACACATTTAATTGTGCATCGCCCCTTGGAGGATCTAAATCGTCATAAAGTACTAGTCTCAGAATCGTGAAACGAACATTTGCTATATTTGTTTTAAGCTTTTCTTCTTTTTTGTATAAAAGATATTTGTTATAGAAAGAATGCTTTTTGCATTTTTTTTATCGCAATTTCAGAGTTAAGAAAAGGAAGAATCCAATACACTACGACATGCATTAATAATTCAAAAGAAAATTTCAAAAATATGTTTGCCATTTCTCAAGGATTTTAAATTTGAACACATTAGATTTTAATTTTCTTTCAATATGTCGAAACTTTCATTGGAATTTATTTTAATAAAATCATTCAATCGTTTGGGACTTTTATAGAATAAAATGAACTTCAATAGAATATTGCAATACGTATATTATTTGATATGAAAAGCTTCTCAAAATCAAATTTTCTTAATTTAAATAGCTGAAAGACAAACTTTTAAAAATTGATATTCTAATATTGATTCCTTTATTTTTCATAAAAATGTAAGATCAATATGTTCAGTTAAAACAGAAGCATAAAATTCAAAGCAATTAAAAAGTATTATTCGCATCACATCCATTTTTTACGAAAAAATTCCCTGGATTCAGCAATTAATGCTTAAAGCTGTTCTTCTCTTTTTTGTGATTTTTGTGAATGTTATAATAATTTATCTTTGTTGAACTAAAGTTAATTGGATTTAATTTGTTTTTATTAAAATTTTTCAGCACAATATAAATTAAAGATTCTTTTAAAAAATGTACTAAAATACTGGAATTCTTGAAGAATCGAATTTTACTAAAATTGTTTAATTTAGACTCGAAGAAAAAAAAAGCCATACAATTATAATAGGAATTTGTTTCTCTGTAACAAAAAGGTGAAGGCAATACATTTTAGAAAAAAGAGGACATATTTTATTGACATTTTCACCTTGATAAGGAAAATATATTCAAAGACAATTTCTTTTATTCTCTACCAATATATTCATTATGAATTATAGAATTATAATACTGAACAATGTATAAAGAAAATAAAACATGACAGCATATAAAAATACAGAATATATTAACATATTTCTCTCCATGTACAACACATGTCCCGATGTCCCAGTCGAAATTTCTTTTTTTATTTCTTTATTATTCGCTCCAATACTTGCATCACAATTCGGACAATCATATCATATTTTTGCTCTACGTATTTTGTGAATATTGTGATATTTTTGTTCTACTTCAATTTCAGATATTAAGATGATTAACTGCACCACACTCTGGATAGAAAGTTCAAATATTGTTTTTTTAAAATTAGCATCTCTTAATAATATTATAAATCATTATAAATTATATATATAATTTATATAAAATAATATTATATAAATCATTATAAATTATATATATAATTTATATAAAATAATATTATATAATTTATTATAAATAATATATGCACTATGATAATATATACAAATAAAAAAAATCAGTAGAAAATTACTCTTGTGAGTTTGTAAAAATAAAATCAAAATAACCAAATGGAGTGGTCACCGAACGTTTCTCACATACTCTTTAATAAAGGAATTTCGGCATTATATAAAGGCATTCCGATGGTGAACAATAGTTGCAAAAGAGTCTATTAGCGTTCTATCTTTGGCGATTAATTTCTGGTATATGGTTAATACACAAGTACTGGAAAACCGAATATGAATGTGCTGTTTTTCATACCGATTGAGCCTCAAATTTGAGAAAAATTAGAATTTCAGCAAACAATCATACGCCATTTTTTTAATTAATTGGTTTTTTTAATTATTGCAATTTCATGGTAATGAAAATACAGATTGAATAGCCAACCCCATGAAGAATTTGGTTCGAAATTTGAAAATTTCCAACATTTGCGATGTTAAAAATGAACGAACTTTTGTAGCGACTTTTCTCCATCTAACTCTTTTCTTTCCATAGTTACGGTGTTAATTTATATTCGGACAATCTTCTTTTGAACAGATTTCGTTCAAAATTAATAGAAATCTACAAATTTGGAATAGAGACCAAATAACAAATTTAATCGTTTTTTGCAAGAAGCGTTTTTGAGTTATATTGTTTACTGACAGACAAAATCCTAAAAATGAAACTTTTGGAGTCTGGAAGATCTAAAATGTGGAAATTTGTCAAAATCTTGAGAGTGATGTTTTGATGATTATAATGTTCTCTCTTAGTATACTTCATATATGATAAAAAGTTAACAAAAATAATGGAAGTAAAATAAATAATGTTTATAATGGGTAAAAGGAAAAACAATTAATAAATGGTTCCATATCTTTCGACATTTTATTATCTACAATTATTGCGAATCACAAGAAATCACGAAATATGTGTTACCTGTAAAAATTCATTTTTTAATACCAAATCATTTATTTGGTAAGGTGAGATATTTTTCAAGTTCATACCCACAAACTGGCACCTTATAAAACTATATGTAAACTAAATGTTTCCATAATATGTCAGGATTATTTTAGCATATCCGCAATGTAAGTTTTCTACTAGTCTGTTAGGTCATAAAGGAAATGTTAAGAATATAATTATAAAAATTAAAAAAAATATCGAAACAGATTTTAGATATTAAATAATTTGTTTTGCTTTTACGTCCTATAATCTGTTTTAAACGATACATTCTATTTTTCAAAAAAAAAGCATCCAATTCTTTTAATATTGAATATTAAAATTTCATTTCATCTTTTCATGGTAGTATGTTTACATGGTTGTAACTGGAAAAACACTTCAGATTTAATATAAAATAATTATATCTTAAAGAAGGGGGGATAACATAATGATTCCAGGATTTGATTAATTTTAATTCTCTTTTTCATCTTTATAGGAAGCGAATGAAATAAAACATGGTCAGCAGAACTAAGAAATACTTAAGAAAACAATCGTGAAGTTAATTAAATAGTATATTACGCTAATATGTCGCATCTTCATAATGTTACGTTTCAATCTATCTTTCTTTTCATTTCTTATTAATTATTCATTTATTTCTATACATTTAATGGGAATCTTTTACTAAGTTTCAATAAGTCCTATTAATTGATAAAAAAGATAAATATTATGGCTTTTTGTCTTCTTATAATTTTCTATTAACATCTTGAACGGGAAAATAAACTTAATAAACAATGCCAAAAGGACGGCAGAAATTCCGAACAATTTTCTCTTTGTTTTCCCCGGAAATCATTTCATTTCTTTTCTTTTCTTTTCGTTCGTAATGACGAAGAAATTAATGAGAAAGCGGAAATAATTAAATTCATTTCGTCTCGGAATTTTTCTCCCCCATTTTGTTCCTCAAAAATGAATTCTTCATAAGGCAGGAAAATAGTTAAGAGTGGTTTACTTTTCCCGCTGCATCCTTATCCTTTCGACATACAGAAAAAAATGTTCACTTTTCGTAGTGATATTGCTCTTTAAAGAAATTTTTGCATCTTTGAGACGGTAAATTTAGGACTTATTAAAGTATTTGACACAGCTCTGATGGCCACAAAAGAAATTAACTGCGTCTTTTTAAAATTTATTACATAAAGACATCAAACAAGATTTGTAATTAAAACTCTATTTGTTAAACAAAGCAAAATGACTACTTTTGAGTTTCCAATAAACGCAACTTTTGAGTTTCCATAAGTATTGTTTTCTTGACATATTTTAATTTTAAATAGTTGCCATGGAGATTCAATCAAATATTTAGTTTTATAATAAATTTGTCATTTATTAAACATTTGTTAAAAAAGACCTATATTTTATTTTGTTTGTTTCTTCATTATTATAGAATTTAACTTAAGATCAAACACAAATGACTTTTAAATTTATTTACAAAAAAATTTAATACAATTTAATCGTATGAGATTTGAATTTTCATCAGTCTCTATTTCTATGCAAAGGTGTAAATAATAAGGAACAACTATTATGTTAGAGCTTATTAGAATGTGTTTGGTTTTTATTTAAGGAATGCAATTATTAAATAATTAAAAGATAAGGAATTCTAAAGTTATTGAAGCTAGCTATGACGTCATGTTATATTTTCTTTCTAAAAATGATTTTAAAAACGTAGAACTACTTAGAAGTAAAGCATCTTAATTTCACTTGATTTAAAACTATCATTTACTGTGTCACAATAGGATTTAAATTCACTTTAATTAAAAATACTTGCCTTTCAGACACTATTTATTTCTAGAAAGGAATTTAATTTAGGAAGGAAAATTACTTGCAAGCACTTTAAATAAGTAATTTAAATGAATTATAAAGAATTATGTCGTACATCAAACCAAGAAATGTATTGCATGTGTTATACCATAGATAAGAAATTCCTTGTAACTATGAAGAGCGATATGACAAAATTATTTATAAAATATAAAATCCAGTTATTACAAATGAACGTATTTCAGTGAGATTTAAGATATTAAGCAATTTTACAAAGAACTGGATTAATTAAATTTTAAACTCAAATAATTCGGAGACAACATTTTTTTTTTTTTTTTCAATTTAAGGAACTACACTAAAATTATTAAGTTGAAAAACATGAAAGAAAAGAATTAACTGATAAATAAATAATTTATAAAAATTAAATTCCTCACTATGTTTAATTAATAATTAAAGTATAATTTTTTTAATAATTTTTAATGTTTGCGGATGCTTTACTATTTATTGCTATGTAACGAAAAAATAGATTGAATTGAAGAATTGATTATAACTTTATTTTATTTTAACAATATTAATTTTGTTGTTTATTTTTTTAAGTTATCAAAATTACGTACATTTATCTGCTTTTATACAAAAATAAAAACTTCATAAAATATTAATTTTAATAAAAAAACACAAATTTTGATTAACGTATTGTAACAAGGAATGTATTTAAATAAAGTGCATTATTAATTAATAATAATTTATAAAGAAATTACATGTTTGCTCTAATTTTGGAAAAAGAAAATGAATATTTTACTTGGCTTGATTGAAATTCATTATAATTGATTCTTCATTAAATAAATAAAAAGTCACTTTTATTTTAGAAAAATATAAGTAATTTAAAAACATTTTACTACGATTTTAATTTATATATAATATTTGATGTCATCATTATGCAAATAGTTGGCATCACATTAATCATTATATAAATTAAAACTTAATGTTCTTATTTTTTTATGAAATGAAAAACCATTTTCATTAGATTTTAATTTTATACATGAAAAGCTTTTACACATAGCCTACATTTTCTATATGGAACTTTATTCATTTGAAAAACTAAAGCGATGAATAAATTCTTTGTTCCTCAGCTTAAAAAATGGCCCTAATCAATCAATACCAGTCAGTCACTTCTCAAGTCAATCTTCTTCCCTATGTTCGGGTCTCTTGAGGTGTCTCGCTTCTGGTACTGTATCTGTGGCATTCAGAATAATCCTAAAAGGATAATGAGCTTACCTCCCGTTCCCCAGCAAGTGTGAATGACAGGTCCATCACGGCCTGCCAGTCTGGACTGCGGCGAGATGTCGACGTGCCATCACTTTGATGCACGAATAAGGTGGAAATGAAAGATCTGATTTGGTATGTCTTTCAGAAGAAGAGATTTGAATCAGTAGAGCACGGTTAAGAGGATAACTTACTTTGTATTTGCAAATTTAGTAACTGGATAATGAAATTGATTTTTTACCACTACCTAACCACTTCCTGAAAGTTTACGTCTATTTTTGATGGTAATACATAATGTACATATTTCAGAAATAATTTATCCGTGCTATTATAGCAAAACAGTAATTTCTATGGGAAATATACATTTTATTTTGTAATCATAATGTTCCATTTCCTGTTTCATGAAATTTAAAGTATCGAATTCATTAATAATTTACTTAAAGTATAAATAATTAAATTAAAATTCATTAAAAGAGTGAAGTTCACTTTTTTTTATGTCTTAATCTAAAAGCTACGGAATTATTCATCCTGAATGCAGCTCATAAAAAATATATGCCATTATGTCCTATTTAATCATAAAATAGCTTTAAACATTCTATTCCACTTATTTTACAATCATATGGAATGTCAAGAGTTTAGTTTCTACAAAGTATGTTTAAATAATTAGCTATGCTAATTATTTAAATGCAAGTGCTAAATGCAAGTGAGTATATATATATATATATATATATATATATATATATATATATATATATATATATATATATATATATATATATATATATATATATATATATATATATATATATATATATATATATATATATATATATCAGAATTTTTTTCAATTCATTCAAATAATTTTCCAATGCATCAAATTTTAAATTAATACTAAAGCCAGACTTTTGCATTGAGTAAAAATGCACTATGTTATTTTAAGTTAAATACAATTTGTATTTTTTATTAAATTTAAAAACATTAAATTGTAAATTTTAATTTATATAATATATTTATATATTTCTTTATATATAATATAACTACATACGATATAATATATTATTGTAATAAGATGCCAATAAAAATTAAATAAGATGTTTAAATTATATTTTGAAACAAAATTTAATATTGCTAATTAAAATTTAAAGTAACTAATCATTAACAATTTTTATGATCAATGACGTATAAATGATTTTTTAGTAGTGACAGATTATTCTTCCTAAAAAATTTTGAGTACGGCATATTTTATTTCATAAAATTTTGCTAATGAATTATAACTTTCTATGAAAAATCGAGTACCGAAACTTTTTTTTTTCATATTTCTTTCGATTTCAAATGTCACTGAATGTACTTTATTATACATTAAACTCCCTTTGATAAAGTATTTCTAATAATTTCGAAGTAAGAGGATTCATTTCCCGACAGTCCTTTGACTTTCAAAAGTTCTTTGAACTGATTGAGAAATCTCTTTTAGAGATTTATAGAAGAAACACAGTGTTATTATCTTTCATAGAGTAAAAGTATGATGAGAACAGAATGAACTTCCTTAATAAAAAAAAAAAAAAGAAATAAGTCATCTAAAAGTAATTCAACTATGCTGATTATACGACAATTTCCTTTTTGCTATCAAAACCTTCTAAATACAATCAACAATGTTGAAATCTTTCAAAAGGTTAATGTTTTTGGAAGCTTTATTTCAATAGTAATTACATTTAAGTACACTTTACAAAATTCGAAAAAATTCAGCACGGATATGTTACTTTAAAGAGTTTGAATATCTTAAACTGTAGAATAGGGATATGGAATAATATTACCTAATATTACAGTTATGAAATATGGAAGATGATAATATGGAATAATATTACCTAATATAACAGTTATGAAATATGGAAGATGATAATATGGAATAATATTACCTAATATTACAGTTATGAAATATGGAAGATGATAATATGGAATAATATTACCTAATATAACAGTTATGAAATATGGAAGATGATAATATGGAATAATATTACCTAATATTACAGTTATGAAATATGGAAGATGATAATATGGAATAATATTACTTAATATTACAGTTATGAAATATGGAAGATGATAATATGGAATAATATTACCTAATATTACAGTTATGAAATATGGAAGATGATAATATGGAATAAAATTACAGTTTAGTCTGCTGGAAGTTTTTTCATTGAAAATTTATCTTTAATTTCAAATTCCTATTTTGATAGAATTTTTTATATGACATTGTGGCCAATTTTTTATTCATATTAAATTTGGCTGGCAATTGACGTTGCGCGCAAAATTAATTTGATTATTGGAATCTTTTGCACATCTTGATTTCGGTATTTGTATAATTTGTTTAAGTACAGGGTGAAATATAATATGTTGTTAAATTTTGTATTACTTGACATTTGATATTTACAACGTGATTACGAAATTTCTTGTGAATGTTCAAATGTCAAAAAAAAAAAATGTATGTTCGACAATATGTTACTGAAACATTTATCACATTTTCTGTGCAATATATTTATGTTATTAGCTTATCCCACATACTTATTTTAATAATAAATGCTTTTTTAATGCATAATTTTTTAGAATTATGTCAAGTTGCCAATTACATTTATTTACAATGGTATATATGTTTTTAGAGGTTCTTTACTGGAAGATTTCTTTGTAATATGATTTATGTCATCTAAGGTAATGGATCTGTTAGATAATCTAAGAGGCAGTGTATCTGATATATATATATATATATATATATATATATATATATATATATATATATATATATATGCCATTTTTCAATTATAATAATACAGATTTGGAATATCTCCCCATATCGTAAAATTTAACTGACTAACCGAACACTGAATAAATTTTATAAGGCACAAAAAAGTATTTATTGATTTATTACACGAATTTATAAATATAACTTGTGTAACCTTAGAACATTTTTAATGGCATTTGTCTTGTCTTCCTAGCCAGTTCTCAGAAATAAACCGTAAACGTCTATCAACAGAAATTATAGAAAAATAGATTATTTCAGGAATTGAAAATTATTTTTAAGGCAACATATTGACTGTGTAACATTATTAACTTTATAATTTTTTTTTATTATTAAACGAGACTTTTTTGGCAAAATGTCTGAAGAAACTTTGGATAAATATTTTTGCAAAACTTCTTATAATTGGAAAAGCAGCAGAAATTAAATTTGTCTAGTTCTAATTATAATAAATTCGTTTTAAAGGAAATGTTTAATTACGAAAAAATGATATACTATCTTTCTGTTATTTTCATAAAATGATGAAATTTGAGAAAACAAGCTTATTTTTTTTATATTTTAGTGGTCTAAAAATATCCTTTGTGAAATATATTATTTCAAATATTTAATTATTACATGCTGCATTTACTCAAAAATTATTAAAATGATATTTTTATCAAATGAAAATTATTAATAATATAAGTGAAGTAGTACCTATGTTTTGTAACTCACTAGAGCGAATAGCTGGATTCAGAGCAATCAAATTTTACAGAGATACGTTTTGGAAGATTAGAATAATCACATAGGAGTGGCATTTTGAAAATTTAAATATAATTTAAAATTAATTAAAATGCAAGCTTTACCATTTTTATTCATAATTTTTGAAAAAATCATAATCGCATGAAAATAATTTTTACACCATCTTAAAATCATGAAAATCACTTTTTTAAGGAAACAAATTTAGTTGGACATCTATTATATATATATATATATATATATATATAAGGCTATTTATATACACTAATACTTTTCATTTTTGTGATGCAATTCAAATCGTTTTCCTTATTAACATGTATATGAAATAACGGCTTCTTCCATTTTAAAGCCAGAGGAGGAAATTTTGGCTTATTTTTTTCATATTTTTATTCATTTTTCATATTTTTTCCTTTTCCTTCACATTTTGTGTTATCTATATGTTTCTCTTCAATTTCTTTTTTTTCATACTTTTTTCCGTGGAAGTTGTAAATAACATTAAGATATTTACTTAAAGCTTATTTACATTATTAATAATATATTATTCTTATATAAGATATAAAATACTGAATACTCGTATATTAGGAAATATTTCTAGTAACCTGAATATTTACAGCTATTTATTTTAACTCAATGAATAAGAGTTTTAAAATGCAGCTGATATGCTATTAGACGAAATATCAGGATTGGAATCAATTATGTGAAGAATAAAGAAGTCAATTCTGTGAATGTGGAATAAAGCATTAGATGAATTTTGGATGCAGGTTTACCGTTATGGGACAATGTCCACAATGGCATTTTCTCACTGAAAGTGTGTAATTATTTTTTATAAAAAAATTAAACAACCACATAAAACTAATAAGTAGCTAGCAATCATTTACAGTGGTTATCATTGAATTACAAATATATTTTTAACCTCAAAAAATTTTGAATGAAAGCAAGAAAAAACAGAAACACATTTTTAGATTCCATACAAATGCATGATATAAAAATATAAAATATTAAATAAAAGTAAAATAAAATGTCACTTATTTGCTTAAAATTGAAATTTAAAAAAGGCCAATTTAAGTTTAACCCTTAACTGGGGAGGTGAAATTTTAGGACTTAACTGGGGAGGTGCGGTCTACGAGACCGCATTTCATTTACACTCAAATTAAATTTTTTAAGGAATGATTAGTATGAAAAATTGCCAATATATTTTGCAGATATTTTTCTTGATATAAAGATATGTTTTAGAAATTTTTCAAAATATATTATCATTGAAAAAAGTAAATGCGTTGGAACAAACATTTTCTCCTCAAATTACATGTTACAATAATTAATATTCTTGAAAAAAGTATATTACTTTTTACTTTTTAAATCATATTTATTTTTACAGTATATGAAGGTATATAAAAACAATATAATGTAAAAATCGGCAATTATATGAAAAATAAAAAAATGACAATAGGTAAAATTGGCCCTTTTCTTTATAGGCTTGTGTGACTTTCATAGCGCGGTTTTCTAGGGCATTTTAAACATATAAGTTAAGAACTAGAATAAAAATCAACCTATAAATTCTGTATATATAACTCTTGGTATATTAATATATTTTATAAATTTTTCAAAATACATTATCACTAGAAAAATTAATTATGTTTGAACATACATATCAAAATCAGTTGAATGCGAACTTTCATCGAAAAACTCTTCTGTACAATTATTCTTATCACTAAAACCACTTTCTGCTTCATTTAAAAGTGTCTGGAGCACTGCTTCATAATAGGATCAGTAAACTGAATGATATTTCGGGCCCACGTTTTAGCGCCATCTTCTAAGCCTTGTTTATCAATGGGACACTGACAGGGAGATGCGGTTTTAGAGACCGCACTCGAAGAAATAACTGAATTATTTTTAAAAATATCTGCTGAAATCGGTTGAAAAAGTGCACGTGTATTCAAGGTCACAAAACAGGAAGCTACAGGGTCAATCCATTCAATTGAGCTAAAAATAGAATAGGGGTGACAGAAAATCCATCGCTAGCGGTCTCACAGACCGCACGTCCCCAGTTAAGGGTTAAAAATGTGGGCGATTTCATTTGCGACTATATTGTGATGATTTACTGCTTTCTACCCTTCAACAATAAATAAGTTTATTCAACACATGAAATAATGCAATAGGATAGAGAAAGAAATCTCATATATATTCTATTTAAAAATCCCATATATTAGTTGTTGAATGAAAAATAATTTAATTGTCCTGGAGTGCAATTGTTAAATTAATCTTTGATCAGGCGGAATAAATAGGAGTGTACTCCTTTAGATATGCTGGTATACTATAAAATAGTGAAAATAATGGTATATAATTTTAGAAACAATGATGCTTTTCCTTGACTCATTTGATCAAAATTCCATGCATATACGAAAGTTGCTACGTACGCAACAACCTTTCAAACCAGGGGTGTTCAAATGAAAAGGTACTATACGTCGTAACAACGTAACCTTTAACATATTTGCCTATGCCGCTATGGGTGAACTTAGCGAGACATCTAGAGATACAATTGGAGTCACCGGCGTAGATCGGAGCATGCGCGGGCGCCCGCATGTGTAGGAGACAGCAGCAGCTCTTAAGCGGCGGTCCAACGACCTGCCACCTCACGGATTTGGTCATAAATCTGACATCCAACCCACTGGGGGACCACACTCCCCCGTCGCCCGTGGTACGCCTGTAGCTTCCCGCAAAATCTCGGTAGATGGATAAACATCAAAGAACCGGAAAATTTGTTTGGGCTATGGGGGGGGGGAGGGAGTCAAAGAAACTGAGGGTTTTGAGCGGTCGAAAGGGGAACGCGTGCCGTCTGAAGATTTCTCTGGTCGTGGGTCCGCTGCCACAGGCGGGGGTGGAACCACGAAGGAAGGGTGACAGTTTTATGACCACATCTGTGAAGATCATCCGGCCGTTGGACCGCGGCTTTATGGAGAGCGTCGTTCAATTGAATTGTTGAATTCCTCTAGCACAGAAGAACTATTAACTCCGATGTGTATTTTGAGACACTCCGAAGACTGCGCAGAACAAAAGAACCGGACTATTATCAGAGGGCGTAGTTCTGCTCCATGATAACTCGCGCCCACACGTCTGCAGGGTAACACACGCAGAACTGATCAGGTTCAAGTAGGAGCAGCTCTACCATACGCCCTACAGCCCGGAGATGTCTCCCTTTGATTTGCATGTGTTTGTCCCCTGAAAAAAAAAAAAAAAAAAACATCTGAAAGGGAAGCGCTTCAACTCGGACGGCGAACTCAAGGACGCTGTGAAGGACTGGATCTCGTCATGGCCACACTAATTTTGGGAACAAGGAATCCTTCAGCTGGTTAATTAATGGGATCGTTATTCAGAGGCCTATGGTGCATAGTTTGAATAAAGTATTTATTTATATCCATAGTGTTGTTTCGTACCTTTTCATTTGAAAATCCCTTGTATATGCTTAGTTACGTTGATATGTTCATAGTTTTATTTATATAGCTCTTCGGATAATGGAGGACAAAACTAGATAAGAGTACATTGAAATATTAGTAGATTTTAATATAAAATTATACAAATCTGTAATTTTAATGTAATTACTATTTATATTTTCATTAATCAGTCTGTTTCCTTTTCAAGTTATCATATTCATGTACTATGAAAATTTGCAACATATTTTCAATGATGTTTTTGCAATCAAATTGTACTTTATGTTACAGGTACATCATTTTCAAGTGTGAAATTACGTACAGATAAAATTGCAAGGCCTTTTTTTCAGAATTAAGAAGGTTTCAATGATGGACATTTGTCAACATTTCATGGGCGAACTTTATAATTGATGCGTTATTATATATAATACCATTATAAATCAAATTTCACATAAGATAATATAGGGAAACGGATGCTGGAAAAGCACTATATGCTATGAGCAAAAAAACCCCGTTATTATTTATTACTAATTATGATACTGCATAATGCATTCTTCTAAGAAATGTGTAAAATATTATTATTTTAACAGAAAAAGGAAGCAGAAATAGTCAATTGTATATGAAATTAACTAGGTAAATTGCTTAACATCTACACTCATTTAATACACTCATTAATAATTCCATTCCAAACGCCAAAGAAATTCGAGTGAAATCCATGAATAGTAAAGCTGTTCGATGAAGAACTACCGATTATTAATGTTAGATGTTCGTATTTCGTATAATTGCTGCTCCTACCTCGGAACGCTCAGATATTGGCAAATTTAGTGCCTCCAAAGTAGCCGAGGCTCAACGTATGCGTTCTACTGGTGCCAAGATGAATGATCGGATTTAATTAACGATTCTCATTTAAATCACCCGTGATTCTAATTCAGAATAACATGGATTAATTGATGTAGGATCCTCGGATGTGAAGTTCCTGTGGTTCCGAATAAAGGGATTCAAAATGGGAAATGAAATTTTTAAAAGGAAGTAATTTTCTGCAATCAATAAAGGGCATTTTAGTTCCTCCAACCGAAATTCCCATCTATTTGAATTGGCTCATTTAACACGAAAGTGTGTTCGAATTTCATAACTGGTTCGAAATGAATTCAGCGTCTGGTTAAGATTTTTAAAGTAGTCGGGAGGCTTCTGTGAAGTAATCAGTTGAAATTCTTGTGGTTATAAATGGTCCTATTTGATTAATGGTACCATATTTTGCAAAACTGAGTCTTTTTGAGTTGGAGGCTTTATTAACTTTGCTTAACCGAACTTTGTGTTTATTGAAGTAAATATTTAAAATTTTAGCTTGCAGAGAGATTTATGTTTAAAATCTTCAAGAGTAACCTGCATTCAGTTCATGAGAGATGTAATTGTATCGACTTCATCGATCACGATTCGACATTCGGCTGTTGTTATTTGAAAAATAAATGTTCAGTTTGCTGTTGTGGAAATAATTGAAAACTCTGCATGATTAGATATTGCAATGGCACATTCTGAAATTTAATTAAAGTTATTAGTTGTATAAATTGCTTTCGAGTTAATTATAAAACACTTAACTTACTTTGAAAATGATCCATTGTGGCATAATAGCCCTCTATGTTGCATGTATATTTCTTTTATGTTATTTGCATATATTTTTATCCCATCCTTTTACTGATACCATTTATAGGAAGAAAAATGAAATGGCCAATGCTTTAAAAGTACCCTGTTGTTTAAATGTAACCCTAAATAATGTACCCTAATATTTAAATGCAATTCGAAAAGAAAAAAGAACCCTTGAATTAGAAAGTTTGTAAGATCTTGATATTTCTAAATTCCTTAGTTAATGAAGGCACAATTTTGGAATTATATCTGTCTGTCCGTCCATGAGCAGGATAACTAAAAACTTCTTGAATATAGATGCATAGAATTCATATTGGGGAAGGGGGTAAATTCATAAAATTGTATATGGAAAAATTTCGGGAGTGTACCCCCGTTGTATTTTTCCTTTCCTATTGAATGAGTCAAACTCCATTTCACTGTTGCAATTAAACATAAAAATAAATTGTGATATTACTTTTATTCTTGGTTTATTTTTTTAAAAAATCACATTTATTTTATTGAATTATATATGGCATATTCAATCCTGAAATGCAAGAAAACTCAAAAAATAAAATAATGATAATTTTGATGAAAAACTCAATTTAATCTTTCACAGTCCTTGCTTCAAAATTATTTTTTAACAAAAATGTAGATTAAATATAATTTTATATAATGGAATCGGAAAATGCCCCTTATTAAAGTAAAAGGAATCAAACTGAAAAATTTGTAATATATTTTCAATTTATTATTATTGAAAATTTATATCAGACTCAAAATAATAAAATTGATTACCAAAAAATATATTGTTATATTAAAGAAAATAGAATTACTTTGTGTAAAATAATAGGGATTCCAGATTTACAGTAAAATTTCTTCATAATCATATGTTCAATTCATATGACACCAAAATGTTCTTGGTATAAAATTCGCAATATGGAATTAATTCAATTTAAATACTGTTTGATGTCTGGGACTAAAAATTATTACATTACTATTTAGTCTGGGACTATACATATATATGTGTGTCTGAGATTTGTATATTGAAATTGCGGACTGGCAATTATTTACCGATAGCTAACATATGAATTTAAATTTGAAGTAAAATTTCTTCATAATCATATGTTCAATTCATATGACACCAAAATGTTCTTGGTATAAAATTCGCAATATGGAATTAATTCAATTTAAATACTGTTTGATGTCTGGGACTAAAAATTATTAATACATATATATGTGTGTCTGAGATTTGTATATTGAAATTGCGGACTGGCAATTATTTACCGATAGCTAACATATGAATTTAAATTTGAAAGTCTGGAAAATGGAATAAACCTTATATCATTCAATTTATATTATCCAAACACTGGAATTTTAATAATTTCTAAACATATAACTGATTTCCTTTACAAAGGATAAGCCTTATATATTTCAATGGTAGCGAATTCTATCGAATAGTTAATATTTTGATTACATGAATATTCGTTATGAGTAGTTATAAATTCTCAGCAAATGCATATCATTAATTTAACTGGCAATAGTTGGAAACGTCTAATATTATTCGAAACCGCAATATCTTTACGAAGCTGATTGAAGTCACCCCAGCTTTACTATAGTTAATATTTATGCAAATTAATAATTAATTATTTAAACTAACAATTGATTTGACAGGAAAATCTACAACATAGATAGGTACCTACCTAAATTAAATGATATTTAGGCATTCAGTTTAAAGAATGATTATGTTAAGTATGGAGCTACAATATGATAAAATACATTTATATTGATTAAATTATAAAATCGGTTTTGATTTGCATTATTTTAAATATCTAAAAAGTCAAATGCAAAAAGAATAATTTGGACGATCACAAAAAATTATTTCAAAATAAAATATAATGGTAAATTTCCTATCGCATGAGTATAATTTAGATGTCTGCCAAAACTTATGACACCTAACGATTTATTATAAAAATATGATTAATAAGTAAAATACAAGCAATAATTTCATATAACAATGCAAAATAAATAAAATAACATTCAAAAATAAGTATAATGGTGAATTTTCTTATCGCGTAGTACATTTTAGAATCAGCAGAAGCTTATGAAATCGAAAGATTTATTTAAAATAAAAAATACCGATTAATAAATAAAGACAAGCAATAATTTCATATAACAGTTTAAAAAATAATAAAATAAATAAAATAGAATTCAAAATTAAGTATAATGGTGAATTTGCCTATCGCGTAATACATTTTAGAATCATCCGAAACTTATGACACCGAAAGAATTTTTTAAAAAAAATATCGATTAATAAATAAAAGGCAAGCAATAATTTCATATAACAATAAAAAAAATAGCATATAATATAAAATTAAATATAACGGTGAATTTTCCTATTGCGTAGTACATTTTAGATATCAGATGAAATTTATGACACCGAACGATTTAAAGAAAAAAAAACATCGATTAATAAATAAAAGGAAAGAAACAATTTCATATAACAATGCAAAAAATAAAATAAAATATTTTTTTAAAAATAAAATACTAACATCGATTTTGAAAATTGCATATATTTTTATTTGATAAGCAACAGTAACAGCAAAAAATAAATTTTTGTTTATTTTAATGAATAATATACATTTTATTAAATGTTTTTATCATTCATTGAAAGGACTTTTTAAATCTAACTAAGAATGTGTTGTTTTTATTACATAAAAGTACACAAATTCATAGTTAACAAGCTGTATTGATTAAAAGTACTTATTAATAAAAAATAAAAAATACATATTTAAAAATGTTGAATATTTTTTTTATGAAAGAAATTGTTTAAAATTAGTTCAGAAGTATAGAACAGGAATTTAAGCACTTTTCGAAAAATGTAGCAGTTAAAGCAATTTAGATTCTTCATTCTACGTTTGAAGCGGCAAACGAAAAATGTAATAAAGGAAAAGTGCCAGTAACTTTTCGAAACTTCTTAAAATATGCATTTCTCTTTTTTTTAAATAACGAACATGCCGAGTCGTCATGAAAATATCTTCGCATTTATACCTCACCGGCAAGAAGAAGAGGATTTACTTTTTTTCCAAAGCCCTCTCTCTTTTTTTTTTCGTCACTTCGACGAAAGTAATATGACACTTGAATGAAAGACTTTCTGCGTTTCATTCTTTTTCTCAACTCAAGGTGAAAATGGTTGAAATATATCGTTGAAATGAGCTGGCTTTGTGGTTTCTTGTCCCTTTCATCATCAGGCTTCCAGCATGAAACAAGAACTTTTGGAATGGGAGTGAAACATGAACGGAGGAAAATATTCCCTGCCTTAGTGGAAAACAGATCTCACTGCGTCAGGTGTTTTTATGACACAAAGAAAGATGAAAGAAATGTGAAAGTCTGGAGCGTATTGAATGCAATGTTTTTACAAGCAATCAGTAGATTTTTTTTTTATTTAACAACGAAGCATTTTTTATTAACATATTACTATTTATTATTAGCACATTAATAATTAAATTTTTATTTAACCATCAGAAATCTCAAATACAAACTTTGTATTAGTTATAATTTTAGACAATAAAAATTCGCTTTTAGATATTTTATATATATAAGTTAATGGCCTCCAAAATTTTCAATTTCAAAAATCAGACATATAAAACGTGTTGAATTATTATGAATGATGATATTTGAGAAAGATATGATTAAAATGTTAATGAAAGGTGTATTTAAGAAAAAAATATATAATTATGATTAAAATTTAGTTATAAAATCTGATTAATTGATTGAGATTAATCAGTTTGAATTAGAATTTCAATTTTTGTGAGTATTCATATTATCGTATTATTTGAATCATTATTATATCAATCAATATGGTCTTTTTTATTAAGTAAAGATTGCTTCAGCATAGTGTTTTTCAAAAACAATGGATTATTTTATATTCTAGTTTTCAATTTTAAAATCATAAAATAGAAGCCATTTTGCTAATGTAGGAAGTTATATGTATATTTGGATAGCCATAAATTTAAATTTATAATACTATAATAAAATATGCGGCCTTATAATGAAATAATAAAATATATGGCCCTAGTGAGAAAGAAATCTCATTGCGTCAGGTGCTTTTATTATAAAAGATGAAAGAAAGTTAGGAATGTAAGTTTTTACAAGCAATCTTTAGGATTTTTTTTTATTTAACAATAAAGAAATCTCAAATACAAACTTTGTATTAGTTATGATTTTTGACAACAAAAATTCACTTTTACACATATCATTTAACAGCTTCGAAAGTTTCTCATTTCAAAAGCGAAATATTTAAAATGATTCGAATTATTCTTAATGATTCTACCTTAATAATTAAACGATTGAATTTTTATTGATTATTTTTTAAGAAAAAAATAATTATAATAAAAATTTGTTTTTAAGTTCTGATAAAATAATTGAAATCAATCCAGGTTTCAATCAATAACAATTTCAATCAGCAATTGAAATCAATTAGGTTAGATTTTCAGTTTTCTGTAGTGGTTCACAGCATTTGAATATTTTAATTAAAATCAAGGCATTATAATTTTGTGATTAAATAAAAATGCTTCAACGTGGTGTTTTACAAAACTCGGGAAAGGGGGTTGTAATAAAATAAGTTTTAAAATATTTTTTTTATTAATAATTAACACAAAAAAATAAGTTTTCAATTTTGACATCATAAAGTAGAAACCATGATGTTAAAACCGACTGTAGAAAGGTCTAAGATGCGTTATTTAGATTTTCTGCAAGAATAAACAGAAATATACAATATATTTTTTCTTATAATTTTTAAAACAAAGCTGATTTTTTTCAGTCAACTAACGATTATATTTCATATCGTTCACAATAAAAACAAAGAACTGTCTTTATTGTAGCAATACAGTCATTTTTCTAGTTAAAAATAATAAAAATATTTTATGAATCTGTTGGGCTAGTTAAATATTACATTTAGGATGTATCATTTAAAAAATTAAATCTTGAATTATAAATATACTTTAAATATATTACCTGAAGCATCGTCAATGTCACATTTCCAAAATTTGGGAATTAAGTTATTGTAAAATGCTTACAATAATTTAAAAATTGCATATTTAAATTTACAAAATGCAGAACATATAAATATTTTTTGTGAAAAAAAAAATACTTTGTTTCAGCTCAACGTTTTCAGTTCAGAATGTAAATATTAATTTTCTAATCTTTTTTTTAATCTAAAAAAAATCAATGTCAATCAAAAATGTTCAGTAAAAACAAAACAAAACTCATATTTTTTTGCCTTTTTTATTGTAGAAAGTTTCCTATATACTTATTCAAGAACCCATTTTAAAACAATTTTAAAGGATACTTTCTAAAAATTGGAACTACGGAGCAAATGTTCAAAATTAAAAGAATTCATATATCATTATGAATTAAAATGAAATGATAGCATTTTAAAAGAAAGATTGGTTAATAATATACATATAGTGATCTAAAATATTGCAAACTTATTATTATAAGAATCCCATTTTAATTAATTATGACAAACATACACTTAAATTAAATGATGCAATAGAAAAAAATATTGGAAACGCTTCATCGCTAGTTTATTAAAATGGAAGAGAACCTCGAAACTTCGATACTAGATATTCAAGAAAGGAAAATAAATATTTATTCTCGAAATAGAATTCTTTTAGAATAGTTTTTTTAGCTTCCTTTCATTTCTCGTCATCATCCGAAATGATTCTTGATTGCGCCACTAAAAGCCATTATCATCACCGTTCGTCGGAAAGAAATTCTTTTATTTTTGCTTATTTTGATCATTAATTCAATACGCAATTAGCTGGAAAATATTTACTTTCCAAGCAATGCAGGAAGGGAAAAGTTGCTAAAAAAAGCACTAGAATAAAAGATAAACATTAAGGTCTCTTGCATGGTTTGTACTTTTGCTATTCCTTTCGAATGTGTATCTATCTCTAATTGGAATTTCTCATCAAAATGCAACTGTAAAGCACATAATAATGGATGTATACAGCGAGTAATTTCTTTTGATTTTATTCCTTTTGAATGTTCTTCACTGTAAATTACTCTTTTTTTTCGTGGTAGTTTTATAATTATCTTTATAAATACAAATCAGAAATTCATTTTAGGATTAGAGTTCTCTTTATTTCATTCAAAGAGGAAGAAGATTGATGAAAAGCATAATAATTTAAGAGGAAATACAAAACAGGAATTTAACAATACCCACATCTGTCTTTTTATGATTTAAAAAAACAATGATACATAATTAAATATATCAGGAGATCTGAATTGCATTCTTTTGATTATTTGGAATGATTTTTTTTATGTATAGAAATGCAAAATTATTGTTCATAAGCAATCAATCTCCTTTAAATAAGAAATAATTTGAAATTCGTAATTATGTGGGTTCATTTTCCTATTCAACTAAGCAAAAATCACTGCCTTCTTTTCTTTAGTAATATAAAATGGCTTCGTAATTTAAGACTTAAAAAAGAAAATTAAATATTGAAAGATGTCATTGATAATAAATTGAAATCTGAATCTTAGTAATGCTGCTAATAATATGAAAATGTTTACTAAAGAATTTTTTTTTATAAGTTTTCGAATTTAAATCACTTTTTCGGTTACAAATTCATTCAAATTAAATTTATATTTTCTTATGTTTAAGAAAACATTGAAGAGTCCTACTTTGCGATTCATTTCCGTGATTACAATTTTCCCAGTGCGTCCATATTTCTCACTTAGTTGATTTTTTTTTTTTGTAAATGATATTTTATAATAATAGAACATTGCATTTTCTTAAGAATAATTCTTAAAATTTATTATATTATCTATACTTGACATATCTGGTATTAGCTCTATTTAAATAAAAATATATAAAATTTCATTATTTCATGCATATTTATGAAATTAGTTTTTAAAATGCGTTTGATCTAAAAGTTGTATTAATTTTAAAATGGTGAAATTTAACAGCAACCAGAACAACAACTTTACAATATAATCTTTTGATTTCTTTTTGTAACGATACAGAGAGGCAATTAAAATATACATTGAAACTCATATTTTAAATTAATAAAATTATTTTAATGAAGCACATTAATTTGCAATTTTACAATTTAATAAAATTAAATTTAAATTTGAATCATAAAATATTATTTACATAAAACGTGTATTAGGCGAAAATGAACAATAATATGAACATATAAGAGGCATTTAATCATTCAATTATTAGCTTGTATAATTTAATTTATAAAATGTGATTTAAGATACTAATGTAGAATGAAAATATGACTGAAGTTTAAATGCGAGCTGTATTTAAATAAAATGCAAAAAGTGCACTTAAGCACTTTTAAAATTCTTTAAAAGTATATTATACAAAATTAATTAATTAAAGTTACAGTTAATTTCCTTTTTCTTTTTTTATAAAATTAGAAAATTTCAATGGCGCTAAGTAGTTATTAATTAAGTACATGTTTGAATTGTTGAAACTCGGATACCCTTATTCTTCTACAAGATAAAGGGCTGTTTGAAACTTGAAAAAAACATTAGAAAAGAAAACTTGCTTTCACCGCAAGTGCTTGCGAAGAAAGATAGTTTTTGGACCTCGTGTAATATTCTGTTTTCGATAATCAGTGCTATATGCTTATGAAAATGTGTCAGTTTTAAGTATATAATTACTAGGTGTATTATAACTTATTAAATTATTTTCTCCCACAAATTGGAATTTTAATTACAATTTTTTTTCTATAAAATATAACAAATAATAAAAATTACTTATAATCTTTAAGTCAAATTGAATAAATTAAATGTTTTATATCGGTATTAACGAAATAAATTATATAAAGCAAAATTGTTTAAATTTGTAAGATAAACTTTCTTTTCCTGAATTTTTATTTCATTCCAAAAATACAATGAACGTTCAACATTTTTTTGGTATTATTTCGCCATTTCACCAGCCCCGTTTTTGGTGTCTCTTAGAATATAACCCTTTATAGTCGAAGAGATAATTCGATGCATAATTATTCACTTAATGCATGGACCTGTTTATTATACCAAAAATTAAATACACGAAACTGCTTTAAGTTGAGTTTCCTTGAGAAATGATTCTAAATCATTTTAACATTCTGTAAGTATTTTTAACAATTAAAATTGAAAAAAAAAAATAAAAAATGTCAAAATGATGCACTGTTTTAAATGGTGGCTGAGCGAATTTATTCGACTTCAATGGGATAGACATCATTACATGAATTCATAAAGATTAAAATTAATTTAAATTATGAGATATTTTTCAAGAATTGTATAATTAGGATTGTAGATAAACTTGATAGATAGAAAAGATGAAGAACATTTCTTAAAATTTTCAAGGTTTCTTTTTTTATTACTGGTAAGTATTTGCTCCTCAAACGCAATCCTTATAACTAAAACTAAAACTGTCTAACATTTAACAAACTATAAAGAATTACAGTAAATAATAACAAGGTGTTGCATTAAATATGAAGAGACTTATTTAAAATTTTTATGTAGGATAACGCTTTGAATTGATATTAATAATGTCATTAATGTTCTTTTTCAATAAAATACGTTTCAAAATTATATATAGATCACATTTTTTAATCGATTTCATTAGGTATGAACGTGACATCACTAGAATGATATTCGAGATCTTGAGCATTTTAAAAATTTAATTTTGCATAATATTAGATAAGTATTTCAACATGAACATACGTCATGAAAATCTAATTTGTATGAAGTTACAAGCATCTTTTACAATACATAATTCTGTCCTTAAATTAATAAATGAATAAAATTACAGCAATGAATATAGAATCAGATTTGACTGAATAATATACAGCAAAAGAAAATGGCTTCAATAAATTTTCAAAAGAATTCATTTGAAACAAAACTAATTTTATATTTTTGCACTTTTTAATGAATTTTAAATTCAAATTTCTAAATATGAAATACTGATATTGTTTTTATTATTTCAATTTTCGAAATAAAAATAGCGAAAGCTATTAAATGATTTCATAATCAAATTATAATTATAAAATGGGGTCTTTTAAATATTAGCATTTGATATGCATTAATACGATTTTATCTAAAAAACCCAATATAATTCACGAGGAAATAATGCAAAAGTAGCATTTATCCATCACATTTTATCAGTTTCTTCTTCTAAAAGAAGTCTCAGACAATGTGTTTATATAAGAAGCAAAGGCAATAATATATAAGCCTATTACTATTTACATTCTCTCTTGTTTGCATGCAAAAAAAGACAATTGTCAATATAAAGTCACTTTCTCTTATTCGTAAGTCAAGTATTATAGGCAGAAAATTTCCAGTAGATAGACTAAAATCCAAGATTTAAGCCGAAATTTTGAATTCCAGGTAAATATTTAAAAAAAAATGATCTAGTCATTTAAAAAAAATTATAAGCATTAGTAAAATGAAATAATATTATAATGAATAAAAAGCATGTTCGAAACGGTGAAATAAAAATAGAACATAGACCTGCTAAAAAATTAGAATAAAGTTAAATGGCAAATTGCAGATTCCATCACTTTGTTCAAATTCATATATAATACTTTTGAATTTATATTTTTTAGCATGTCACGATTTGATTTTTTAAAAATTTTATTGCTTGTTGCTTATATATAGATATAGCATAATTTATGTAATAAGGTAAGCATAATTAAGATAAAAATCACATTAAAATTAGTCTAATGGATCTTTTTGACAATCCATTGTAAATACTGGACTTCAGAGTGCACAATTTCATAGACTTTGGATGGTTCTGCTGTTTTGGGGGGGATGTGCAACTAAAACAACAAGATCAAAATTAATAACATGAAATGAAAATTTAAAATAAGTTTCTTAAATTTAGTACATTTCTGTTTCCATACTTATTTTGACTTTATGAGAACATGCTTACATGAAATTAATTTTCATGTGATTATGAGTATTTTGATGAATATTAGTCTATGAACTCACAAAATATTTTTTCGGGTATTAGTCTATTCATCAACTAAGATTAATAAGCATTTCGTTCGAAGATTTTATCAAGAATTGTTAACAGTAATAACCACTTTGCATTTAGACTTGAAGAAACCAACGTTTCGGTAATCTAAAAACAGTCACACCTGTACAATAAATTTCTCACTCGAATTATTATAATTAAAAAAAAAGAATTCATTACCTGATTGAAGGTATTTGAAAAAAGCAAATAAAATCAATATAATATAGAATTTTTTAATTTACTTGCGCTGAACAACCATTACTTATTCTCATTGACCTGAAAAATGTATTTCAAGAGTTAAAAAATGTGTAATACATTCTGCTTTGTCGTTACATGTTCCGAAGTTTCAGAAACTTATTTTGTTCGATTTGTATACTCATTTTGTATGATTTTAAATTAGTAAGTAGCCTTAAGCCATTAAAATGTCAGCGAGAATTTCTTTTAAACAGAAGTTGTTGCTTTGAACATTCAAAATTAATGAACATTAACATAGTTGCCGGTTAAAAAATTATTTTTTCTATATTGTTGTTTACATGTTTTTATAATCAAAAAATATTATATATATATATATATATATATATATATATATATATATATATATATATATATATATATATATATATATATATATATATATATATATATATATATATATATATATATATATATATATATATATATATATATATATAACATTCTGTTTATTTTCCAGATAGTCTAGTTAGTTCAAATGAAAAAAAATGATTAAAAAGATATTCTTTTCTTGAAAAAATATAATTTTCAATATTTTTTTCTTTTCAGTATAAAAACATTTATTTGTATTCAAAATATAAAGAAAGTTATTAAAAATAGAGATTGTTCTAAAAAACTGTTCCAATTAATGACTTGCAAGAACAGAAACAATATAATTTCTTTCTACTTGGCAAAAGAGAATGGGAAACTAATTTTGCTCCCAAAATTCATTTCGCTTTATTGTGGAAGTTTTGTTATCGAAAATCCTAACAAATAGTCGTTCGAAATCAGCTCACGAAAGCTATACCAGTCACATTTCTTTATTTTCTTTCCTGAAAAAAGAACAGAAAACAATTTTTGCTTACTTAAGAAGAAAACGAGAGCCGGGAAAATGTGTAACGACGTTTTTGTAGCAATTTCTATAGGCAACAGAGAGCTAATAAAGGAGAGGCGGTGTATTTGACAACAGGCAATTGACCTGGGGAAAAAAGCTATCAGCGAAGCCAAAGGAGACGATTCGTCTCTCTGAAGCTAATTGTGTCCAACAGGCGATCTGGAAAGTATTTCCTAATGACTGCCATGGAAGCATTTGGATTAGTTAGGCAGTTGCGGGTAAAGTGTAGAACGTGTGTAAAATTTCTTAGCATGGTGGAATTTACTAGGGTCAAATTGGCTAAAGGAAAGTAAACACTTGTAATTTAAATATTTTTATAATGCTTGTATTCTTTTTATTAAATTCAATAATATGCTTTAACTAGAAAGTTGTTTTTATAGTCTTGATTTAAATTGACTTCTTTAAAGGTTGAAGACATGGATTTAATAATCGAATCAGTAATTATTTCCTATTGACAACCAAGGAAGCATTTGTATTAGTTAGGCAGTTGCGGGTAAAGTGTACAACGTGTGTAAAATTTCTTAGTATTGTGGAAGTTACTAGGGCAAAATTGACTAAAGAAAGCTAACATTTGTTATATATATATGTTTCATAATGCTTGCAATATGTTTTTAAATTCAATAACAAACTGTGAATATATATTGTTTTTTAAGCTTTTATTTAATTTGACTTGTTTAAAAGTTCAAAATAAGGAATTAATGATAATTTCCTAATGACTACCATTAAAGCATTTGGATTAATTAAGAAGTTGTGAGAAAAGGGTGGAACATGTGTAAAATATCTCAGCATGATGGAATTTTCTAAGGTCAAAGTAATTAAAGAAAAGTAAATATGTGTGATTAAAATATTTTTATAATACATAATATTTAAAAAAATTGTATGTTTGTAATATTTTTATTAAATTCAATAATATACTGTAAATAGAAATATGCTTTTAAAGCCTCTATTTAAATTGACTTGTTTAAAAGCTAATTAATTATAAAATTGATAATTATTTCCTAATGTCTGCTATAGAAGTATTTGGATTGTTAGGCAGTTGCAGGTAAAGAATGGTACGTGTGTAAATTTCTTAGCATGGTGGAATTTATTGGTTTCAAAGTGGCTAAATAAATGCAAATAGTTGTGATTTAATTATTTTTTATAATTCTTGTATTTGTTTATTGAATTCAATAATTTAGTGTAAATAGATACTTGTTTTTTAAAACCTTTATTTCAATTGATTTGTTTGAAGATGAAATTAAAATCGATAAAAAAAGATGGAATTAGTAATCGTTAAAAAGATGGAATTAGTAATTGATATTTCATTCACTTCTTAAAGTAGTGAAGTTTTAAAATTTTATAACATTTTGTGTTATTCCTAAAAAATACACTTTTTTCTCATTTCCAAAGTTTAATTTTGCGTTAATCGTTTGTTATATTTAAGTTAGCATTCTGTCAAGTGTCCTCTGGTAATGAATCCTTGGAATATTGATTTCAAGTCTCAATAATGTTCTTCATATATATATATATATAAATATATATATACAAAAGTATTAGAATCAAGTTAATAGGAAAAACAAAAATCAAATAAAAATTAAACCAATATATATATATATATATATATATATATATATATATATATATATATATATATATATATATATATATATATTCGGTATTTAGAATAATATATGCATTCGGTATTTAGAAAAATATATGTAAAGAACTTCTTTAAACTTCTACTGCGTATGAGATGCAATATAACATTCGTGTGTTTTAATAAAAGATTCTTTAAAACAAAAGTTAGCTATTGCCTGTGAATAGCTTGAGATACATAAGCCTAACAGCTGTCAATGCGTATCGTTTTTAAAAGCAATTCTATCTAATGATTCGACAGCATGAGAGTTATATAGTCTCTTTCAAATGTTAAAAGTAATCGGACGAAACGAGGTAGTAAAAGTAAGGATAATATATTTGTTATACTAAAGAAATTTTACTAGATATCTTACATGCAGGCTGACAATAATTATGTCTCTAGTAATACTTATCTACTTTAACATATGACAAATGTCAAGAAAATTTCATGTTAAAAATAAGTCATTCTTTCTGGTGATTTCACTGTAAAATTAAATAATGTCTTTGAATTTCCCCGTTATTATAATTCAGAATTGCTTGAGTTCACCAAATAAATACTTTCATTTTTGAAAAACCTCAATAAACATTGATATTTGCTACGCTCTATTTCGATTAAAACAGGTTTTTTTAAAAATTTTGTATCGAAAGCTAGAAGTGATATATATATATATATATATATAGAGAGAGAGAGAGAGAGAGAATAAATATTATTGATGTAATTTCACTTTATAGAAATATTGCATTCATAGAAATGAATGTGCTTAAAATAAATAGAATTTGAATTAATTTTTTAAGCGAATCTAGCATCGGTAGAATAAATAAATCATTTAAATTAAAAATTCTTCAAATGATTGTTCTATTCCTTAACGAATAATTCTTTTTTCTGTAAATAGAACAATTCATAAGTTCATCAAATGAAAAAATTCGTCGCTTTAATATTTCTAAAATTATTCAATTTTTAGTTAGTAAAATGATTCAAAGTATCTAAGATATTTCTTATGAAATAACTCAATGTTCTATGTTTTGCAAATGAATTGTAAATATAATTATATCTTCGTTCTGTCCTATCAGCATTAAGCATTCATTCAGTTTGTTTATATTTGGAAACAAGAGCCTAACGCTAAAATATTCTTATCAAATATGAATTCAAGGACTTTCATAAATAACAATGAAATCTGATTCTGAAATTGGAACTGCAAAGACTTGAAAACTCAAAATTATTACATTTACCATTGGTAATAAATGTAGATGACCTGTGGATTGCACACTTTTGCAGCAATAGATAATTATTTCGATAAACGGCGAGTTTAATACTTATATGTAAAGTAAAAGATTGCTCATTAATATGAATAGAAATTTTTCACCAGGAAACAATGAAACTCGAGCAATAGATATGAACTGCGTAAACTTCAAAAGCAGATGAAATCACTAATCTATGAAGACTACCAATGCAATTTATAGAATGGGCTTGGAATTTCAAACTTGTACTATAGAAGACAATTATTTAATAAATGCAGGTTTGAAATAATTTTGTTAAAATAATTTTCAAACATTTACATATCTAATTTATGAAAATATTTTATTGCTAAGCTAAAAGATTGTTCCACATAATGAAACGAAATGCTTCTGTCAAATTGTGGAAATTTGAATTAATAAAATAACAATTCAGTGAACGAACCGAAAGATAAAATAGCTCTCCAGTTAAGATGACACGAAAGACATGATGGAACTTTATTGAAGATTTATAGGTAGCATTATCACAAAGATGCCAAAGCAAATTAATCATTCTGAGGAAAAAAACTTTCAAATAACTCAGGCAAATCACTTTCTTATATTTAAAAGCTCTCTTGCTTGGAAAGTTTTATAATATATCGAAAGCAATCATCAGAACGAATGGCAAGAAGAGAGGTTAGAAAAGAAAATTACATAGTTGTAAAAATCAACACACGAGGTAGTAATAAATTAGATTAAGGTTGACATTCTGTTTCAAAGCAAATTTTATTCTCGATTTTCTCATTTCTCTTCCTGCCGTGCAAATGATCTTGTGTTAAAGTTTCCTTTTACCACGTAGAGAAATAAAACTATGAAAATATTCTAACAAAAATGGCGTAGATACAATCCCCCGTTGATACAAAAAACAAAGATTTACGAGGGTTAAAAACATTCACCTACTTTCTTGGAGGTTGCTTTAAATTAAACTTGTCAGTTGCTGTATGGATTGACTAATTTTTCATTTTCTGAACTAGATCTTCACAAATTTTATCATTTCAGGTATAAATTAGTTCGCAAAAGATAATCTAAACTTGCAAATGAGAATATAGACAAAATTAGATAATTCAAATAATCCTTTTCTCAAATAGCTTATTGAATAAGTCAAATTTAATAAGTAAAGTTCAACTTCAATTAATTATGCATTAATTATAAGATCAAATTATTCAAGATATCCTAATTTCATAAATTTCACAATTTCATTTCAATTCATAATAGAATTGCAAGCTTTAAAAAAGAAATATCATTATGGTTATTGGTTTAATACTATTTTAAACATTTTAAATGGAATTTATAATTTAGCTATGCTATTTGATTTGTAAATTGCTGTGTATATTTTCTTTCCTCATGTTTACATAAACGAAATGATACTATAGTAAAATTTTGAACGAAAGATTATGTAAAAAAGAGGATTATCTAAAGGTCAAGACATTTTAAGGGCTCACAAAAATTCGATATATATTCAATATATATAATAAGTATTATGTACACGTTTAAACTTCATAAATTTCAAAATTTCAGAACATATTAAATCTTGGATTTTTTTGATGCTTCAAATCCGTTATCAGTTCATTAATAGCAACATAATTTATCAGTTGGCAAATTTTTTGCATGCCAACAGACCTATAAAATTTTACATTTAGTTATTTAGAATGCGTGAGAAAAATTGTAATTTTATTTTACTATTTAATTTAATATTCCCTTAAAAAATGTAAAATGTATGCTGTATATGTTTTTTTCTTAAATGATTGAAATCAAAATTTGGCGCAAAGCTTCAATTGTAGTCACAAAATTACATACCAAATTTGATATACGAGTTTAAGTTTTATGTTTTAAATTATCGTGTTTGAATACTTTTAAAGGTACAGATTAACATATATTGAATGCCTTTTTGTATTTAGCTCAACATTTGGTATGTGTCTGCAAAACAAACGTGAAATCTATGAACTGAATTTTATTTATCTGTTTTCGTTTTGCAATAATTGTGTTACTGTATATTCGAATATTCATTCAGACAGATTTCCTTTGAATATGTTTTGCTCAAAATTTGAAAGAAATCTAAAGATTTGATGGATGATGAAATTTCATCCATTTAGCTCAAAACCTTTTTGAGTTATTGTTGTCACATACAGATACACATTTTTTAAAAATGTGTTTCTCCAGCTAAGGTCCTCATTAAACGTGGCGAGTCGTCGAAATCTTAGGTTAAAAATGTTTATTACAAAAATTTCATATTTCTTATATGAAAAAAAAAATACATGTTAAAACGATTTATCTTCACCATCAACTGCAGAAATTGCTACAACTATATCAAATAGTTCTTTCTAAGTCTTGAATAAGCAAGTTTCTCATAAATCAGCATAGTTAATGAATGTTTCAAGTGCTAAAATGCAAAATGATAAATGTTACTAATAATAAAATGTATTCGTTTTTACAAACTTACTTCGTAAATTATTTATAGTCAAAATCATGATATGTTGCAAGAACATTAATTATTCATTTTATCAGTTGAATAAAAGAACTCTCATGATACATTAATTCTTAAAATTACTCATAACACTTTTTCATTAAATAAAGTGATAATAAAAAAATTGAGAAAAAATGGAATTTCGTACTAACTAATCAAACTAACATTGTAATTTCCTCAAAGAATGCATAAGTTGAAAATGCATTCTAAATAAGGTATTTTTCTTAATTCAATTAAAAATACTGCTTTAAATTTATACTTTATGAAATTTAAATTAAAATATCTTAGGAAAAATAACAAATGTTAGAGAAATTACGTTCATTTTATCATGAAACTGAATTCTAAATTTTGAAGAATTTAAAAGAAATAAGTTTTAAAAATTACTTCTAAAGGAGAGAGAAAAATCATTAGATTAGCAAAATTGATGCATATTTTCACAACTGTAACTAAAAATAAAATGATTTCATTAAAAACTTTCCTTAAGTAAATAATTTCTCTGTTTAAATTACCATCATTTTTTTTCTTTCATCAACGTTAATTCAATTAAAAATAATCATTTGAATATTATTTTATTATTATGCTGCGAATTTCATTTCTCGCATCATAAATAAATATGCTTGTATATACATATATGTAGAGGTATGTTAACTCTGGCTCGAAAAACAGACCTCTACTAATCGTATTATATCAAATTAAATATCTCTCACGGGCCCTAGGGGAAAGCCCGGTTGAGATTAATGCGTAGAGATGGCTCATATTAAGAGAATCACACACTAATTTATATTAAGAGAATCACACACTAATTTAACATAAACAAATTTAATGAACTGGACGAACGGCTGGGTCGCTTTACATCGAGGGACGCTAGTACAGTACTGAACACAGTTTTTAGGGCAGGATATATATATATATATATATATATATATATATATATATATATATATATATATATATATATATATATATATATATATAATATATATATATATATAATATATATATATATATATAATATATATATATATATATATAATATATATATATATATATATAATATATATATATATATATATAATATATATATATATATATATATATATATACATGTTTACATAAACATTTAAAATATAAATATTCAAAAAGCAAAATTAAATTAACTTTTAAGTTTTCTGCCTGAAGAAAGTGAAAATATTTTTACTCATTCCTTAATGATATATATAATCTTAAAATATAATCTTAACTTTCATTCCTAACATTAGGGCAGTCAATTTTATACGTTCAATCCTAATGACATGGAAAAATGAATTTATGAATAATTTTTTGAATTTTATAACTTATTATTATGACAATTTGAGTTATGGTTTCAAAAATAAGCTCGAAGTTTTATCTGTTATGTTATTTTTATTTTTATATATACATTTAATTTTAATCTATTTATATTTTTAAAAAATATGTAAAATAACGAATGTTTTGAAATTTCATCTTTTACTATATTATAATCCTTATGTTTCCGATTATATATTCTGACTTATTATAGAATAAAATATCGTTTATGTAATAGGAAAGGAAAAGATAGTTGTAAACAGATAAGTTCTATAAGATAAGTGTAAAAGAAAATTCTTTCTTTTACGTGAAGCATTTGTCTTCTTAATCTTCGAGAAATTAGTACATTTTAGGTCACAGATTTTAAGCAAACACGTTGAAATTCCATTTTTCTTCAAATAATATCTCTATCTTCTTATAATCTTCACCAAATCTTTGATTTTCTTCTTCCTTAACCAAAAAACAGTCATTAAAATATTTCTAGTATGAATAAGCAGATTACAAATTACATTTAAATCTTAAATCTCAATTTATAAAATATCTCCATTAATAAGACCATTGTTTGGGCCTATCTGTTTTAAGCTAGCTAGTGGTGGCAAGTTTCAATGTTCTTCAAACTTTTCCTTTCTTTTTTTTTTTTTTAATTTTAATATCAACGTTCTTTTTTTCGTCAGTTTCAAAAATTCTTTTCCAAAATATCTAATCATTGAACCAGTATGCAACTTTCTGGGAAATCAGGAAGCATGAAATGTCTGTCCTTAGAGCATAATATTTTTTCTTTAAAAAAATCGAAATAATCACCATTGCAAGTATAAGAGCAGTAATCAAAATTTTAGAATTAGTAAAAATGTTAAATATTTTTCTAAATACACACCACATCATTCTTTAAATTGTTGCATTTTGGATATATTCCGTCTTTTTTTAACGTAAGTTGCAACAGTATTACATTCAAAATATATTGATTGAAAAAAAATTTAAATACTTGCACGCAATTTCTTTGTATCAGATTCCGAACCACATCAGATTTCTTATCTTTCAGTTTCGTTGGCTAAATACTATAATTTTATCTTTTGCTCTAAGACATGAGTGAACTTACCTGAAAGGTTTATTTATTACCAAGAAACTATTGCTTTAACTCTTCTTAAAAAATAGAATGGGCTCTTTGTTGAGACTAAATCTTGAATACCAAAAGAAAAAAATTATCTTTATATTCAACGTCTTTGTTGTACTCTCACAATAAAGTAACTAAAATTATAGATGAAACAATTTAGAAATCAGCGCAACTTCTACAAACAATTTTTCTCTAAAAAATTCTTATAACCGAGGTATATATTTGTGTGCAACGCAGAAGCATAGCAGATACTGATTGTGGTGATAAATTATGATTGAGTAGAAGAATTGTATGGTTTCAGATAGTTTTGGCAGGCTTTAATACAAATTCAACCAGTTCAAATTATTTAACTGATTTGACTACAGTAAAGAAGGATTACGAAATGAAATTTGGTTAAAACACAATTGTAAAATTTGAGCAATTATTTTAGAGAGTTTTATAACGTCAAAAAAGAATTATCAAATAAATTATTGTTACACATGTGACGCCATTTTATTTTGAACAGCTTCTCTAGAATCTAGCATTAACTGTTTTTAATTATATATATTTTTTGCAAAACCATAACGAACTCTGCATAGCGGCTTTTGTCATATGAAATGATATATTGAAATAAATAATTCAAAAAAGGAATTATTAAGATTTTATTGTACTTATCTATCTAGCAAATAAAATATCTCTTAAAAATTAAAGAAATGGAATGAATGAAATTTAATTTAATTGCAAAATATGTAATTTATTTTACAACAAAACTGATTCGTGATAAAATTTTAAATAGTGGAATTTTCTAATATCTTCTGAGTAAATATCTATCCAAAAACTCTAAATAGGCTGTTTTCTTTACAGACAATGTGTTCATCTCAGGCTTGGATTTCATTTTATTATTTGCATACATAAACGTTCATATATATGGTATTTTATTCGTATCATGAAGATGAACTCAAACATTGAAAAGACAATTCTTAAAAGCTCGTAATTAAAAAAATAACACATTTTACATAATAAACGAAAAAGATTCAAAAGTATATATTCCACTTTGTGTTCAATATTTTAAAACGATTTTTTCTATCGACTTAAAGTTAAGATGATTTTTCCAACTTAAAATGGGACTAGAATAATGTAAATGCTAAGAAATATCAAAATTAGGAAAATAGAGGAATTTACTTATATATTTATAGCTTATTTGTGACACATCTCAGAAACTTAGCAATTTTCAATATTTCAATGGATTTGTTGCGAAGATTTTTAAATTTCCTCTCTTCCAATGATCCCTAGCTTACGTTTAACTAATTTTTGTTTTAATACGATTTCTCAAACTTCAGATCTTCCTATACCTAGGTAAGTAGTAGTTTTTCAATATATTTAAGGAACACAATAGAATTAAAAAATTGTTCACAATAGAATTAAGGAAAGTGAATGGAATCAGTTGAAAGCTGAAAAATGAAACTAAATTTTCAAAAAAGTACTAATCTTAATAATTTTTGCAAAATAAATAAATAAAAACTTTAATTAAAAGCGAGAAAAATTAATAATGAGAAATGAAGAAAACCACATAAAGTCTAAATATTCAGGATAAATTCAATAATTTTAAATGATGAAAGTCATTGAAAGAAACTAAAAAAACAGATATAAACTATTTGGCTTGGGTAAAATGAAACATTTAAAATAAGTGTTCATATGATTTTATATTTTATTTATATAATTTTATATATATTTATAGTATATTTTTATATTATATTTATTTTAAAATAAACATTCATATAATTTTATATTTATATGATGATTTATATGTTTTCCTCTTAATTACATTTATGCGACTTAAAGTAATTAAATTAAATATAAAACATTTCGTAAAAAAGAATTTTTAACCAAGCATTTTAGTGGAACTTGAAATCATTCAGTGTGCAGAAACAGACGTCTTCTTTCTCACCACCGTCTGAAAGTTCGTGAACCAAACATTTTGACTTCTAATTCCCAGGAGCCTAGCTGTCAACACTGCAAACTAATTCATAACAAACAGAAACGAAATTGTCTGCTTTGAAATACCTTTCCCACTTAGAATAATTTAATCAAGTCCTTCAAAAGAGAAACAAGCTTTCACGATTATTTGAGTCCCCACACTACATTTACTCTGCCTTTAATGTCAGAATTGAGGTAACAAGGCGTCTGTGAAAATACCATTCCGAAATCTTCTCCTAGGCATTAGTGGCTCCAGTAGTATTTTACCATTTATAATGACATGGAAGAGAGGCTGAGAGCTTCATAGAAAATTCAAGAAACTCCATGTCTGTCTCCTTAGGGTATGGAATACCTTAATTTCCACTCAATTTGTTACAAGAAGACTCTACTTGGAAGCAATTCTATGACTCTCAAATGCACCATGGGATGTTTCTAGGATAATTTGGAGTATCAGTCGGCTGACAGAGCAGCATCAGATGGTACCCTTTCACAGGACATTAAACGTTTTAGATTGTTTTGACGTACCAAATTTAAGCCATTAAATTTCAGTATTTCTTTCCCTAATGGTTCCCTAAACGTTGTAGGACTCCATGAAAGATTATTTTTCGAAAGACTGCTTTTTTCTATCCGCCTTTTGGAGCATAATAATAGCATTCTAAGACATTTTTGACGGACTTTCGAAAATCGCTCATATTTTTTTTTTCTTTTCTGAAAGAGATGGTTATTGCTATCTAAGAATCACTTGGTACATATGAATAGTGCATTTTTTTAGATTTGATTATTGTGAGTGAAATAGAAATTTGTCGATGAATATTTTTTCTTTATTTATTGAACACATAGGCAATCAACATTTTTGGAATTATAGCACCATATATGAAATAGATCTCAATATTCGTAATAATAATCTTATTTTTAACTTTTATTCTGAAACTGTACAATGCAATTTAATAATTAATTTTCAGTAACCCTGAAAAATATTTGTTATCGAATATGTGTTTATGTTTGGAGAAATGTGTTGGCAAGAGAAAAAAAATAAAATGTTACGAAATGAATGTAAACAAATCACGAGTTTTGCTCTCCTATCAACACACTTGAGCAAAAGTTAAGGTAAGCACACTTAAGACAAATTACTGTTCTTTTGTTTCGTTTCATTCGTTATAATGAAATAATCTATTTAGGCTTAAGTTGAATTTTGAAACTTTTATTGACTACATATGTTTGCAAAAAAAAATTCTTTACGATGGAATAAATAGGAAGACAGAAGATTAATCTCCCACATGTTCTTGCAAAATATTTTTTCAATTATCCACAGCTGTGCTAATAACAATTTTTTAAAACTTTATCAGCAAACTTTAGTTTAACGATTGTATCAGTTATTCTTCCATTTGAGTTGAAATAAATACAAATTAGTGAAAGTTTAATAAAAATAAAATTTTGCCATCTGATGATTAAACATTCCTGGCCATTCATTTTCGATGAATAAACTACAAATTCTTTAGCCCACAACCATAAGATTTTGCAAAACACAAACTGCTAATAATGTTAAAAGTCTCATACTTAAAAAAATAATAATCATCATTTTTCAAAAAAAAAAGGGGGGGCTCGTTTTGTGGCGTAATGATATCATTTTTACAGACTTCTTTAAAGCGCTTATATTTTATTTATTCAGATTATAGTTTCTTTGCTCTTTTGCATATGGCTATTGCCCTGTAAAGATTATTTGGTAGACATGAAAAGAGCGGTCTTTCTTGATTTGAATATTTTACAGGAGAGGGAAAATCTTCCATGGCTTTTTTTCCTCTCCGCATTTACTATAAATATAAACGCTTTGAGTTGCGGGATTATGACATCTCATGTATAATGTATTTGAATATATATAATAACTGCATATTTCTTAGATATTTTGTGGAAAAATATTCAGAGCAATTTATAGGAATAGTATTAGAAAGAAGAGCTTACATTGTTACTGAATATTTTTCTCCCCTGTAGTTCATTAAATTTTAAATTATCCAGTGCACACATTAATAAGGATTCTTAAAACAGCTATAACCATTTCTAAATATTACTAATAAATAAAATTCAAGATCTATTTTTCAAGATAAAGATAATTTTTTTTTTACTTAGTTACTTTTTAGATATCACTGGAAAGTTTATTTTTTGATAATAATGCTTCACATTAGGTCATACTAAACTCTTTAAATATGGTATTTAAGTTCCTTTCTAAAAACATAAAATTGTTCATAAAATATATATATATATAGACAAAAAACATTGCAATATTTTAACTATTTCTGTCAATACATGATTTTTTAATAGTTTAATAGAATACTTAATTGGAGATTAGCATACGAAATGTTGAAGAAGGTTATTGTTTGCTTGAAATTGTATTGATAATCGTTATATCCTAGCATTTATATTATAACTCAAGGTAAATTGTTTTGATTTTTGAATCCTTATGTGGATTAATTAAATATAATGATTCCTAATATTTTTTGAAATGTTTCATATGCATATCCGAATTACAGTTCAATTTGCATAAAAATATTAAAATTTTCTATGTAAGGCAAGAATTAGAATGAATAAGTCATACATTTTCTAAACTATTTTTGATTTCTGGAAATATTAGTGTTTGATTTTCTTTAAATTTAAAATTTAATTAAAGTATTCCAGGAACTTTACTCAGTTTGGCTTATCACGCATACGAGTGTAAAATAAAACCAAATTGTCTAGTGTTTAAAAAAGCAACGGAGTACGTTTTAGATGTTTTTGAGATGTGTACTCCGAATTTTAAATGGAATTCTAAAATTTCAATAACAAAAGAATGTTGGGAAAATATATTTTTTGGATTTTTTGAGTAATTTTATTATGCTTAAATAAATGAATAAATAAGTTTATTAACGATCCTTATGTTCATACTATTATTTTTCCTTGCTACTTTAAATTTTACTCCCTCAAGAAATATTTCAAAACCACTGATTTCAAAGCCTAACCAAGACAGAAAATAATGCTGCGTGAAGCAGTGCTAAAATGTTAGTTATTTTATTCTACTAAGCAGAAGCACCTTAACATACTTTACAACCATTTACACAGCAATCTTTATTTGATTTTCAAATTTAATTTTCTCAACATAGCAATAATACAAAGACGACTAGACGAAAATAAGACACTAATACAAAAACGATGAGTACATAGATGACAAATATTTACAGCACAGACGAACAAAGGACATCACACAGCAGCATACAGTAGCCCACAAGTAGTAATCGTCAACAGCACACAAAACGAGCAGACAGAATCCAGCAGGAGAGGAGATCCTCGGAGCTTCACTCTACGGTCTTTCCAACGGCTGAACTTCTCGCTTTAGCTGCCGACTCACTACTTCTCACAATTAGCTACTACACACGAGATACGATGCTGTTTCCACAGTAGAGAACATGATTCGGCACACAGCAGTTCAGCACTCGCTCCACGCAACGTCGGCACTACGCTGTTGCTTCGCTATTATTTTGAAGACCCGTTACTTGTCGGCTGCCCCGACTCTCAACGACACACTCAGATTGAGAGTGCCGGCCTTTTATAGTTCCCGGGAGACGAGCTTAGAATCTTCTAGACTAATCATTCGTATATCGGTTCATAATGGACGTATGGACAGAATTCTCAAAGTGTACAGAATTTAACATTTTCTCGCCAAATTCGTCGCCAAGTTTGTCGCCAAACTCTGGGATCACTGGTTCGTCATCCGACAGCATCCAATACATATGACTGTAATACGGTCTTTCTTATGATGACACTGTTTGTGCTGGAAAGCAAAATTACATGTTTGTAACACTATTAAAAGCAATTAAATAACAGATATTAAGAAGACTAAACATAAAACCCCAAAATATTTTTTTTTTCCTTTTAAAAAAAACCCAATATTTTACTAAGACACTTTTTAGTCTCTTCATTCATAAACAGAATTATTTTATATATATATATATCTATACTTATAATAAAGCTCAATGTGTGTGTGTGTGTGTGTGTGTTGGCGCTCTACAGGCCAGACCGTTTGACATACAGCTACCAAATTTGGTACATGTATACCTTGGAAGTTGGGAATGTGCACCTGGGGTTTCTTTTTTCGAATTTTTAATTAGAATTTTAATTATTAATTAAAAACTAACTTTCCCGCCAAAAAATCTTCCATTTTCCCCACCGCCAACTTTTCCGCCAAAAAAATCTTCCATTATCCCCAGCGCCAAACGAGAAAGGCTTCAGTTTTTTTTTCTCCCAACAGTAATGAGGCTAGGGTTAAAATATTTCGGCGGATTATTTCAATCGGTTCTGTTTATTTTCTTAATGTTTGATGCATTTAAAATTAAACATTGTTAATGAATCAATCTTTCAGATTCATTCTGAAGTACTTTTGAATTAAAATAAAATAGAATAAAGGAAATTAAAAATTTCTAATCCGCATAGCGTTACCCCAACTGGCGTAGAAAAAATCACGTATTTGCGTTACGTAACCGGCGAAGAAAATTCACGCATGCGCATTCTGTTCTGATTGTTGCCATGACAACGGTTATCAATGGATGATTTAAATTATTTTTGGGTTAGTTGCATGCTTTTGTAAGTAAATTGTATTTATGTTAGTTATATATTTTTTGTATATGCTTATAGTTTTAAGTACATCGTTTTTTAAGTAGTTTTTTTTAAACCTGTTTTCAACCGTTTATTTTAAACGATTCGTTTTATTTTCTTAGTGTTTGATGCATTTAAATTTAAACATTGTTTATTAATCGATCTGCTCATAATGAATCTAAGAAAATTTTGTTGACCAACTCTTGAGATATTACATAAATTTAAAAAGATATTCTTTAGTGCCCATAAAGTTTAAACGCTGAGTGACTCTATTTTCAGTAATCAGATTATAAAAAAATGCTTTGTTTCAGTAAAAAATATTATTATATTAATTGAAGATAAATTCTTTCCACTTTAATTTAAAGCATAAATTCTACCGTTTTCAACCGTTTATTTTAAACGATTCGTTTTATTTTCTTAGTGTTTGATGCATTTAAATTTAAACATTGTTAATTAATCGATCTGCTCATAATGAATCTAAGAAAATTTTGTTGACCAACTCTTGAGATATTACATAAATTTAAAAAGATATTCTTTAGTGCCCATAAAGTTTAAACGCTGAGTGACTCTATTTTCAGTAATCAGATTATAAAAAAATGCTTTGTTTCAGTAAAAAATATTATTATATTAATTGAAGATAAATTCTTTCCACTTTAATTTAAAGCATAAATTCTACCGTTTTCAACCGTTTATTTTAAACGATTCGTTTTATTTTCTTAGTGTTTGATGCATTTAAATTTAAACATTGTTAATTAATCGATCTGCTCATAATGAATCTAAGAAAATTTTGTTGACCAACTCTTGAGATATTACATAAATTTAAAAAGATATTCTTTAGTGCCCATAAAGTTTAAACGCTGAGCATTTTTTTATAATCTGATTTTCAGTAATCAGATTATAAAAAATTCTTTGTTTCAGTAAAAAGTATTATTATATTATTTGAAGATAAATTCTTTCCACTTTAATTTAAAGCATAAATTCTACGGGTGCTAACAGAAAATGAGAGACATACATATTACGTTATGACTGAAGGCCTTTATAATATTATGAATGAATTATATGATAATCAAAATTTGAAGTTTTAAAATATTTTGATGAAGAAGCTATTAAAGTAGAAATTGCATAAAATATTTAATTATTAAAATTTTAACGAGCATTAAGATTGGCGAACCGGCTGGTCGCCAAAGGCGGCTAGTATATATATATATATATATATATATATATATATATATATATATATATATATATATATATATATATATATATATATATATATATATATATATATATATATATATATATATATATATATATATGTATATATATATATGTATATATATATATGTATATATATATATATATATATATATATATATATTTAATTATTTCATTAATTTTATCATTCGACTATCTATATGCATCTATACCGAATTCCTGAATGAAATTTATTTTATTGTTCTGAAATCATTATATTGCCGTAACTAATTATTCTTTACTTGCATTAAATTTATTAACGCACATATTTTTTAAAATCATTTTTTGATTAAACTTTTCATTTAAAATAAGTGCATGTAATCATATTCTTTATTTTGAAATTTAAAAGTAATTGGCATATGAACTTTGCAAATTTAGGTAACATATAATATATAATTAAAATTTTCCCTTATTAATTTTCTGATGTTGAAGTTTTATTTATATATTTGATATCAATTTTATAGAAATTGCAATTTATTGCTTATTTATAAATTCAAATGGAATTTCCTAGGAATTGTTTGAGATAATCCCTGCACTTTAAAATGATTTTTCTTACTTTCTCTCTGTTCTGAAAAATTTGTATATTTGATACTACTTTTGCAGAAATTTTCCATTATTTCTAATATACAGTTACAGTTAGATGTTGAGTTAAAATGATGCCAGAATTTTTCTTTAAATTATTTTCTTTTTCTCATTTATTCAGTTAATTTCATTAATGTTGCTTTAAATACCACTTTTGTTCTAATTTTAATACTAGTTTTGTAGAAATTGCACCTAATGGCACATTATTACTCATACACCTTATAACCTAACCCATTAACCTAAAAGGTTTAATGTGCTAGTAGAAAGGAGCCCTGTAAATTATTTAAATGCTTTTGTAATTATTGATAATTTTTTCTTGCTTTCTGTGCTTTATATTTTTATTAATGTTCCTTAATACTTTTATCAATGCTCCTTAATTAATTAATCAGTATTTCCTAATACCGAATTTAAAAAAAATTGCACATTCGTCTTTCCATAGATACAAATGGATATTGTTTTGGAAGTCTCTTACCTACATTTAATAATTTTTTAAAGCATTTTTTTCTTATTCTTTGTTTTTTAGATGGTGTTCAATGTTATTTCAACTTTTTTGTCATTTCACACGTTTATGTTAAAACAATGTGTATTCGCATATACAGGATTCTGCAATCTATTACTGGCTTCCTTAAATTTATTTCTTTCTTCCTATTCTTTTAAAAAAATATTTTCTTTTAATGCAATGTTTTTTTTAGAAATTATACCTTAATGTCTATTCGCAAGTACAGTTGAGAATTAGTTAGGAATGATGACAGTGGCTTTAAATGTTCTTTAAATTAGTTCTGAGGTTACATTTCCTGCCTATACAACCCATTTCCGCGAAATTAGCTTTCTGTAACGAGTTAGGAGCAGCCAATGCTCTTCGACAATGGCGACTCAAGCAGAACAATAGATAATTACTCCGGACTAGGTCAGAATCTGATTTCTCCTCAGGGCCTCGCTAGCGAAATTGCGAGGGCAACCTTTAGTTCGACAAGCATTTGCAGTTCTCACTCGGAGTAAATTGGAGATGTGTTAGAATATAAATGCGTATCAAAGTACTTAAACTAATTAAAGAGTACTAGTTAAGCGCATTTTGTATCGTTGGATAGCTCCCTTTGTTAGGTTGTACAAGAGAGAAATGTATCTTATTGTAATAGCTTTAACCACAGTTTATTTACTCTCAATATTTGATGAAGTAAATGAAATAGGATGATAATATGAGTGCCTGAATGCAAGATAGTGTGAAACTTTAAATAATTTAATCTTTTAAAAGGTAATTAATGCATGTTGAAGTTCAAAAATTTTGATTTCTTGTTGTTACTAGTGGCACTTGTCATAATCAAGCCCACTGACTTAAAAAGAAAGTGATTTTATGCCAAGGGCACGTCTCTTGTTCTTTCAGTAGCGCCAATAGGGCCAAGAGTATGACTTAGCTACACACACGTCACAACACTTTTTACGGGACCGACATGATTCATGAACGCCATTCATTCATCCACAGATCGTAATTTAGACCTGAATCAGAGAACGATCACCCAGATACAGAAGCCCCTGTGATAATACTCTCGACATGGAGGACTTTGTGAACACAACAGATTTATACGTGCGCCAACCACCACACGCACGGAGAGTCTTCAGTCTGCTGAGATTTGAATTCACAATCCAAGGGAGGCGAATCCAACGCCCTACCAACCAGGCTATCCCGACCATTATTTTGGTTTAGTTTACTTATATTAACGTCCCGCTTTTAAAGAAACTCAGAGATAATTTGGGGCGGACCTCATAATTTTGAATCGCACTCAGATGACACGTGTATTGACACCCCCTCTCCAAACTTCCACACCATACCAGCGGGAAGACGTTTAGCCCGCCTACATGACGTTTCTTCAATGGAATCGAGTCTCGAGCCTGAACATCTGACCACCGCAGCCCTCTCAACTGTTTTAGAGTATGATATAAACTGTAAATTGCATTTAAACAAAGATATATTCTTATACAAATGTAAAAGTTCTAATCCTAGTGAACAGACTCAAAAAGGAAATTTCTTATCTTATTTCATTAGATATTGATTTTAAACTTATACAGAACAACAATTTTAAGGAAATTATATTTTCTATATATACTTTTAGCAAGAAGCATGAACTCATAATTGTTATTCGGAAATAAAGGTATTTTTTAAGACGTGAATAAATTAAGCTGAATTGTATTAATAAGCTGTTATGTCTAACAATAACAAAGGGGAACATATGTGTTTTTGTGTGTAGCTGTGCAGGGCAAGCTGATTGATCTATAGATATCACATTTCAAAGGTTAAAAAAATGTATATCCGCTCAAATTTGGTTTTCTTAAGTTTCAAAATTTTAATTAAATTAAAAAAATATATAAGATAATTTGTCATTTTTTAGATCATTCCGGGAAATATTATTGCAAAAAAAAATTCTTTTCTACGTTTAAGCATTTAAAAATTTGTCTTATTTGATTATACCAATTTAATGACTACACATTTTATTTTCTGAATTTCCAAATTTTTTAAAGATATTTGACATCATGCACTTTTAACAATAGATTGCCTCTTTGTAACGAAATTCAAATCGATTTTATTGTTTCATCATATATTTATGATCTAAAAAATAAAAGACAAACTCAATTTAAAATAGATTACTTTGCCACGATTACATTTCGATTTTTAATGGCACTCTGATCTCAGGGAAATCGACTTCATTCAGGAAATTCATATAACAATTAATGGAAATTGGTAAAAATAATACGTCTGAAATCCCAATATCTCAAGTTGATACTTATAAATATCTTTTGGAATAAATGACGAATATTGAGAATCATATTTAATCGTAATCAAACGCAATATTCTCGGAAAACTGTCCTGATGCTAAGGGCAGCTGGTTAATTATAATTATAGTTAGTATTAAAAATAATCAATCTTAAGACAGACTTTAAATCTATTTCTAGCAAGTATTACAGTATTGAAGATTACTGATAACCGATAATTATTCATACTAAACTAATTAAATATTTTAGACACAACAAATATATTCAAAACATAGCTTTATTTTGCTATTTCGTTGAAACTTATATTCCCATGAATTATAGATAATTTTGGTAAAGATAATTTTTTGCTGGATCACTATCATTTTTTTAAAGAGTATAATAGCTTAGGAAACATTTAATAGAATAAAGGAATTCGAAATAAATTGCCACAAATGAAAATATCATGATTGTTATAAATGTCGTTTGGTATTTATATATAATTTATCTCGATAATTGAGTTTTAAGAACTTATCTTTAAATTTTTGAATTGGACTTGATAAAATAATACATTCTCAATGCATATTTTTTTTACCTAATAATAAATAACATTGCTTCAGGGATATCAAATTCTCAGTAAAGTATTTATGAAATTCTTTCATTTTTCTATTTTAGAAAGAACTCATTACGAATAAATTTTATTTCTCGGAAACGAGGAAAACAAATCAGGTTTTAGAATAAGTTAGTGGAAAATTGTCATTAAAAATTTTACTTCCAGGAGCGTTTTGAGTTTTAAAACAACATTCAAATCATTTTGCTTTTGTGAAAGAATTATTACTTATATATTTCATTTACAGAGAAATATAAAAATAATTGGTTCTTAATGTAATTCGTAAGATTAAGACATGTGTTCATAATTTATTAAATGTTTTATATTGAAATGGATGGTCATTAATTAAAAAAAAATATTCTTTCCTCATAATTCATTTTTCTCGTACATGTTAAAATATTCTTAAATGTATTATTTTAAATTTCATAAGAAAATACTATTTCATATAGTACAGGAACATATATGATAAAGGAGCATGGATGATAACGGAATAAAATGAAGTTTTGTCGAAGAATTGAATATTAAAAACAAAAAAATAACTTATTAAGATCTACATAAAATTTGTTTAAAAATTATATTTTCTCTGAATATATTCGATGCGTTATTAACAGCGAGACATCTTTTAACTAACTTATGAAGCTTGAATATTTATATACTGAATTCGCGTACATTTTTATGACTTTAGATCTTTAATATACAGTGGCTCAAAAAATTGAGAGTACACCTTACTTTTACTTGATAAATTCAACTTTCATTATAAATAACACATTAACGAAAAGTGCAAATATGTTTTTATTTTTACACATAATAAATGGTTTAATTCAAAGTAAAAACAAATAACAATCAACAAAATATTTCTAAATTGAAAAATTTTAGAAGCATTTTAAATAAACATATGCCATATTTTATCTCAAAAAATTGAGAATAAACCAATGAAATTTTTGTAATATTTCACATAAAAAGAAAGTGTAAGTATTTAGTTGCATGTATTTTGGCTTTTATAATGGCCTTTAAACGTCGTGGTACCGATTCGACCAATTTTTGTCCGTATTTGAAGATATTTTATCCCATTCTTCTTGCAACACTTGTTTTAAATGAGTTTTATTTCTAATTTTGTGTTTTTGTCCATTTTTAAGAGTGTGACCCACAGATATTCAATGGCATTGATGTTTAAAGGCCATTATAAAAGTCAAAACACATGCAACTAAATACTTACACTTTCTTGTAATGTGTAATACACACATGTAAAATATTACAAAAAAATCATTGGTGTATTCTCAATATTTTGAGATAAAAATCGGCATATGTTTATTTAAAATACTTTTAAAATTTTTCAATTTAGAAATTTTTTGTTGATTGTTCTTTGTTTTTACTTTAAATTAAACCATGTATTATGTGTAAAAATAAAAACATGTTTGCACTTTTCGTTAATGTATTATTTATATTGAAAGTCGGATTTATCAAAGAAAAGTAAGGTGTACTCTCAATTGTTTGATCCACTGTATATTATTATGAAATATTTTTTCTTTGCAATCTATATATATATATATATATAATTATGTAATAACAAAACACTAGAAATTAAATTATGTTTCAACAAAATAAGAAATTTATAAGAAACATACTTATTGCGCATTGCATTACATTAAATTACTAATTATTTCAATACAGAACAAAAATAAATTACATAAATGAACATTTTGTGATACTATAGAATAAAAATCAAGGTAATTAAAAGTTACGGAATAAATAAACATCTATTAATGTAATTCTTGGCATAATTGGGACCCAATTCTAGTGTGTTTTGAAATACGAGTTTAAATGATTTTAAGAATTTACAAAAACAATAATTCATACTAATACTTTCTTCAAAAAAACTGACTTAAAAGATTGTCACAAAGAATTCTCTGAGAAAAACATAAATACACTTAATTCCTTACAAATTGCAAGGAAAAGTATTAAAATTATTCTTATCGGTGAACTATACTTTTTAAAGTACTCCGCCTTCGCATTTGCTGAGAGTGGTCACGTTTTTCTTAAATCACATCGTCGTATGGTTTCTCATTTACATAATAATTGCTGCTTATCGTGTCAGCGGGCAAAAGCCAAATGCTAAACAAAACATGCGAATTTATGACTTTTTCCCGGCTTGGTTTGATAAGAAGTCGCGCCTAATGCGTTTTTCGCAGGGGATGGGCTGTAAGTTTTCTTCTTTTGCTGTTATTGCTTTTATTACTTCTTGCAACAGGCTCGATGAAAGCAGGAACCGATTTCATGTCCCCGGGTTTCATTTTCTTTTCTTTTGCGTCGTTAGATTTGAAGTATATTTACATTTTTCGCATATATCAAGTTTTATCGCCACAGGAAACAAATGTTGGAGAGAACGAATGGGGAAAGATAAAATATTGATTCAAAATATTGTATTCTGAAGAGCTGGAATGCTTGGGAAAAGTAACGAGTCATCGACATATCTGGAAATATTTATGAAATAACTACAAATGAGAGACAAGTATTCACTTTTAAATTAGGGCAATAAAGATGGCGAAGTGAAAAGAAATTTTCATCGGTGACAAGCTTCGATAATTGTTGCATTCTTTTATTAAAAGATTTTGACCATCGTGCACAATGTTTTTTCAGTAAAATTTTTACGAATCAGATCAGTTTTTCTTTTCATCTTGATTTTGTTTAATACGCAATAATGTAATGTAAAATTTTCTTCAATTACAGTTGATCTGAAATTTTTATTAAATCTTTAACTTTATGTGAATACCATATAGGTACTTAGGTATATTTATAAAGACCACACAGGCAATGGAAATTAACTTTCAATTAAATCTTGCATACATAAAATTATGCACATAATTTCATGAACAAAATAAGTTTAATGACAAAAACATTAAAGCCGTGTTCTTTTACTAATATTCTTCTGTATATGAATATTTTATGATATCATGCTACTAGTAAGTCCAATATTTCAGATATTATGCTTTGAAACAAAACCTTATACCTTATCTTAATTGAACATTATCTTTCGAAGTTACGTAATTTCATTTGTATTATTTCTCACATAAACTGTACTGATTATAAACAAATGTTTTCAATGTTAACTTTCAATAAGGTAAAAAATTACATCATTAAATTTTTGACGATAAACGAAAATGGTTTAATTAAGTTTGCACCATTATTCACCGCTGATGTGCTTAAATGGATAATGATATATTTTAAGCAGTTTATTTTAATCTAAGACGAAAATCTATATGGAATTTCAAAATAATTGAAAAGTTATAGAAATGTATTCTTTTAACTGCTTAGTCACGCCGATAAAAGTTCACTCTTTTAAAAATATTTTTAAATTTTACAAAATATTACAATGCATGGTGTGTGACTGATTTCTGAAATCATTTTATTTTACTATATATTTTAACGCAAGATGAAAATTTTAAGGTTTTGTTTATTTAAAATATTCTATCAACATCACAAGAAATCGCATTTTTTTCCAGTAGCCATTTGGTAGAAAATTTATTTCAAGATTCCATAACATTTATAATAAAGAGTTATAAATTATAAAGTAGAAAATAAGTATAAAGAAATAATATTAAAGAATTATAAATTAAAAAGCCGAAAATAAATGTAAAGAAATAATATTAAGAAATTTTAAATTAGAAAATAGAAAATAAGTATAAAGAAATAATAATAAAGAATTATAAATAAGGACGTAGAAAGTGAGTATAAAGAAGTAATATTAAAGAATTATAAATTAGAAAGTAGAAAATAAATAAAAAGAAATAATAATAATAAAAAAGTATAAATTAGGAAGTAGAAAATGAGTATAAAGAAATAATAATAAAGAATTATAAAGAAGAAAATAAGTATAAAAAATAATATTAAAGAATTATAAATTAGAAAGTAGAAAATAAGTATAAAGAAATAATAATAAAGAATTATAAATCAGGAAGTAGAAAGTGAGTATGATGAAGTAATATTAAAGAATTATAAAGAAGAAAATAAGTATAAAGAAATAATATTAAAGAATTATAAATTATAAAGTAGAAAATAAGTATAAAAAAAATAATAATAAAGAATTATCAATTAGGAAGTAGAAAATGAGAAAAAAAATAATAATAAAGAATTAAAAAGTAGAAAATAAGTATAAAGAAATGATAATAAAGAATTGTAAATTAAAAAGTAGGAAAAAAGTTTGGAAATAAATTCAGCTTTAGTAATAATTGAGTATTTCTAAAAACAGTTTTACTAAACGTATTTCCCTATAATAATACCATTATGCAATCTTACTTTTTTTCAGTTTGCTTCGGTGTGGAAATCCGCCGACTCTCTGTACCTCGTTGGGTCGAAAACGGAACAGAGAAATCTGTCACTCTGGACTGCGAGTACGTGTATAACGAGAATGATATTCGGCTGGTGGTCAAGTGGTTCTTTGAAGAGAACTTGGAACCCGTCTACCAATGGATCCCGGAGCTCGGAGTCCGGCACACGTCTGGTATTTTGCGAGGGAGACTGGATCTTAATTACACTGTAAACACCGTGGATGCTTATTCCAGGTACAGAGCCCTCAAGATTTCTGAACCATCTACTGAACTGAGTGGGAAATACACCTGTCTAGTCACGTCATTAGCGGGGCAAGACTCAAGAGAACAGCTTATGACAGTGTTTGGTAAGTTATTGTACCCACTGTGCAGTAGTAAATGCTGTAAATTTACATAGATAATGCTTATGGTTAGCCTATACAATGATGAAAGATGTAAAATTATTACACGTTATTTTATGCAACCTCTTTTCTCAAATTCACCTTTAAATAAATTTATAACCCTTTTTTGATTATAAATTTTTCCCTCAGGTGTCTCTACTAAAACACCATTCTAGATGAAAATTGTTGTTAAGAAATATCTAGCAAACCTTAAGAAGCTGCAGATTAAAATTTAAGATAAAAATACAAATATGTAATTTAAGTTCTTATTTGTAGGTGAAATAAAATGAACTGGTGTATTCAGTAAGTAATTATGCATGGTAAGTATCAGTAAGTAATTAGAGCTTCCAAAAAGGAAAGATAATTCGATAAAGTGAACTCTTTGTGAAGTGACAGCGAAGACTTATGTTTATCATTGTGAGAATTTTCCAGTTTATTTTTATACATGTTATTCCGTGAATACCAACTATATAATGTAAATATATGTTCTAAAAATAAACTACATTAGATGAATGATTTTATTGTGATTTTTTTTTTCAATTCTGATGCTTTCTTGTGAGTGAAAGTGAACCAAATATAAAATACCAGGCATTTTATTTGCTACTTGCTAGCTTAAAACTCTCCTAAACTTAAATTCTTAAAATTAAAATGCTTAAAATTTTCATAATATAAAACTAAATTCAAACGTTTTGTCAACATCGCTAATAAATGGCAGATTAAGTGCCGTACTCTTACAAATACGTACAATTTCCACTCTTTTGCATTGGTCTGTTTTGATTTTGCTAAAATAGGTTTCAGTTGAAAGATAAACAGATGTTTATTTTCTACTAAACAAAACCTCTTAATTGAACCTCTACATGTTTCAATTAAGACAATATTGTTAATTTAATAAAATTAATTGTTTTCATCAGAATAGAATGGTATAAAAATGCAGTTAGAGAAAATTCCGGAAAAGCTTTTGAATATTACTCATTCATTTCAGATTCTGCTGAATAAAATTTTCTGAATATAATAAACGTTGTTTCTAAAATGAACAATTCAAATGTTAGCTGAAGTAAAGCTTATAGGTAGACACCGCTTAGATTTCGGTGAAGGTATTACTGATATTTTCTCATAAAATGTATGTGATGAAAAATATTTCTCTTTAATCAATTTTTCAAAATGCTGAAGTAATGATATGGGATTTTTTTTTTCAATTTATTTCATTTTTTTTTTTTGTAAAAATACAAAAAAGCTAAAATCTGCAATCATTTTTTAATTGATTGAAATTCACTTTGTTTTTCTGATTTAACACATGAGGATGTCAGTACAAATTGCCTTTATCTCTACAATAGAAACACTACAACGGCTTTCAAAAAGGGGTAAGTTCTTTCCGATGAAATATAAAAATTTCAATGCATTTAATTATCATTAAATACCAAGATAATTTAAAATCTCTACGAAACTATTTTGAGTAAGTAATTCGATTCACAAAAAGATTAATTCGCGATAAGCGTTCTTCATTCCCTTTAATATAAAAACCAAGAATATCAGTGAAAAGATAAAACAACTGAATAAATTCAAGGGGTTTTTTTTCAAAATGCATTAATAAATTCATGCTGGAAAATATGAAAATTACTAAGCTCAATATTACATTATACGTATTTAATTGAAAAACAAAATGGTCGAAAGATAATTGATATCTTTTCATAGAAAAAAAAGCATTTTTATATTTAAAACCATGGCATCAGAAAAAAGACTAAAGCTAGCCATTTTCAGAACTTCCCTAAATCAACATCTGAGAAAACTTTTATCTCGAAAATAACAGGATTTCCGATGCAATAGAAAACTGTTCACCCATGACAGAAAGAACTTTGCTTCCTTAGGCCAAACTTCAACTAATATTTTGTATTTCATCAATATATGTAACAGGAATGTTTGTTTCTGTGAGTGTGTTTGCAAATCCTGTTTACTGTCTGGAACCACGAAATGTGAACATTCTTTTTTATCATGTTTTTATTCCTAAAACAAAAGAATTTTGGAAGTTGAAAGACCTTCCTTTAGGAAATATTCGTGTTCTTTGGCTGCAAATGAAATCTACAAATTTTACTTTTACGTCAAAACGATTGTAAGACGACACGCCGAAAGAAATGTTATTTAACGTCTTCAAAGCCACGATATTAAAAATAATTTTGATTGTACGTTATGGTTAATTTTTAAAAAAATGAAGCACTTTTTAAATAATCAATTATTTGGAAGAATATATGAAAAGAAGGTATTTGCCAGTGATATTTTATTATTGTTAAAAGATATATATATATATATATATATATATATATATATATATACTATTTTAAATAGGGAATTATAAAGGCAAAATGTATAATGATATTGAAGAAAAGAATTAATCGATAGAAATTTATTTTAATGTTACACTAGAACTTGTTTCAAATATAGAAACTAACAATTAATTGGAATAGATCCCTTTGTAACGCCTCGATATAATGCAGAAATCCGCTCCTTCATTGTACGATAAGAAGTCCAACAAATTTTGCGTAGTGTGATAATGCAGAGTTATGTTTTAATAAACAATAGATCAAGAAACACATACGACAAAACAGAACCAAAGAGAGCACTAACAAAAATCACCAACACATGGGCGATCAACAAATCCTTAAATGAATGACATCATAATCCAGAATAGTCAGATCGCTTTCTCCAAGAGCATATTCTAAAGACAAAATTCACTCTTCTTCCAGGTACACTTGCATACGTCTATACTTTTATAGTTCCCATGGTAGTTATATTGAAAAATCTAGAAGAATTTCATATCTTGGCACCTAGTAAAATATCCCTGAAGTTCTTGCACATTCATTTATTTTTTATCACTGTAATAGTCAAATTCGTTACTAACAATGGAAGTCATTGATCCGACATCCACTGAGCATCTTCTTAAGATATCCGTGCAACTGTTTTTCTTATTATGATGCTAATTATCGGCAATATTATGTACAACTGTTCAAAATATAAGTGCAACTGTTATTCTTATATGAGGCTAATTATCAACTTCTGATTATGAGGCAATATTAAATATCGGTAATAAGTTAATAGCTAATCAGTTCAAATTTACTTTAGTGCTTAATTTAGTTTTAAATTCGATACCAATATGACAATTGAAAGAGTAAAGACGATTGGATCCACACATTGGTGATCACATTGCTGAAATGTTGCATTTTTAGTTTACTTACTTGATGATATTAGCAACTTGGAATCTCTAGTGTTAAGAAAGAGCATATATTAAAGTAGATTTCATCTATATTTGGCTGGTGATCGTACTGTAGATATTATAGAGGTAAGAGAATTGAAGAAAACAAGTAATTTATTTCTTCTTTTGATAACTTAAAGGTTTATACTAAAAACCTAAAACTATTTCCATCCTATAGTGAAATAATATCAACTCATTACTAATAGTGATATCTATAATAATAAATTCGACGAAAAGGTTGCGTATTTGTAAATTACAGCTTCTTTCCACTATAGAGGATATGTAAGAGTTTTCCACTATAGAGGGCATGTACAGTTTTCCTCAATAGAGGATATGTACAATTTTCCTCTATAGAGGATATTTACACTTTCCACTATAGAGAATATGCACAGTTTTTCCATAATAGAAGGTACGTACACTTTCCCACTATAGAGAACATGAAATAGTGTTCAAAGCCACAAATGAATGAATTTTCATCCTATCTTTATTTTATAGCTAATTGTCCTTGCATATTTTTTTATCACAAATATGCAGGAAGCATACCATAGTGTAATATTTTTTATCCAGTAGCCTAATTGGCTTAGAGCATGTGGTCATAAGGAAAATAGCTGCTTGGTCTTATGAAAAGAAAATATTAGGTGATTCCCTTTATGCCTCTTAGAAGGATTGTATGCCGGTTCAGAAATATCCCACTAACAATATGACTCCTATATACTTAGAGGATCGGGATAATAGGCACAAAGGAACCTTGTGTTGTAACTCGGAACAATTGAGAAGATGAATCTTTGTCATGATGAGAAAAAACAGACGTCCGGCGTCAGGAGAAATAAATGCGTAGGGATCTTGTGTCTTTAATATAAGTGAGTGGAAACTTCTAGGCCGTACAGAAAAGGGAACATTTGGTTGCCTTTTTAGTATTTATCTTTCAGCTGAGGTGATTAATAGCCATGGCTTTTTATGTTAATGTAATTTATAAAGAAAAATGAAGCATTATTAAGGAAACTTCAAGTTATATTCCAGAAAAAGAACTAGGAAAATCTTAGCAAATGAAGAAAAAAACTAAGTTCAAGCAACATATTTATTTCTCATGTTATCACAGTTTTTCCAAGCATTAAAAGAATTTTCTTTACAGAAATTATTGACTCATGAAACTTATTGTGAAAGTGAGCACTAATTTATAAGTTTGGAGATTTGAGTTGAGGAGCTACTAGTTAAGGCAAATGTTTTTATAACATGATTATTATAGTTCCAATTAACTGATTAAATCTTTTTATAACAACACAGCTCTCAAAATAATATAAAATAATACAATTAATATAAACATCTCCAAAATAATTTTGGGGGGAAATTACCAGTACAACATCTGAAAGTAAATTGTTTTGTATGTCTTAAAATGATTTTTTTTTTTTTTTAAAATATTGCTCCAGAGATTCATTACTTTAAAGATTACTGGAATCAAGTTATTTTACGGTAACTTTGACTGTTTTTTTCAATCCAAAATTCTTACAATATAATTCCATCATTGATTATTAAAAAAAAAAAAAAGATTGATTTTTAAAAAAAAATAATATAGCAGTTGAAATATAACTGTTTCCAAGAATCAATAATTGGGATTCCTGGTATAGAACCAATTAAAAATTATATGAACATTTTGAGGGGAAAAAAGCATTTTTTTACTTATTTATTGTTGCATTTTTCCATCAATTGAGAACGAGATGATTTATATACAATTTTATGCCAGAAAAATATGGAAAATTATTAATTGTCAAAAAATAACAAATCATATTTATTTTCAGTTCTAACTGCAGTTAAATTTTCCACTAAAATCTGTATTAAGCTGTGAGCCTGGAGGTTGACCGAAACTTTAACAGCATTTACTTACTTTTCTTTAGAGATTAGTGGCTTTCCAATCTTCCAGAATTGTTGGGAGTCGTTGAGATAAAAAAATACTTCAAGGAAAAAGAATTAGGCTTAAGTGTGTGTTGAATTCCGATTTTCATTTGAGAATGAAATGAAATCTTTTTTGCTTTTGATGTATCGTTATTTAAAGAACATTTTAATTCTATTCTTTAATTTTATTCTATTCTCTTATCAAGAATCGTTTAAACATATTTACACCAATTCAATTAAACTAGCATTTCTTCATTACTGACCAGTGCTTATGTCATTTTTCATCTTAATGACCTGAATTGAATTTGAAAGTTATACCTTCGAAATCCATTCATCTCCAGAACTGAAGAACTTGGCACATTACAAGCCCACCGACCGTTATCTGTCAGCGATTCAAGCCGAATGAGCGTATCTAGTTTTTTCAGTAGAGCCATCTAGGGCCAAGAGTACGACATAGCTACTTTATGTGTCACATTCGCTTGCACAAACCCTTTTGACATGGGGGTGGGGCTCATTCACACACCTCACAGATACAACACAGAATAGGAACAACCATGCCCGAACTGGGACTCGAACTCGGGATGCCCAAATCAGGGGGAAGACGCACTACCCCTATGCCAGGACGCCGGCATATGGCCTTTGTAACAACCAATTATTCTGTATTTTATTGTTTTAAGATTTTTTCTTTACATTTCTTTCGCAACACTTTTGATAATTTCTTTCTTCCACCTTATTAGAATTCTACTTACATTCATTGTATAATATTTGTGTGTAAAGTATAAAATACGTGTATACAGGGTGTTTCAAAACCTTGACCGCGGCTTTTATTCCTTAAATATTAATCGTAGATATATACTGTCAATTACAAAGTTGTGTAAAAAAGGTGGAAAATGTTATGAAATCGATTAAAATTATAGGTAATTAAACTTTAAAAAATACAAAATTTAAATTTTATACGGACCTCGTACAAAAAAAAAATCCCAGCGAGTAAAATGTGTCCGATCCTCTAATAAGGTCATGTACAAAATTTCAAAATTCTATTATGAAAATTCTCTAAGTTATATTCGAACAAAGTTGGGAAAGGATCAATCGCAAATTAAAATGCAAATGTTTACAGCTTCAGTGCAGTTGACGCGACGCAGGAATGCATCATAAAAATAAATATATGTTCATATCTTCAGTTTTAAATACAAATTTTAAAATCTATGCTTCCTGAAAAATACTTTAAAATGTTATATCATGAATAATATAATATAATTTAAAAATAGCACAGTCAGTGAACTTATAAAAAATCTTATGTAATTTTTCATTAAAATTATCCTTCCTTATGTAATATTTCCTTTAAGTTATTATTTCTACACATTTTTAATACTTTGGAACCAATAAATAGTAAAATTATTATTTATTTATTCAATCATTACTTTCTTTGTTAATTTGTGAACGACCCCAAAAACACAAACATCCGACATATTTTTTTTCTCTTTGCGAATTTATATCCTGGCATCGAAAGTAATGTAGTAGCATCGAAGAAAGTAGTTTCAATCGGCATTCATGTAGTTTCATATCTTTGAGACTTTTTGTGATAAAATGCTGAAATTTACGCGACTTTATTAGAGAATGCGGCACATTTTGCTCCCTGGGAATTTTTTTGCACGGGGTACGTAATTTTAATTTAAATAAAATAATTTTAATAAAAGTTTAAATTTTGTATTTTTAAAATTATAATCCCCTAAAAACTTTAATTTTCATACCATTTTGCACCTTTTTTTACGCAATTTTGTAATCTACGTTATATGTCTGCGAACAATATTTCATGAATGAAAGCCACGGTCAAGGTTTTTGAGACACCCTGTATATTTAAATCTGAATTTATATATTGCTGAGCAATTGAAAATGCATATCTCTATCCCTCCATAAAAGGGATTGCAGTTCATAATTTTTCTTTGATATTGAAGGACTATTATGTGTATTAAATGGAGAAAAAAAACATCAATAATTACCTTCTAAAACATTTTAATCTCAGTATAACATGGAAACTTCATTACTATGCATACTGAATTAATGACTACAGCAAGTAAAAGAGAATGAATTATTTATCAGCCTTTCTTTGTTTATGAATGGATAAAATTTTTCCTATGGTGCCTTGCACTTCCTATCACAACACATTTAATCCATTTAACACATTTAATCCAACACATTTAACATCCATTAATTTTACTGAATACAAACGCATCATTTATCCTTGAATTACTGTTTAAGAGATACCAAATATATGCAATTTATGTAAAAAGATATCGAAGCTGTGTGAAGAAAGATTTTGGATATCTCATCATTTGTTTAAGTATATCGAGCACCTTCTGGTCTTTATGTAGCCAAACATTGTCGTGTCTAAGCTTAGTACAATCTCTTTCGAAAGCTTGCATATGCGGGTTTTTTTAATGATGGAATGTTTAAGCTTTAGTATCTAATCGCAAACTGAACGTTTATTGTTCCATATTATTGAGCTACCCGATATGCAGATGTCGTTTTTTGCCTTCGAAAACTAATTGAATACCTATATTCGAATTTCTTGTTTTGACGTTTGTAACCAGAATGAAACCCTTTGTGGCTTATCGATAAATACTTTCACTTTTTGTGATTAAATGCAATCATCCTATTAGGGTAAAAGCCTCTTTTCACTTTGATGAAAATATTTTTAAATTAATTAGTTTGGAAGCGTGACTCTTTATTAGAATATTTTAAGAACTCAAATGCGTTTCTTGGAATGCTAATTTTTACTAATAATAACAATTTAATTGTGTGTATGTGTGTATATACTGGCTTTCTAATAACCGAACTGAAGATGCCAAAATATAAAGATACCAGATATGAAACATGTAATTTCGGAAAACTGGAGTGCGGGATTTTTTTTTTAAATTTTAATTAATTAAGATTAAATAAAATATATAAATTTTTCTAACATAGCATTCGAAAGTATTACAATACAAAAATGAGTTTTACACATCTTAAAATTAGAAAAAAATATCTTTCCAAATTTACTAAGCGTAAATTTTTTTCAGAATTCTGGCAATTTTTTTGCCTTAAATTGTTGCCCTGACATCAAAACCGTTTTCATTGTGTCGTCAAATATTTAATCTCGTGATTGTCTTTCTCATTATTGAAAGCTAAAGAAGAAGGCTTCTGTTAATATATAAGCGGTTTATAAAACGAATTGAAAAAAAACTGCTTAGAATGCAGAAAAAATTATAAGATAAATGAATCGGGCCTTAAAGTTTCTAATAGCGCCCCTGGTCTTTATTAGAACATTAAACAAAACATATGTAAGACAGTCAAAATAACACAGATTTTATAGGTAATAAATTTATTGTTGAAATAATGGATATGAAGTTATATTTTTCCTATGGTGTCATGCATTTTCTGTCACAAATGAACTGTTTAGCATCCAGGAATTTTTTAACTACCCAAATGCATGAGAAAACAAATGAATTATTTATCTTTGAATTACTTTTTAAATAACACCAAGTAAAGTTTATTTAAGTGAAATTAAATATAACTCATTTTCTCGAGAACCTTTTGGTCAACGTAGGCAACTGGAAAATGGATAATGTAACTGTATTTTATTAGCATATGATGCCAACAATATTTCTCATATACATAGATTTTTATCAATTCATAATTATAAACTTTCCTTTCGGTGATTATTTTTATAAATTATTCTTTATGTCTAGGCAAAAGAAAACAGAAAATATATTAAAAAAATTATGAAAGGAAAACTAAAGACTCCAATTATAAAGATTTTTATATTCATATCTTTTAAAGGAGAGGAAAACAACTTTTCTAGCAATATTTATTAGAAAGAAACACAAGATGACATATAGCACGATTCAAAACCTTGGAAACTAGAAAATATATTTTCCATTATTTGCTTGAAAGATCGTGATAAATATGCATTTCTGAATTGAAGATGAAGATTTATGCTGAAGCAAAGGCATAAATAACTTCGCATTTTAAAAACATATTGCTTACTGCTCACATATTACAGTACAGCACATACAATCCTACCTAAAAAACACCCTTTCGAAAAATATCTTGCTCCAAAAGAACATTCTTTGTACCAGTGTTTCCATTGAAGTGATCTCAATAAGCCCAAAAGCTCCTTTGTTTTTCGAAACTGTTATTTTTGCGTCGCTTTTATAAGCACCGTTTGTCTTTGTTGTTTCTGCCAGGAGGTAGACACTCGCAGTCAAAAAGTACTTTTTGTTCAGCACAGAAAAGCAATCATAGCTCCCCCATCTCATGGATTAGCTATTACTGTGAGACAGAACTTGGTTTTCTTTTTTTGAAGTCAGGACCATGTTTTCTCTCTGACTGTGATTATGTTCGCAATATAGCAGAGGATGTTTTGGGTAAATAAATAGAGAGAGAAAATGTTCTCGTTTCAAAATATGAGATCCTTTAAAATATAAAGATAGATCACGTTGTTTCGAAAAATTTGTTTGTCTTTTTCTTCCTTTAAAATGAAACGTGCCTCGATTTTTTATACTATATAATTTTTCCAATACAATACTAGATAAGAAATTTGAAATAAACAATTTAATTGTATCGAAATTAGATCTTAAATTAATTGGGTAGTTGCTGAGATGATATTGTTACGATTGTCATGTTCTCCTTTTCCCTATATTTGTTACATTATTTTCTGTAAAAATTGTATTAATAATAGAATTTTAAATTTGCTTTTGGGGGAGTTATAAAATATTTGAGCTGATTTGTATAAAAAATAATTTACTAACATAAAATATGTTTTTTTTTATGTGCTAGAAGAATAAAACAGATCAAACGATTTATGCATTTACTTAACCTTCTCCCATCAATACTGGCATTTAATGATAGAGTAAAATTATTTTTTTAGTTAGCATACAATTATCGTTTCTTTTTGCTTGAAGTATTTTCTTCATTTAATAAGTTGAAATAAGTATTTTATCGCCACAGAAAATGATACAGAAATGATATATAAGGATTTCAATCTCTCATTTTAAAGCAATTTGTCGACCCTCTAATTATAGTATCGGCAGATTAACTATCCATTATAACTAACCACCATGATTGAGATAATTTTAAATGGAGTGATAAAAAATGAGAATACATAACTGGAAAGGATTATGTTTTTTTTATGTCTTTAAGAGAAAATTAGGAGTTTTAAGCGTTTGGATATTCGCTTAAAGAACAGGATTAGCAAAAAACAAGTTACCGACTTCAGAGGGCTCTAAAATGCATCCTATTTATCCAAATGAGATAAAATGTGATCTACAGATTATTGAGATAACGCGCTTTACATTTACCAAATAAAAAAATAGTACAAAAATCACCATTACGTGGCATTGTACCAATTATAAACCATATGAAACCATTTCATATGGTTTATAATTGTTAAATAAAATAAAATTAAAATTGTTCAATATCCCTCCTTCATTTTCAACAATATGCTCTAATTGGATAACTATATTTTTTATAGATGACCGGAGTGAGTCTGCCGGAATATTAAAAATATGGCGCTAAATGTTGTCTTTTAGATCTGGTAGAGATAATGGGCTTTGACAGTAGATAATGTCCTTCAAATAAACTCACAACCAAAATTCGCAAGGGGTGATGTCCGGCGAGCGAGGAAGTCATATTATCGGGAAATGACGTCTGATAAGTCGTGCTTCTGTGAAATGCTGTGTTAACAATCGCTTTACGCGACGATCAATATAAGGTGGTGCACCACCCTGCATGAAAATGTTGTCTTGAAGGCATCCACGCTGTAGAAGAGTTGGGATTACAAAATCCCTCAGCCTATCATGGTATCGTTTCCCTGTGACGGAACAGGTTTGGATTCCATTTGAAGTTATATCATCAAAAAAATACGGTCCAATGATAAAGGTAGCTGTAAAACCACACTATACTGTCACTGTTTCAGGATGCAAGAGTTGTTCTTGGATAACTTTCGAGTTTTTCTCTCCGCATATTCGACAGTTATGGGTGTTAACTTGCCCATTGACAAACGTGGGCCCCATCACTTCGCATAATGTTCCATGACCAAGTTGTGTCAACCATCACTCGAGTGCAATAAATTTACGGACCTCTAAGTACCCCTCCTGCAGCAGATTCACAGACTTGATTTTGTATGGAATAAATTGCAAACTCTGCCAAACGATTTTTCGTACATTTGAATACGGCGTATCCAGAACACGGGAAACAATTGGCAAACTCACACTATTATGAGGCAACTGACTGCTGGCTTTAATGAGCACGGTCACAACATTTTTGACGCTGGAATACTCGACTTTTTTTCATCCTCTACCTGGAAGAATGCCAAGTTTCCCAGTTTTTTCAAATTTCTACATTATTTTGCATAGGGCACCTGGAGACATTGGATCTCTTTGTATCTGCTTCATACGACGAAATTCCTTTACAGTTGTAACTGAATTTTGTTGGTTCTGGTAGAACAATTGCACAAGTAGCGCCTTTTCTTACAACGAAGGCATGAAGAATACAGAAGAAACTAATGTACCTGCAGAATTCGCCTTTTTTTTATCTAAAGAAAAATGGTAATGGACAAGCGCTGTAACGCAAATTATGTTTCACATTTTCAATATATGCAAATAAAGGCCATTTCTGTAACACTGCCATCTGTTGAGGAATTTTGGTACTAAATGTTTTTAATTAATAAATGTAAACCACATCATCTGAATAATCTGTAGTTCATATTTTATATTTTTATACCAAAAGAGCCTTTTGAAGTGGGTAACTAATTTCTTCCTCACCTGTATATAATGATATATAAAGGATAAAATGCATATGAAGTGAGATTATTTGAAGTCCACATCCTCATAATATTTGAACCATTTAAAATTGCTGAAAATGGTAAAATCTTAGGACAAGTTCTTAATATCTAAAGTTACATTTCAAATATTATTCTTTTTGTCACATGAAGCACAGCTATCTGAATAATTTTATTGAGTAGCCGTTCACTTCGATATTCTGGAAGATATTAGTTTTCTTAGCTCATCCATACATTATATGTCTGGATCTGACATCCAAATGCAGGTTTTACAAGATCATCTCAATGCGTCATTCTTAACAAACTCTATGGTTAAAAAGATTTGTTTTTTCTAATTAGAAAGCGTCTTTTCATTAAAAAAAAGCTTCTCAATTTTCTATATCTGGGAGTGTGCGCGCAGATGGTTAAAACAGCAGTCAAACATCTTTTAGAGGCATGCTACTATGCGATTAGTGTATCATCGCGATAGACACTGAGCAACTGTTAGCTATTCTTTCCCTTCAATAAATTGTACGAAATATCATCTGCCTCGTTGTTTACCAACTGTACCTAATACAATTGATAAAATTTACTCTAAAAATAATCAGGCACTGTTTGCTCCAGAAAGTAAGCCATGATCTGATATTTAATTTTGCTCCAAAATGCTGATACTGGTTTATTTTCAAGCAATGTGCATTTAAATATTGTGTAATTGGCATCTGTTCATGTAAAAAAAAATCTTTCTTCAAATTGGAAGGAATAATTCATTCAGTGTTATGGTGCCTTGAATTTTTATAATGATATGTTTAGCTATAATGTCACTTCAAAGGCAAATTCTCGAATATTGGTCCTACAAAGAAAAAAACCCATGAAATGTATATATCATCAGTATATTCACAGATATTTTTCCCAGTTCATGCAATAATGGTTTTTGATACACCCTTACACTTCTTAACATTTCTCTCATCTATTTTTTGAATGCTGTTATCATTATTTAAAGGTCCAGCTTGTCTTTTCAAAAGTTGATTTTTTTTCTCGAAAGACTTCCTTTCATACATTTACTGGAGGATTTTTTCCTATTTTCCCCTCTTCTGATCCGAGGATCAAAACAATATTTCCATTAAATCCATTGAACTTGAAAAATTTTAATTGGTCGCAATCACATTCAATATTTATTAAGTTTGATTATTGTTGCATTTGCTCTTCGAAGTATGGGAATCGTATTGCTGTTCGTCTTAACAAGCACATATTTGGGAAAAAGCGGTATACATAAAGAACGTCTTATACATTTATGCTAGATAATAAGCGATGTGCAGGTCTTATGTGCAGGCAGCAGCATAGTAATTGTGCAGGCTAGAAATTAATAAGGTATTTTATATGGATTTTTGGATCGCTGTTGAAGACAGTTCATAACTTTTTGTGGTTCAGATTGCAAAATTATACGTTTTCCATTGATGAATCAGAGTAATATGTATGAAAAACTGCGTCTAATAGAATATTTAATTGAAGAAATAATATGAAAGAATATTATTGGTTGAAATCTAGTTAGTGCATTTTACTTTGCCAAAAAGGCCAACAATGCCAAGCCACCAAAGTAAATAAACAAATGCCATCAAAAACATAACGTGTAAGAAAAACCCAAGTCTCGCAATTCAGTTCTTCTATCGAAAAAAGTTGTGAGATCCATGTAATACCAAGTCGGTCAATTTATTCAGTCTCTACTTAAGGGTCCTTCTGTCTTAAGTTATTACGTAATTAGCTAACCTAACAACATCTTATAGTGACCATATCAATATTAAAAATCTTTTATGGTTTAAATAAATAGATTGACTTGGCCATCGCATGAAAACACAATACATCTTTACATTAAATTAGATAACATTAACATATTATATAAAATTAGATTGTTTATAATATAGATTAGTATATAAAATAAAATAAGATAACTGTCAATAACTGTTTTATTGCTTTTTTTTAACTGGTGTGTCATCTTTATTGGTGACTTGGTATTGTTGACACCTTTGGCGAAGTGAACAATTGCCCTATACTAGTTTTCAACCATATTACTTGTGGACTAAATAATACTTCAATGAAGAAGTAATATTTTCTGTAATGTTCGTCATAATTAATTGTGATGCTTTCTCTGCATGTTTTGATAATATTAATTGCATAAGTGCTTCCTATTAATATTAAAAAGTTCCCACTAAAACAAATAATGCAAAATGTTTTCTTAAAACGAAATTAAGATTAAATCATTTTACAGTTCCAGCTCAAACAATGGATGTTAAATTCCACACCACACCCAACAAACTGAATGTGAGCTGTGAAGCAACAGGGTTATTCCCAAGGCCGAAGCTCAAGCTTTACAGATTGCTTCCCAAAGAGAGAACACCGGCTATAGTGAAAGATGTTTCTATTTCCACTTCAAATTTGAGAGATACATACAATACATCTTTGTATAAAACTTTTGAACATGAAGAACTTAATTTCCCTGCAACAACCGGGTTCGAGTGTGTGGTAGAAATACCTGGAACAAACTACCAGAGAAGAAAAAGAGTGGCTTATTATGCAGGTACGTCCCAAGTAAGTATATATTTATATTTAGAAACTTACGTAATTTAATTTGCTTTTTATAATAATTTATTAGATTATATATATCATTACTCATATGCAAAAGATAGTATATTAAAACTTTGATTTGTTTTAAATGCCGAACTCATAACTCTAACCACATCGCAGATGACTTTTATTAATTTCTGAAAAAAAAATATTATTATTTGTAAAGTCAGACGCTATGGAGATTTAAAAAAATTATCATAAAAATACTAAAATGACAATATAAACTGCTTTATTTAGAGTAAAAATATTAGGTCTTGAAGCGCAAGTTTAGGTTAATAAATGCTTATATAGAAACAAGACTGATGACGATTATATGCTTAAATAGATGGAAAACAAGGCTGAAACGACAGTCTTTTTAAAACGAATATTTGTTGTTCATGATTGTCTTGATAATAGATTGTTTATTAAACTTAAAAATGTCTCATATTTTTAAGTAAATTAAATGTTAAATTTCCGTAATGAAGAATTAAAATATTAATTTGATACATAAGTAAGTTTGATTTATATTGTAGAAGCAATTAAATCAGTAACTTATTTAATTTCTTATGAATCCATATTTTTTTTAGATTTACATATTTAAATATAACTAATGATCTACTTTAAATAATTTGAAACAGTATAAATCCAAATTCTGTTTAAAAAGCTTAGTTTCAAATTTCAAATGGACTTGAATGTTTAGAAAAATTATTTTGTTCTTATATTATTGGAATGGACTGGCGATAACGACTTTTAATAATAATAAAAAAAGAATCTATTCATTTTTAGTTAAAAAATGATTTTTAGAAACAGTTTCGAAATATTTTATTGTACATAGCTTAATCAGTGTGTTTAATCTAATTTTGTCCCAATAGTTAATGTCTTAATTGATAAATAAATTATTAATTTCAATTGGAAAAAACGCATTAAATAACGAAGATCGTAAATAATTATACTTCAAGTTTATGTTTGTTTTCCTTCAATAAGTGTGATGATGAAAAACTACAACTATTCTATATAATTTCAGTGTCATTTTCGGCATATATAGTAAAATATTCTCCATGCACTACATAGCGTTAAATAAGTTATATTCTTTTGTTATGAAAACTAATCGAATTATGTCGCCTTGAATGATACAACAATCGACTCAGTAAAAAGGAATACGTTGATTGACAAATCTTCCCCAAGATAGTTATTGAAATAATTTGAATTCTTCTAAAGCACTGATATTTAAAGCATCATAACTTGATCCATTTTGGTTGAGAAAGAGTATAGTTTTCTTTTTATTACTATTGTGTAATAAATATTTTACTTAATATGACCAATGGAAATGGAGATTTATAGAAAAATTTAAGTTTAAAGTTTTTCTCTAGTATATTTAATAGAGAAAAATTGAAAAATTGAATTTTTCGCGTAATTTGCAGGAGTTTTTTTTTTTTTTTTTTTTAAAAAAACTCAGTTGTTAAACCTAGATTACTGTGGATATTATGAATAATATATCTGAAATTGAATTTCCCAAACTAATTAAGAGCAGCAAAGGTGATGCAATTTTTCATATACTTTATCGCTAATTCATTTCACGGACGATTAACTAATTATACATCACGGTAATAAGTTTCTCTGTAACTAGAACAAATAAATTTATAAGTTAATTGAGTTTGTGATTTCTGATGGGGAAATAATTTGCGACAACAAAACTAATTTGTTGGTGGAAATGAATTCTCTGAGTTAATCCAAAAGAAATTGATCTATAATGATTAATTTCCTATAAATTATTGTTCAATTGCGAAATGAACAACTCGAAAACTTGTTGACTTGATTATTCTCAAATGGGATTATAATTCACTCATCATTTACTTTCTGAAGTGTTTTATTCTTTCAACAATCGATATCGATTTATCTTGACTCGCAAATGTTTTTGATGTCAAAACACTAATTATAATCATATTCTTTTATCTTTAACGAAATTGTTTCACTTAATCAAATTATTATTTCGTGTTTGTATTTGCTTAATATCATTAGGACAGTTGTTTTAGATGCTTATGAACAACATGCATTTGTCCAGAAAAAAAGAAACATTTTACATTTACAAATGATTGAACGTTATTGATAAAACAATTATACCTACAAATATTTTGAATTTTTGGGAATGACTATCCATCAAAAACAATTAAAATCGGGGATTTTTTCCTCTTCAGTTTTCCACAAGGGTTTTCTGATTATAAATAAATTCCTAATTCCTTTGGTTTCTAATTAATTATGATATATATTTAGAATGACCTAACTAAATTTATATTTAATTTAAATAATGACATAAAGAATTCAATTTCAAGTCGTTTTCATCTTTTTGTTTAAAATTCAGTATCTGAAGAACATCTAAAGTCGCTTTAAGTGTAAATGAGGATTTTGACCCTGCCATTGATCAGAGAGGTATAAAAAAGGACGTTGCTGTGATTGTGACTTGTGGCATTTTACAAGCCCACTGACAAATATCTGTCAGCGATTTAAGCCGAGTGAGCGTCTTTTGTTTTTTCAGTAGCGCCAACTAGGGCCAAGAGTACGACTTAGCTACTTCATGCGTCACATTCTCTTGCACAACTCCTTTTTACAGGGGAACACAATCACACACCTCACACTTAGAACAAAGAAGAACAACCATGCCCGAAATGGAACTCGAACCCGGAATAGGGAAGACGCGTTACCCATTAGCTAAGACGCCGGCATGAAAAACGAAAACATGATATGAATTTAAATATAATACTGACACTCGAAAAAATATTTTTTACAGAACTTTAATGTGTTTTCTGTTTTCTGAGAATATTATTAAATACAATTATTAAATCTTTAAGTATTAATTTATTCAAATTAAAATTACTACTAATTTTGGTTATAATGACTTGAATATCAATCTTCTTAGGAGAAACACCTTATTTCTCACAAGTATTATTTGCATTTTCTTTTAATTTAATATCATCTTACGAACACAAGTTGTACGATATTTTCACGATATCCTTCGACATTCTAGATGCGGTACAATATCGTAATTATACCGAAATATTGTTGGATAATTTTGTTTAATAGCACCAAGTGTTATTTTCAATTCTTAATTTTTAAGAAAGATAAATAAACACTCAGAGAAAAAAAAAACGTATTCTTAATATACAAAAAGATCTCGAAGTTGCATCTAGAAACTTTCAATATACAGATTGATTGACAAAGTCAGTTTTAGCTTTTTAAATTCTAAGCAACGTCTCATATAGCCGCAGAGGTAATATGTACCTATAATAAAATGACTATGCTCAATTTATTGAGATTGGTAACAACATCTTTAGCAGTGAAATAAGAAAGTTACAAAAAAATACTGAAGAATGCAGGAGATCACACCAAAAAAATTCCATTTGCAAAATGTACGCTATACTATAAAAAAACACAGGAAAAGTTTAATGGTGCTATCTGTAAAATTGACGGAGATATTTGCGATTAAAATTATTAGCTTTCAGTTTCTTGAAAAAAGTGTCGTCTAAAATTGAAAAATATGGAATCGGGTATTATCATGTAGTTTTTCAAAGTTAATAAACAATTAAGTGAAATGTAAGCAAAAATAATATGAAGGGGGATACCACACATTACATTTTTACCTTTTAGACGACTCCTTTTTTTACGCCATGGAAAATTAATGATTTTAATCTCAAATATCTTCGCCAATTTTACATATAATTTCATGGAACTTTTTCCTGTATTTTTGTATGTATATAGTTACATTCTTCTAATTGTATTTTTTGCCCAATCTATTTTACTTGTTATTATTTTTGCAAGCACTATTTCACCGCTGGGGTAACTGCAATTTGTCTCAATAAGTTAAAAATAGTCATTTTACTAAACGTACACGTTACTTTCTGTCCATACGAGGGCGTCGTTTTGCATTTAAAGGGGCTTTAATCTTCACCCTGTATGCAAAACATTTGAAAACAGAGACACAGTCCATATCACGAACCTTGATATTGATAACGGTGGCCTTTACACAGCAGAAAAGCAATAACTTCTAGCCGTCCACTCACCATTACTTTGTATTATGTTTTATTTCTTCGAATATAAGTTTTTTAAGCATAAATAAGACACTATTTCAGATACCGTTTACTGGTTCATGAGCTATTCCTCATAAAAATAGCATCTTCAAGAAAAGAAAAGAATATCATATGATGCTGTATTTAATCCAGAAACCATCTGAGTTGTAACATTGTTTTTCTCTTGCACTTGAGCGGTTCTTCCCTCTAGGGATGTGAAGGAAAGATTCCTTGATTGTGGAAATATGGTAATAAAAATAGAGCTTTATACAATCAGAAGGAAATTCCAAGAAGCAGTAAGTACATTCTCAGTATGACAAAGACCGTTATTTGGGCGCATTGTTTACTTTGCATCATACGAAAATGAGATCTGATTCTTTGTGTGATTGCATAAAGAAAAAATATATATATATACATCATAAATAAGTAAATTTTTAAAATATTAAATATACGTGGTATTATTGTATTATTCATTCATCCCTCCAAGAATATGTTTTTTTTAAACTTAAATATATATTTAATGTTAAATATCAATTTTATACTTTTACTTAACTCGGAGTAATTGTATTATAATACTGAACAATACATTTTTCAATTTTAGTCTAATCCTTTTTCAAACTATCAAAATTGATCATTTTGATTACAAATATCTCCGTTAGTTTTACAGATAACGTCACGAAATTTTTTCTGTACTATTAACTTGGTACAGTGTTCATTATTCTAACTGTACTTTTTGACCGATTTCCTTTATTTTTTTGAGTTATTTTTTGTAATTCAATAATTATTTTTGTAACTCTACAAAACTAAGTTTCAAAAAATCTGGAAAAGGTATTCGGTGGGAGGGGGGACATGACCAAACATTTTTTGATTTTAAGATAATTATTTTAATCGCTGAAAGTTCACCATTTTATTTACAAATATCTCGATTCTTATTTTTAAATTCTTCTTAATTTAAAATAATTAATAATTAATAATTAAATTCTTCTTATTAGACTTTTTAGTCCTTTGTTTATTTTTATATCTTCTTTATTTCGCCACTAGACGAGTTGTAACTTGTTTCAATAACTTCTGCATAATCCCTTTACTATCAACGCACTTTATTTCCCAGGTTGTGTAAGAATATTTCCAATATTGCGTAGTTAGTATACGATATAATTAGCATATCATAGATTTCAAAAATGCATATATACATTGAAAAATCACTTTATAATCACCTATCAAAAATCTTGTGAGTTGAAAATTTAAATAAGAGCTCCTTACTAGTGAACAACCTCTAATCATGGACCCCATTTGAACAAAGCTGACCAGATGTAAGATCATATAAATTTGACTGTGGTGTATCGAGAGCTGGGATTATCCATTCAGACCAACATATTTAATATTCAGTGTCATTAAATGCGAAGAATATGGATGTTACATCAATAAGAAGCCACTGAACGAATCCACAAAGATTCATGTGGGTAAAATTTAGGCCTTGTGGCTGGGTGAAACACCAATCTAATATCGATTAGAGAACCTTATGAAGAGATACATAACTTATAGGTAGGGACATTAAGCACTTTCTGGTATTCATAGGGCTCTCTCAATGACAATCGCAAGCAACGCCTCCTACTGAATAATTCAATCGTTTCAAGCTTGAGTTGTGTCTACTCTATATTTATCTTGCAGCTATTTTCAGGAAAAATGACGATAATCATATCCTTATTGAAAGCATAATAGATGGAGAAAACGAATCACCAATAAAACTTTCTTGCAATGAAGTAGCAATGAAGCTACTTCATTGCAATGAAGTAGCAATTTGTAGCAATGAAGTTAAATATCCCACATAATTCATTGAACTGTGTCTTATGTACTTTTGCTAGCATGAAAATTTGCTGCAATCAAGTAGAGGAATGACAATAATTGTGTTTTTACCTAAGCCATATGTGGCAATCTACGGTGGCCACTATCTATTGTAGTATAGATGATTATGCCCTTATATGATGAATACGTTTTTAATTCCTATTTACCGAAGCTTGAGAACATCTGATTGGCTTCGTTTTCAAAATAATTTTTCAATCTATTAAATGAGGCAATCTATTTTTTATTCAACATAAATATTTCAAATATTAACAATAACTATGGTAAAATCATTATGTATTATATTTTTACCATCTTCACACATATAATTGGCCTATTCTTGAGATTTGCCCGATTGGTCCATATTTTGGCAACTAAAATAGGTTTTTTTTTGTTTTTGTATGAAAATGTTTTCACAAAACATTTTCGGATTAATATATATATATATATATATATATATATATATATATATATATATATATATATATATATATATATATTAACATATGGAATATTATAATTGGACAGAAAGTTTCCTAATTAGACGATCTGAAATGTTACAAAACATAATTTTAAAAAACAATAATTTTAATTGTTGTGTCAGAAAAAATAATTCCTACATTTTGTGTCTAGTTTAATAAATGGCAAAAATATTTAATTTTGCATTGTGTTATTTTAGAATATTTATATTTTTAGATTATTTTAAGTATCGATAGATATAAATTATTTTCTTGAACTTGCATTATCCTTAATATATATATATATTATAGAAACAAAAACATTGTATTAGCTTATCAAAAACGAAAATAGATACAGTAAAATTTCGTTATTTGAAAGCACATGCCTTTTCAATCTTTGCCTCTTTGAATTCTCTTATAAAGAATATAAAATAGTAACAGACACTGACAGACGCCAGGATTTGACTACAAAAACATAAACTCATACATAAACCATATAAAAAAGGAGATATCTTTGTCAAAATATTATACAAAGTTGATATACTTCTCATCGGAAAAGAAAAAAAAAATGAGGCTTTTCAAAATGCTCAAAATGCCCGTTTATAGAATGTTGTATTTGACAGCGTGACTTACGTCTAAATAAACACAAATATCCCCGATTTCTGAGAAACTATGAATGAAAATTCTTTTTTCTTCTTCTCCTAGCGCAATCAATATTTCCTAGTCTTGATACCTCAAAAGAAATGATTTGAATCAACAGCGAACCGAGCGGATATTGAATCGAAGTTATTGTTCGTCCGTGCCTTTTTCTTATGGATTTATTATAAATATAGGTTCTGTTTTACGTCTAGCTACCTTTCAGTTATTATATCCGTTGTTTGGATGCTTTATAGATTTTTAAATGAAGAAAAGGACGAATAAGATGGCAACAAAGGGATTGGAAACTAAATTAAAAATCAGAATGGTACTTTCTTCTGAAATTACAGATTAATTCGTTCTTTAAAATGTTAGATTATTTCTTAAAGTTTTTATCCTGTTGGCGCAAGAAATTGATAATTATTTTTTTATAATGAACTATAATCAACAATATCAGGAACTCTAGACATAAGATGAAAATGCATTAATGATAATAAATTGAGAAATTGATGATAGTAAATTGAAAAAAATTATGAATGCCATATTATTTTAATACCCCTAAGCATATTATATTTTCTATGCACAAGAGCATGTATTTTTATTGTTGCATATTTGTTGTCCTTCGCAGAGTTGGATTTTTTTTTATTCCGCATTTAGATTGTGCAGATAGAATGAATTCCCCTTCTTTATCTATCAGTTACTGAAGAAACGAACACAGTTAAATATTTCCTGAAGTTTTAATTTCAGTGTAAGGATAAAAACTCATTTGAAAATATCACATATGTGTTGGAATTAAAAAGTTTCAGCAATATATCTATTCATATAACCCGCAAGTTGTGAATGGATGCAAACTTAACACTATATCTCCTACAGGAAAAGTACCCAGTGTTTCTCGATCATCAAATATGCAAGATTTGATATGTGAAATAATCTTTTCAGACTCATCGTTTCTCTGAAAATAGATCGTCCTTCCTCTGCAACCCACAAACTTTCTGATCATTCATTGGAGAATTTGAATACTCTAGCAAGAAAAAGTAAATATATAAATATACTGAATTTTATACTACGATTTATTCCCACTTTTACCCGAATACACATTTTCCTTTTATATGTAAATTCACGATAACAATTTTCTCGATGTGATATATATTTAATTTTGTGATAATCACCTAAAGATAAACAATTCTTTTGTGGCAAGTTTACCTACTCTCCAAAGAAGGTTCACTTCTATACTGAATCTACTTATCATTGGACAAATAGATGCACTCGGTAAATTCGGTTTCTTCTGAATTATCCTCGTCTTCCGAAGAAAATACAGAAATGTTATCTTCTAATTAAGACATAATTTCTACTCACCTGAAACAGCCAATAACATACAATAATTTTTTTCTTATCATGAATTTGAATGAAGATCTAATCAACAATTAAATATAAAAAATCACTATTATAAGCTGGAATTGTAACGAGAATTACTAACTGCAAAGAACTCGGATGCAAAATTTCAAAAATGAGATGTTTTTCAGAGGAACAAAGGAATCCTCACAATTTTTCAAACAATCTTTTGGAACTTCGTATTGATTCTGAACATTTATGTCTAGACTTTCTGTCACCATTTCTAGAAATGAAATATAACAATAAAATAAATATTATACAAGGGTGTTCAAATGAAAATGTACGGAAAGACACTATGGGTATAAATGAAGAATTTATTCAAATTATAAACCGTAAGCCGCAGCACAACGGTCACATTGACTAACTAGCCGAAGGATTCGTTGTTCCCATAATTCCTGTGGCCGTGAAAGACCCAGTCCTTCACAGCGTCCTTCAGTTCACCGTCCCAGTTGAAGTTCTTCCCTTTCAGAGGCTTTTTCAGGGCAACAGACACATGAAAATCGCAGGGCGACATGTCCGGGCAGTAGAGCGGATGGCAAAGCTGCTATCACTTTAACTTTGTCACTTCCATGTGTGTGACCCTGGGGACGTGTGGACGCGCGTTATCATGGAGCAGAGCCACACCCTCCATGTGATGCCCGATTTTTTGTTCTTGATGGACCTGCGTAGACTTCGGAGTGTCTCATAGTACACATCGGAGTTACAATTTTGCAATATGAACGCCATTCTGTCTTCACATTCACTGCCACATTAACTGGATGGCGGTCTTTATAAGAGCCTCTGCTCTTTCCAGTGCATGCTCCGACCTACGCCAGAGACTTCAATCGCATCCCTAGATGTATCGCTACTTTCTTCTATAGCGTCATAGGCAAATATGTTAACGGTTACGTTGTTACGACGTCTCGTACCTTTTCATTTGAACACCCCTTGTAAATATACATACATCTATATTTCAATAATATAAAGCGCGTCTCAAAAGTATATGGACGATTTTTTTGAAGTAACAGTTCAAAAAATGAAGCAATTATCATTAAAAAAATAATAAGCATCTGTAATCATAATATAAGTTTATTACAACAAAGAAATACAGTATATTTTTTATAGAATATGTGTAAAAAAATAATAAAAATTGGCTGTCCCAAAAATATATGGACTTTTCAAATATTTTGTATTTAAATTCAAATTTTGGATCCATTGCTTTTAATTATATTGAAAATCCTATCAGGCATGCTTCGAACTAAATTTTGAAGAAAGTGCGACTCTAAAGAGAACCAGCTCTGCTCTACTTATTGCTTTAATTCCTGAATAGTCGAGAACTGACGACCATGAGCATACACATCCCGTACAAGTACTCCCCAAAGGTTTTCCAAAAGATTCAGGTCTGGGCTAATAGCTGGCCAGTCTATAACAGTCACTTGATTCTGAGTAAACCAAGCTGTTGTTGAGTGCGAGGTGTATTTCGACGCAATATCCTGTTGGAATTTCCAGTTTTTCCCCTCCTAGGATATTTCCAATTGGAAGTAGATTGCTTTTGAGGACATTTTGATAATCTTCAGAGGTCTGTCGACTATCAAGAAAAGCAACATCGGTTGTTCCGTTGAAGCAGAACGCGCTCCACACCATGAGAGAACTCCCTCCTTGTTGTCCACTAAAGAACTCACGAGGTTCTCGTCGTAAATCATGCCAGTAGTATGCCCAGCCATCAGGACCATCTAAATTGAATTTTTTTTCGTCACTGAAGAAAACATTTAACCATTCATCAGTCCAATGCATGTACTTTTTATCCCAAAGGACGCGTGCTTTTCTGTGGTGCAATTTCAGCATAGGTGTCCGACGCATTCTGCGATATCTATGAAATTTGTTTGACTGCATGCGACGATGAACAGTAGATCTTGAAACTGGAAATGCTAAAGTCTTCGTAATTTCACGAATAGACTTCTTCTGGGTTGAAACTGCGCGCAAAATCTGTCTATCTTGTCGCTGGGATGATTTTCTTGGTCTTCCTGGACGCTTTTTACAACAGAATTTGCATCTTTCGACAAAATTTGATAAATTCCAGATCTGCTACGCAATATCAGATCTTTAGCAATATCAGAAAAGTTAAAATTTTGAGCTTTTAAACGCTAAATTTTAGCTGTATCAGCAGCAGAGAATTGAACGTTGCGAGTCATTTTTCAACTACTCGAGAATTGAAGAACGAGCTGCGATTTTATACTCCGAAGTTGTTACGTCAGATGTATAGACCGCAGAATATGCAAATATTTTGGTACAGAAGAAATAAAAGAGATTTTTTTTTCATTGTCCATATATTTATTTTTGGGACATCATATTTTGTATTTTATATTTTTACACACAATCTGTGATACAAGTATAATATTTCTGTATTGTAATATACGTATTTTATGATTCCATATGCTAATTATTTTTTTCGTGATCATTGCTTTATTCTTTCAACGGTTACTTCAAAAAATCGCATGTCCATACACTTTTGAGACGCACCGTATTAATAATAAATAGGTTTTCGATTTATAAATATATGTATTGTTCATATTGCAAAAGAGAAAATTGTGGCTTTTCTTTTCCAATCTCTTCACTTGAGCATAAGGTTTGAAAAGGACGCCGACCTAGTGTGTGTAAACTTCTTTTTGACAAATTGGCTTGTGTTGGAATCAAAACAGAAAAGGAATATATTACATAAAATGGCGAAATGAGCACATTCATGAAGTCACAACAAAATAACCATGTTATTTTTAATTTTATAAAAATAAAATTAGTAGCAGGGTTAAGAAATGTTCTTTACTTCCTTTTCCCGTATCTATTTTTCCTTTAATTCACTTAATTTAATGGTTCAATATTGATTTAGTATTAATTCTTGTTGGCGTTCTATTTTATTTGAGCATATTCCATTAACTTTGTATTCCAAAAAAAAAAAAAAAATCAGAGTGATTTTTGTTTCTATTAGTAGCGTTCGTTTACATTTACTTTATCGAATAAGCTAATTATTTGCTTATACAGGGCAACTTTAGGTAGCAAATAATACTACAGAGTTGCAACTAAAGTCCTTCTACCTTATATTATCTTGAAAACGGTGTTCCACAAACTGGGTGTTTAGGTACAGTTAAGTGGCCGAGCCGTACTCGGCGAAAATAGTTGTAACTCCACGAGGAGACAAATTACTGAATAAACACTCCTATCTCGAAAACGGTGGGCATTTCCACGGTTCGTTCTTAATATTATTACGTTCAAGATGTCTTCTCATGCAAAAATCTGATTTTGAAATTGAAATCATTCGCACATCTTTTACCATTTTCGAGATTATCCATTGTTTACCATCAAGTCAAGTTGTATTTTACATTTCTTTAAGTTCCAAGTTTGCATGAATAGTTACTGGTGTACTCAAATTAAGAAAGAATGAAGAATTTAGTGGAATTTAATGGTATATTAATAGAAGTAAATACAATTTATAATCCTTATGACATATATAAAATACTTTTTTTATTATAAAAAACAAGATATGTTGTCAGAAAGCACATATATTTTAATTTTTTTCATACTTTATTTTAGGATTATTAATAATTCTTCTTAATTCCCTTCAGCTTTCAGAATCACAATTTAATTCCTATTCAATCTCGAATGAATATTATTCATCTCATTCACGGATTTAAAAAAAAATCCTCGTGTAATTTCTTTAAGAAAATAAACGACCATTCAGACGAAAGACGATGAAAGGAGATAAAGAGAAAATAAAATTAAAAAAAAAACCTTCATTGTGCGATGATTATCACCAGAAACAGGGCCCCAGAGAGCAGCGGCTTGCATAAACATAAGATCTCATCTTAATTCTTTCTTGAGTTTCCAGGCCCTTCATTCGTCCCAATGATAGTGCAATTGGATATTTATTAAACTCGCACGAAATTGCTGAAAGAGAAAAGAGATGAAAGGATAGAAAAAAAAAAGTTTTTTTTTTTTTTTTTTTTTTTTTTTTTTTTATCTTCAGATTTTTTTTTCCACCCAAGAGTCCCGATTCCATTTTTTTTTTCTTCTCTACCCCCTAAACTTTTCTTCAAGAACGGGAATTTTATTTTATTCGCGCGATGAGCATAATTCTTTTTATTTCTACACATCTTTTCTTTTGAACTCGTTTTATGCCGAATATTCTTTTTATTATTTTTTTCCGCTTCTCGCACGCAGGATGGAAGGTGAATGGGGAGGGGGTGAGGGTAAGGAAGGGTTGCTGTGGGAGTTGAGTTGAATTTATCGCTGTCAGGAGTAATAAGATCGGTCTCTGAGGTGTGGACCGGATAAAAGAAAGCTCTTCGTTATCCGGTACTTGCTTGTCGGAAAGAATAAATAGCTCCTCGAGTGAAAAGATCCGGGAATCTGTGGAGGAAAAGATGAGATGAGAATAGAAAGTGAGATCTGCAATGCCTGTCCACTATTTCTGCCTTCCTAAGTGCATAAATTGAAAAAGAAAATGCATAAAATAGCCGAGCTTGTTAAGAACCAACACGCCTTTCATATAAAAAGTTGAATACAAAAGAATATTTTCTTTTATGTTAAATAAGATATATCATTTAATTTTGCTTTCTTATTTGATGTTAGTAATTCTTTCATATATAATGTCAAAAACGAGACAAGAGAAATGTTTCTTTTGTATAAATTATAGTAAATACTAAGTTTGCATATCAAATATTTTTTTTTTAATATTTTCTTCTTTTATGAATATGAAACAGCTTTTTTTTATGACTTTTATCCTTAACCGTTCTCCTGATACTGAGCAATAAACTTCACAATTATATTTTAGAGGAAATTTTATAATATGTCGTCAGTTATTTTTACAAATATCTTTTTTTTAAGTAAAGGAAAAAGAAATTAAAAGAAAAAATATCAAATATCGTTTGATCTTTATTATAGAATTATTTTTTATATGCATCAATTGACATTTAGGTATTTATGATTATTATTCAGGGGTGCTTGAATCGCCGAGCTAATTTTCCACAGAAATATTTATTAAAAATAAGCATGAGAGGTTTGAAATTTCACTGTTCATTTTCATCTAAAAAAGGGAAAAATATAGTGAGAGAAAAATAACAAATATTAGTAGACTAAATATCAGATTACTTTCAAACGAATTACAAGAAAACGGAGATATATATGGTAAAAAAAGGCACAATTTTGTAATTGAATTTTTACATTTTATACACCAATTGATATTTAAGTTAATATGATAATTATTGTTGCCTATTTTAAGCTCCTAAAGAATGACAGAAAGTTCTAAAAATTGAGAGAGATTATTTAATTAATATCAATATTAATTAATACACATTAATATCGATATTTAATTATTATAATATTATACTAAATTAAATTTTAGATTATTTGGAAAGTTACCTCTAATGAAAATTCCGTTAATAAAAATATGCATTTCTGTTTATGGAATATTACCTTATTATTCCTTATTATTCAAATAATGAAATATTTACATTTAGATGATTATGGCAATAAATATTTTCATTATTGCTTTCCTACAACATTTTCGTTTCGCAGTTTAAATAATGCTTCTATAATGATTTAATTGCATAAAATATCAATATATTTGGATACTAAGAGTTTTTTAACGATCGCTCTCAATTTTTAGAACTTTCTGTCATATTGATTGCTATATTTTGCATTTCATACCATAAATATTTAGTGTTCTTAAAATTAGTGGCTATTTTCTTCGTAATTATCTAAATAAAGTTATTTTATTTCCATTATATAAATATAAAATATAGATATTGGCCAATAATCTGTTTTTATTCGAATATTCCAAAAACTGTAATGCAATTATGCCTTTGGATTTTAAGCTAAACTTTTCCTGTATTTATACAAAACTAAATAGTAATTATTATCTCCCCACTATTTTTTTTAAAAAAAAATGCTATTTTTGAAATATTTTTTACTATGCGACTCTCGAATAAATTGGAAAATTCAATCAAGAAAAAAAAAGCGATTTGTTAATGAACAACTTAATGTCCAAATTCTCATTTTGATGATTTAAAACAATTCTCTTAAAATTCATTCGAATTAAGATTATGAATATGTATTAGAGATATTGTTTAAAGTTGCGGCCCAGATTGTGATTTTGCCATACACTATTTTACATTTCTTGAATCACTATGCTTATTTTTGTGTTAAATACACCATTATTCGAATATCCGCATTAAGTAATTTTTACCAATAAAAACAATGTTCCTATAACTCGGTTCGCCTGTAGGATTTATATGTGGAACTAAAATAACTCTGTTTGAATATTAATTCTTAAGATTTCAAAATAATTTTATATTGGTGATACTTAAAATTTGCGCACTCTACCATATTACTATCGTAAAACAAAAGATTTTTTTTATAAAACGATGATAATTATTTTCTCATTTATAAACCGAATAAATGAAAGTTCTTCGTTAACTACAATTACTTATTAATTAATATATACATTCTCGACTGAAAAGAGATTAAGGAGACGAAAGATGAGAAATTGGGAAAAAGATACATGCTCAATTTTTCTCATTATTGTGAAAAATAATAAAATTGCTCTTTCATCGAAGAGCATAAAGTGAAAAAGAAATTGCATTTACAGATTTGTTCAAATCGAAACCATATTTAATACGAAAATTTGAATGAGATAATTTATTTCCCTTTTTTTCGTTATGCTAAAGCCATTATTCAATTTCCTTATATTAATTTGCAATTTTTTTCTTCTATAAGTAACTCTAGACATGTTTTATTACTGTATTGTTAATTAAGAAAGTGTAAAAGTTTTTTTTTCTCAGAATGAAACATAATCCCTGGGTCTTCTGATCAGTCTTCTACTTTCTTTAAAATTGAAGCACAACTTCAATATTTGCACAAGAGAAATTTTAGGATTTAAGTCTGCCGGAGAAATTTGCCTTTCAATATGCTCTGCTTGATGTATTCCATGAAATTCATAGAAATGATCGTCCTTCCCTACATAATTTCATACTCCATAATAAGATCTGATTAGCGAGATTGCTTCAGGCGGCTATTTGCTCTAATGGCACTGTATGCGTTTCATCATCGAATGTTGTATATTGGAGCTGATTTAGGCCATTTTGGATTATAAACATCCTCATACAAACTTAACCATTTACGATAGTATTCTTCAGCTTTGCCTTTACAGAAATGGTACAAACAAAATAAGATTTATTTTTATGTCCAAAGAAATCTCTTTACTATTAAATTAAGTTTTGATATGCGTTATGCACATTACAAATTATATGTTTCTACGGAAAAAACTAATACAATTTTCGGATGAAAGGCAAGTATTGCATATTACAGAAGTGTGAAAATATTAAATATTACAAATATAAAATATTATACATAGCTTGTATATCACCATCCTTTCTGCTCTCTGACAAAAAGGATGAAATAATATATATTACAAAAGTATAGTTTTTCTTTACTAATAAATGACAATTTTATAATAACATATTAAAACAAATTTTTAATTTGTCGATAACCAAGGAAGTCATTTGAACTGTTTGCAGCAAGTTCTCGTTTAAACAATTAAATAAAAGTAAATTATGCACAGAAAATACTTCTACCCAAAAAAAACTGTTGATAATCGCATTAAATTATAAGGAGAAAGAAACGATTATGAAATAAAAAAGTAAGAAGTGTGTATTTTCTAAATTTAACTCAAAAATTCCATCAATAGATAAATTTACTTGAAATAAATAAATATATATATATATATAACTTCTATCATATTTGTTTACCCAAAAAGATATCCATATATGTTTTGTCCAAAAAGATTTTCCTTTTTATTATTTAGAATATTAATTAAAGTCAGATTTGCTAATATTTCTTTTAAAAATTTAAAAACTTTGCATCATACTAACGTAAGGATTTGAAGAAATTATGGCTGTCTAAAACTATATATGAAAGTGAAATTTTTCGATCACTTCTTATTTATGCTCTTAAAAATGAGAGACTACCATATTTAGGGAGAATTTTCTTTAAGACAATCTAAAAAATAATTACAATTTTTGGGCATTAAAACTGACTAAAAATTATGTGATTGAAATTATAAATTATCTTTCTATTAAACATTTTTTCTCATTTACTGTATTTTATGAAATGAAAATTGTATAAAATAATGCATGCTAATATGATAACATTTAGATGCCAACGTATTACCTGTAAATTATACAATATTACATATATGATGCAAGAAGCATGATGTAAAAATCATTTAATAACATAATGCTTAAAGGTTAGTATATTATCTGTAAATTGTACCACGCGACAGCATTGTGCAATAAGCATGACATAAACACATTTAATAAGAACCACAGAGCAAATGTTTGTACTTTGAACTACGAAATCCATTGTTTAGTTACTTTAAAACTAAGAAACATATTGGAAATTCTTCAGTAAGAAGGATTTGAAAACTTATTTAGAATTTTCATTAAAAATCAGGAAAGCTTTAAAGTAAATTAAAAATAATGTCAGAGTATATTAATGCGCAAAATCTATTTTTATATATCTCTAAAATTTCAAAAATAAAAACTTTTAATAATGCTAAACTTGTTTTTATGTAATTCACAGATTTTAATAAGTTTTAAAAATTATTTTTAAGTATAAGTTTCTGTAATATGTTTCATCATTTTAATAACTCTATCTCTATTCTATATCGTATTATAACGATATTAAATGCATTTCTGTGTGCACGTTTCTAAAATTTAAAATTAAAAAAAAATTAAAAATAGAAAGATATAATTGTATTTACTAGTAAACCAATATTTCTATATTTAAAATTTTAATTTCGCTTAATTTTTTAAAATAAATCATTCCATACTAAGTTATATTCGAGAGCAAAAATATACAAAATTAATATAAATAAAATGCGCAATTAATAAAGGTTTTTTTTAAGAATTATGATTAAATGTTTAAAATTTGTATTGAAATTAACAAGGAAAAGGAAAGAATACAGTAATACAGATAGTTAAATTTAGTCTTACTTAATCTTATTAAATTCTCCTCAAAAAATAATTCTGTTTTTAATAAATCCATTCCGTAATTCTTAAACCATTATCAAGAAATCACATATCACTGATTATTTATCGATTTATTTTTCTAAGGGTATTTTTAATATTTGCGGAACAAACAACTGTCTAAATTAATGCAAGTTTTTAATACATCATTTTTTATTTAATTTAACAAAATGCTCCAAGCAGTAACAGATGTTTTTAAAGAAGAAAATTGGAGGGGGTATAAGAGAGTATCTCATTTAAGGAATTACATTTTGTCCGAGAATTATCCTTTCTTCTTAAAGTTAAAAAGGGTCGAAATAAAGTTATTCACCTCCTTAGAAATGTATTTTAAATTTATTTTTATCCGTAAGTCCCGTTTTATAGCGCCGATAGATTAAATTACTTTCAAAGACAAATACCTTCAAAGTTACTCTACGTTGAAAAAAAATAATAAAGTGAATGGGAGAATGAGATTTCAGCAAATTTATTTATGCTTAAAAGAATTTTGTAGGGAGAGCTCGAAGAAATGGAAGGCAGGGAGTGAAACAGGATTACGGAAGAAAAAAATATAAAAGGATAAAAGATAGGGTTGGTTGGTTGGTTGTGAGTTTTATTGGCGCAAGAGCCAACCTTGGCTATACTGCGCCAAACGTATGGTTAGAATATTGACTATCGTGGAACTAAAAAAAACGTTAAAATAATTGTATCAAAAGATTTTTAAAAGAGTTACTTTAAAAGTTTGAAAAGTTGATAAAAGATAGGGAAGCTTTTTCATTCATTGTTTCTTGAAACTCGGTGTTTTCAAGGCATTTTTAAAAGATGGGATGACAATATTAAGGAAGAATTATTTGAATATTAAAAGAGAGTAAAATATTTCAAAGAAAGTTTCATTCTGGTTTTAAAAAAGGGTTGTTATGTAAGTTTAATATATCTTGAAAAATAATAAATTTCTCTTTTTTTTATTTTAATTTAATATGATATCTAACAAAGTTTCAAAATTTATATTAAAAACTCTTCTTTTATGGAATTATAATCTAAATATGAAAAAAAAAGAAGAAGACAATTTATAGTAAATGTTTGGAAAAACCAGTCCCAGTTTGTTTTTTTTAAAATTTATTTCTTAATTTAACACTATCATTGTTTCTTAAGATAAAGTAGAAGTTTTGAATTGAAAAAATTGATTTTCTGCAAAAAAGTTTCATGTGTTTTTATTCAATAATCTTCAATTTTAAACAATTTCCTTTATAAAACAATTGGAATTTTATTTTATATTCATTCTTTGCAAAATTTCACTGATTTTTATATTTTTATAGTTAACATTTTAACTATGTTAACGGGATTTTGAGCCAATGAATGACGGTTTCTCATATTGTACATTTTGGTTAAATATTCTTTTAATAAAATCTTCATAAATTTAAAATTTAATGTACTTTTGTAACTTTTTTTGTAAATATCGAAATTTTGATTAATATATGTTGATTTCCCTCCTTAATCAATAGAACTCCAAGAAAATGCATTTAAAAACATTTGTGATTAACTGGCAATAAAAACTAGAAAAATAATAAAGTCATAATTCTTGCAGTTTATTTATCATGCTGTCGTGATATTGAAACTGTAAGAATCAATTAATTTTTCAAAGATATCTAAGCGTCAAAACAATTTACAGACAATTTCAGAACTTGTACCGTAAATTATTTCAATATTATATTTCAACTCCCTTTATCCAACCATTGAAATTTACTATTTCTGTTATACGTATTTCTGACAGTAATGCATTGAAAACGAATGAATCCTTTTCATAAACTGTCAAAACAAACTATGCTAAGCCCAATTAATCAGCGTTTCGTTTAAAAGAGCTCAATTGAAATCCCTTTTAGAGAAAACAGCTCAACATATACGCTGAATATATTGCTATTATTCCAATATTATAAAATTATGGTTTCTATTATCACGGCGAAACCATTAATGATATACTTCGAAGAATGACATGCAGGTTTACCGCATTACATAAGCGGTATCGTTTGCTCGGAAAATGCATAATTCATTATAAGCTTTTATCTCTCTCCAACAAGCCACACATCATTCTGTCTTAGTAATAAGGAGCTAGATATCGTTTATCAAAAAGCATTTACACCTCTTTTAATTTTAATTTGCTTTATTATTATAAGGTATTGATTTAACATAAACGTAGAAAATGCGTGTGGTAATTTAGGAGGATATACCGAAATTTTACGATCTTAAAATAATGGTGTCTAAAATAATCTGAAAGGGTTTATGCATTTTTGTATTTTAGGATAATTAATGGTGGAAATTTCAGTATTAACAAAAATTTGACAATAACCATTTAATTGATTATGTCAAATGCTCTATGTGTCAAATGCTCACATAATTATCATTCCCCTAATTTCATAAACTATATGTTTTATTCATAGCTTTTATTACTCGATGCATCAGTCATTCATTTATAACTTAAGTTTTTATTAGAATCCTAATAAAAACTAACTCTTTAAAAAAATAATGTTTTATCTAACTAAATACTAGTGAAAACAGAACAATCTAGTGGCTACACTTTTCATATACCTTATTATTAGAATTTAAATTTTTCTCGTTTTTACGTTTATTTGATATACTGTAGTTCAATACTAGAATCGACAGATTTTCCTTTAAATCTGGAAATTGCATCTTTTCAGTACAAAAATAGTTGTTACATTTTCAATAACATTCAGGTAAAAAAAGAAAAAAAAAACTTGTAAATGTAAAAAAAAGGCAACTCTCTAAAGTGCTTTTTCTTAAGATTAAAGAAATATAGTTCGGATTCGAAGACAATGACTAGGATTCGAAGACAATGATATATTGTATTAATAAAATTTGAAAAAAAACCCCTACGATTTCTATATTATAATGTAAATTAAATTTTGAATTATTTTTACTAACGAAATTAAAACTTTTTGGTATGTGGAAAGTGATAAAGGGGTACTAAAATAAAATAAAAGGCAAGTACTAAAAAGTCAAAGGGGCACTAAAATAAAAGGCCAAATAAATATAATAAGTCATTGAAATACAAAACAATAAATGAAATGAAAGAAAAGCTTATATAAATAACAGTCCCTATAAATGAAGCAATCAAATAAAAGTTTTAGAGAAGTTATAATATTTCTTTTTCTTCAAAATTTTGTCTTAAAACTACTTTCAAAATGTGCATATGTACACCTCATTAAATATTCAGTTACTGGATCATTCAAAATGAGTGACGAATGTTCGTTAGATTTATTCCAATATTTTCGTAAAATAATATTTGTATAAATTTTTTCTACAATTTTTTTGGTATGTCCTTTCTATTTTTAAGAAAAAGATTCCACCAATTTAAATTTCTATCTTTTCGGAAATAAATATTATTAAAACGGCAAGAAATTGTTACCACATGTACTTGAGTCTTCTCATTCAGTTGTGTTTATAATTCTTACAATACAATATTATGAGGAACAATTTTATATTTAATCCAATGCAATCTTCATCTGAAAGCAATTTAACAAATAACCGTCTTAATCTGGTCATTTATGGGAATTCGATAGACATTTAAGGGCAAACTGTTCAAATCGCAAACAATAAACTCACAAAAAAAGGTGAGATGTTTGGCATCCCCTTCTCATCGAATAGATAATATCTCCTTGAAAGGGTAATTATAAAACGGCTAATCCATGTGAGGATGAAATGGAAGTATTAGGTTGCTGTTCAGTCTGCACATGCCTTTATGGGTTAATATAATTTGATGAAGATTTTTCATCAAAAACTTCAGGAAGCATGCATATTTGTGTTTATCTGAATTAAATATCTTGTGGAAACGAATGAAAATGACGTAGAATGTTTTTCATAGACTTCAGCAAGGATGCATTTTAATCTTGCTTTTTATGGGAGACAGAAAACTTGTTCAAACTTACAGGACTTGATATTCACAAATAATTCATTCAAAGCGTGAACGATAAGCACAAACAAAAACAAGAAAGGTTTCACATTCCAAAATCGTGAAATAGTGGATATGAATTTGAGAGGATATTATAAAACATCAAAACCCTGTGAAGATAAAATAGTCTCAGGATTGTGAAGATAAAATAGTCTCAGACTGATCGTGCCATGTTTCTGTCTCTCTGGATAAACATCGTTCCATGCAGGATTTTAACTAAACGTTAACTACGTTCATTTCTCCCTTCTTTTTTTTAACGTTAACTAAACGTAAAAAAAAAGAAGGGAGAAACGAAAATATATCCATTGGTTAGTATTAAATTTGGAGAAAACTAGTCTACATGCTAACATAACGTTTTATCAATTACAAATAAATAGGGTATTAAAATAGCCGTCTGATTTATTTTACCTGACTTCACCGTATCAGGCTATTTGACCATTTATTGTGAAATTTTTGATAAATATGATTGTATAATAGCCACAAAAAATATCTACCTCTCTTATATTATGTGTTTATTTTAGTCACTGTTATTCCATTTATTCTTCATTACAATTTTACTTTTTAAGGGAAAAAAATGCACGTGTTTTTCATCATTCTGTTGATAACTCCCCAATGAGACACAAATCATCAAATCAAGTTGATATGTGGAAATTACTAGCAACAATTCTATTTTGCTTGTGATAACATATTGTATTTCATACAAATACTATACAAATGCATTGAATGAAAAACTAGTTCGAAACGATATATATTCACATTTTCGAAAAATTTGATACTGCTAAATATTTTATGGTATTCCCTTTGTTTTCGTATACCTTAAATCTTCTATTGCTGTATAGAATAATTTATTTTGTTTTATGTGTGTAACTGACAAAACTTTAGCGTGTTCTTAAAAGACAAAGATTGGCATAAATATTTTTCATAACAGCTAACAATTATCTTAAGAATTGTTGTAAATATTCTATTTATATTTTTAAATTCTCATTTTAAGAAAATGAATTATATTTTAGATTCTCATTATGAAAAACAAGTAGTTCATGTTGATTAATTTGAAAGTTGCTAGAAAAAATTACCTCTGGATTAATAGTAATAATTTGAAATTTTCCATATATTTTGATCAAATATTTTGCATCTTGGAAAGAACAGCTTTTTTTACAATACAATTGTTTATTTTTAATCCAAGGAATGGATGTGCGAGTAATCATAGACGAAATAATAAATTGCAGATTCTTACAATGAAATAAACAAAGCAATTCCTGGAATTGTTTACATGCAATCTGCTGAGAAAGCTTAAAAAATTTATTTGCTGTTGTTTAAAACTACATACATAATGCAATCCACAATATCGTCAGTGTACGAATCTTCTTTTTTTTGCGTTTTCTTTCCTAAGTATTACAGCATATTTTCAGATTTTACAGCTTTTTTTTTTTCAGGAGAGGGGTATTTTATGCGAATCTTTCCGGTTACCTTTTTTTTTTCTCAAATTTCATAATCCATAATATTAATATCAATATATGTATTAACAAAAATTCAATTAAAATTTATGCATAAATTGACTATTTGAAACAGTTTCTGCATAAAAAAATGAAAATAAAGAAGAGTAATTCTAATACATAGTAAAGCTTAACTTAGGACATAGAAATTCTATGACTTTTAATTTTAATATGAAATGTTGTTGGAAATTAAACAAAAAAATATCTTTTAAAAAGTGTCGAGATTAATAAAATGTCTATGAATAATTTTAAACTTGGAAATTTAGTATAATTTAAATAAAATTGATAAAATAAAAGTAACAGTACTTTGGAATTTATATGATGCCAATGTCATTTTTATTACATATCTCTGGTTGCTGCAGCAAACTTCTTCAAAAAAATATTGAAACTTTCTTACATATTTTTGAAAATATATAAGGAAGTGAAAAATATTAAACTGCCTTACATATTTTTATTTGTATGTAAAAAAATTCATTTTAAATTCTTAAGTTCCTAATTCATATGTGAAACAAATTTTGCACACAGTGATACAGCAGCCTGTGCTGTATAGTCATATATTTGTTTGCATTGCTCTTAGATATTAATAAAAATCAAAATAAAATTTTCTTCATTAATTTTTTTTATTCTAACTAATGAAAATTTACAGGGATTTAATTTAAGATTTGGTAAGAATTTTATTACTCATCTTCAGAAAAAAAAAATTTTAAAAATGCAATTTTAATTAAAAATAAGCATCAGGTGAAAAGAAGTAATAGAGGAAATTAGAATCCAATTGAATTTCTAATCCAATAAAATTAAATAAATAATATTTTAGGCTTGATCTGTCTGTATTTATGCATTTTTGAAAACAAAAATTATGACTACATTAAAAGCAGCTTTAAAGTAGTCATAAAATTATATAGTTAATAATGTCACAATGATCCTGAATTGTGTAATGAAATATATTGAATTTATTTTTCAAAATTTATTAAAAGTTTATTTTAGTAAAATGCACTGAAATATAATTTATAAGATTTAATATTCTTTTTAACTGTTATAGAAAAACATACTTAGTTTTTGTGCAATACTGTGATTCCAAATTACTCAGAAACAATTTGAATTTTTGTTTAATTTTTAATTAAAAATCTAAATAAAAAAAATTGAAAATTTTTCTGTAGACTATCAATTATCTATTAAGTAACTGTGTGTGAAATCTGGCATTTCTGATACCATGCGTTCTACGTTGTACATATTTTTTTTGTCATGTGCTGTCATTTTTTATGACCTGTGCATTATACCATTCGATATAATATTATTAATTCATTATAATATTCATTATGATAATAATATATATTCATTATAATATTCGAATATAAAGTTTTGAAATATTAAAATGACACCCATATTAGTGACACACACTAATAATTTCGATAAACACAAAATATTACATTATATCTGTTGCGGGTATATTTTTTTTTCTTACTTAATATTCTGTGAAGCCTATATAGTAATATTAGCACATGTCTAATAAAATAGTTTTCCAATTCCAAACACAAAATGGTAGTTAACATTTTTTTATAATTTAAAAACTATTCTTATATATATATATATATATATATATATATATATATATATATATATATATATATATTTTCCTTTCTGATATATTTCTAATTTATATAAGCATGTTCGTATTACGTATTTAAAATTAAAAATTCATATGGAAAAAAGTGAAATTAATGTTTTCCAAGAGATGGCAGCACCAACATTAAGAGGACTTGTAGAAAATTTATTTTTAATTTGATATTGTATTTCTGCATCAAAACAAACATATTATTATTTTTTATATCATATAAATACTTAGTGGTGCCATCTCTTGACTAAACAGACAACTCAAACTCTTATTCCGATTAATGACGTTTTTTTTTCTTCTTCTTTTCCAGCTGAAAAGTAAGAAATCGAATAATACAATTTCATTAATTTACAAATTCATAGCAGTAATATATATTCATATTTTATGCAAAAGAAATTAAAATAGATCTAAAAAAGATAACTGAGTTCCTTATTTAATAGATATTTATGCATAAGCACTAAATTAAAACTGATTAATCATATAAAATTTGATCGCGTAAGCTAACATTCTTTTTAAAAAAAAATCACTATTGTATATTAAAAAAGCGTAAATTCATCAACGGTAACAATAAATTATTTAAGAACTTGGCAAATAGAAAACCACTAAAAAATAAACCGACGTTTCTCACTTGCAAGGTTTGTGCTGCCATCTAGCAATTGAAATAAGAAACACTTCTCTGAAAATGTTTTATAATTGTCAGATTTCTTATCTCCTAAGGTAACACTAATGAAACGACAACAACAATAAAAATAATAAGGCAGAAGAATAATCACAATTTTCTACAATGTATTTTTTCTACTTGTCAGTTAAGACTGGAGTTTTGAATTTTTCAAATTACATGGTTTCCAATTTGCTGTGTTTGCTATAGATATGAAAATTTATTGAAACCTTTCTGAATTGAATTTCAATGAAAATGCAACAAATTTTACAAAAATGTACTAATTTTTTTTCCTGTGGGAACATATTTTAAATAGATATATAAGGTTTGAGATATTTATTTTTATACTTCTGTCTCCTAAAACAATCATATTCTTTTAATTTTGGATGTAAGTCATGATTCTTTGCTGGAATAAAATAGTTTGTAGGTAATAAGAAATATTTATGAATAACTAGATAAGCATTACATACAGCTTTTAAAATGTCGTTTTCATAACTTTGTACCATGACATACTATCATGACTCTTCACAACACGCTGAGATGCTATGTTAATAATTCAATCTTGCATGATGCAAAATGAAAATGAAATAACTGTATCAAAATTAATAAATTGTTAAGGTAAAAATAAATATATATATTATTGCCCAGAAGCAATAAAATGTTTTAGAAAATATTTTTAAAAAAAATATAAATTTCTTTCAGCTTAAGTTAAACTGTGAATTTATTAATTTAATAAGTGAAAGCTTATTTGATTTTTCTGAAATTTTTAAACTCAAGAAATCATAACATGCAAAAAATGTGACTTTCCAAAGACCTATGGAAAAATTGCTTAATTTAGTAAAATTAAGAGCCTGAACAAGAGATTTTTCTCAATCATATGTTAATAAAGGTTTCTAAGAAGATAATCCGTCTTATACTGAGTAAGAATTTCGCAATATTTCAGGAATTTTAATAGTTTTTTCTTAAATTATTAGTTTTAGATCTATTTTTTTAACTAAAAGTTCTTTGATTTTATGAATTGTATTATAAAGTTTAATATTACTATTTTTGATTACTATTTTTACCTGTAGTTTTTGATCTTGAAACTTGATAGAACTTTAACATTTATGATCATTGAATCTATGGCACAATCCATAAAAAATAAAATATCAGATTAGGAAAAAAATATATATATATACTAAAAATCTTTATGAGATATAAGTATGTTTTATGTTATGTATATAAATATGTTATAAATATTTTAAATATATATATTTTTAAAAAATATCTGAAATTCAGAAATACTTCTCAAGATTACGAGTTTGACAGCTGTTGTGTTTTTGTGTTGTAATTTATTCGAAAACTATAGTATAAAAACAAATTTTTCTTAATTTTTAAATAAATAAAGTTATATTTAAAAACTTAAAAAAATTCATTTCGAATTGCGCATTCAGAACCTCTAAAAACATATATGTGCCAATGTGATAGCTTTAATTTAAATGGTTGTACAGAGAAAAACACATGCATACATAAAGAGAGTGCGAGTCCCACACATGCTCGCATGCATCCTTATTATTATTAGAGTTATAAATCTCATAATTCATTCCATCAATCTTCCTTTATTTTTCTCTATCTTACTTTTCAATCAATTTATCTATCTTTATATTAATAAAATGGATTATGATATTCATTCCATGCTCTTTTAAATTATTTAGGACAAAAATAAATAAACAAATAAAACTAAGACAGACAAATTTCAAAAAAGGATATTTTTCAGGGATAAAAAAAAAATTAAATTAAATTTGTGGTACTTACTAAAAGACAACGATTGCATTTACTTAAAGTTTAGCAAAAGAAAAGACCAGGCATTTCAATGCTATTTACTTTTATTCCTTATAAAAAATAAATTATTCATCGAGAGCTCTTCATAGATCTCTTCAAATATAAAAATACCTTAAATAAACTGAAATATTTCTATTCAATACATATTTCATACTTTTTTACGCAATATGAAAATTGATTGAAACCTTTAAAGGGGTTAATAGCTAACAATATACAATGGAAAGAATAATATCTACCTATGAGAATATAATGGAATCAATCTGGCTCTTAATGCTAAAGAATCTCAAAATGGGCGGAAGAAATTCTAGGGGTGAATCCGTAAAAGAGTTATAAAAGAATGATAACAAATGCACTTGCAGTAATACTGTATTTTTGTTGTGTGAATACATTGTTTTTACCACGAACATTTTTATAAATGAATCATAATTCTATATTCTGATATGAGGCTGTTTAAATTATTTTTCTTACAATTCAAGAATAGCCTAAATGATATTCTTTTCATTAAATCAATGAGATGAATTATAAAGATTTTCAGTGTAAGAAATTGAGAGAGTTTTAATAGTGAATACATCATTTTAAGTGGCGAGTAACATAATAAGACACTCACTTAATATCTGATTTCTATACAAAAGTAATTTAAAGTTTATATTGTTACAAGGATGCCCCCTGAAACTAATGGGCTTCAAAATGTGTTTTATTCTTTGAAATAAATTACTTATGTTTCTTTACATGTTCTTTCAACAAAAAAACATGATTTGATTTTTTTAAATGTGAAGTTCTCTAAAACTACGAAAGTATGCACTTACATGGAATTAGAATGTTTAAAAGAGTTCAGAAAACAATTAATTAAATTTATATTTTCCAAGTAGTTTTCCTTATATTTATATAGAATTCTCTGCCTGCAAATTAATGAACTGAAAATACTTTGCTTAGCTGACTTATAAGTTTTCGTACTTTCGCTCTTCTATTAATCAAATTAATTAATCTAATCCAAACAGTATAAGCTTCTTTCTTTTAAAAGTTAGTTAGGAAAAACTTTAAAAGGAAAAAATAAAATCTAAACTTGGCAAACTTTAAAGATTATTTCTTTTTCTGTTCTATCACAAATACCAAATTCATTTGATAATCCATACCAAAATGAATGGGACGTTCTTTTTGAAACTCGAACTAACTATAAAAAAGATCAGAACTTCCAATTTAATTGATTTTTTTTTTCTGGCTAAAAGGTTTCTCCGCTACCCATAGAAAGATCTTCCGAAAACCTCCAGACAAAAATAATAATACAACTTCTAATAAAAAATAACTTCTTTCAATGCACTTCTCGTTTTTATCCTTATTCGGCGAAAAGACTAGGGCTTTTAAAAGTGTCAACAGCGGCCAATGTCTGGGGGAGAGATTAATTTCCGTCTATGAGAGCACAATGGAGGCGATCCGGTTCACAATCCCGAAGAATCTCGCATTGGAAGAAAAAAAAGATGCACATTGTGTGAGTCAGGAAAAGGGGAATAAAAAGAATCCGAACGGATGTTCTGAAATAGCATTGTATGTTGGGAGGCTCCTGTAAAAATAAAAAAAAAGGAGGGAAAAAAGGAATAATGTATGTTTTAAAATGAGTTCACTGTAATATACAATGAACAAGAAAATCCAGATCAGTGGAGTTAAATAATGAAAGCGATGAAGTTTATTTTTAGCTATTCGCAAAATTTTGAAAATATCCCTGGTATTTTGACAAGATAATGTAATAAATGTATAGTACTAAACCACAATAAACTACTACGAGTTTATTATTTTAACTATCATTTTCATTCATTAACTATCATTTTTAACTATCATGGTCAGAAGGTTTGACAAAATATTGCTTGTATCTAATTTCAATTTAATATTTTATGCATGAATTGACAATCATAATATCCTAAATAAAGAATTTTTAAATGTGAAATTAGGACAGATATTAAAATTGCATTATAATAAAAACTTTATATTTGTTATATTTATTTATGTACTACCTACCTTTGGCAACCGGTTAGTTCCCAAGTGATTTTACTACGTTTAATTTCAGTCAAATCGTTTAACTCTTTCTATGACCGTAGGAAGTATGCTTCCCGCAAAACTTATCAATCTTTGTATGAAATTATGTAGGTTGGCATAAGTTCTGATTTTTTTTAGAAAGACAGAAATTTAGATGCTTTAGTTCTTTATCTCAGACAAAATGATGTGTCTTGATTTGTTACTTAATTATTAATGAACCAAATTAATTAATTAATCAAATTAAATTTATCCAATAAGCTAAATGAATCCCTTTTCTTACTCTAATTTCAAGCCTAAAAATATTTTAACATAATATGACTAGAAAAACATGGCCCTTTGAAGGGTTAAATATAATTTCATATCCATAATAGAGTGAAATTATCAGACATTAAAGAGATGTCACTTATACTAATTGTCTTACATATGCTCCGCTCATTGTGTATTTCAAACTTTCTAATGGAGATTGGTCTCATGATATGTGGTGTTATTAATAAAGTAAATGTGTGGTTTAAGAATTTTATAAAATTCATAGTATTGTCACATTATCCATTTAACAAACTACACATATATTAAATTAACTACTTCATTTTTGGTATACACAACGTAGAAAACCACGCGATCAGAGTGTTAAAGAAACAATGAAAATGGTTTGAAATTCAAGGAAAGAATATACGTAGGATATTGCTAAAAATTAGAATAGAATATTTTTAAAAATCTGGCCTATGGTCTGCTCTGTAAACACTACCACGCCATTTTAAGCAAACATACACTCACGTTTTCTTTTAATATTGGTATAAATAGAGATTAATGTTAAGAAGCCTTTGTTTTATTGATATTTCAGCTCACAATTATTCTTTTGATACACTTTAATGCAAAGATACATATTAAAGTATCTTAAAATTAAATCAACAATCATTTTCTTATAATGTTGTAATTAGAAGGCAATCATCATATTTAATGACATGTTAAATTTGAATCTATATTTTGTTTCAATATTTTATTCTATATTTTGTTTTGTTTCATTTGTAATTTGAGAGCTGCCAACAGAAAGTAAGAAATATTGAATCGCACGATTACGAAATTTTATGGAACGCGAATTTTAATTTTCTTGACTCGCATTAGCAGTGGACATAAATAATAGAAAATTAAATTAATGAAAATAAGTAATCATGATCTTTTTTTATTTGCATTATTATTTAACTCAAATGATTCAATCTATTTTGATTAGACATTAATTCAATGGATTTTCATTTTCATTACTGTAGAATTATATGTGATATAGTCATATTATTTTAGATTGTAATAAAATGAAATAAATATAAATTATTGTTTTGAACACAAGTGAAGAGAAGGTATTGTAATTGTATACGATAGACATTTTTTTCTTAATTGCGGATGAATCATGAAAAAAAGACAAACGAAGAAGATAAAAAAAAAACATTTATTACGAAATGCCATCCAAATTCATGATATTTTGACATGATCGTCGTGAATATTCGGGCCTTTTTCTTCTTATCTGCAGATTAGATATCTGATCTTGCCTTTAAATAATGTTGTTACCTGTGATTTGAAACCGGTTGTAACGCTCTTTTAACATTCCTCCTTATTCTGGACATTCTTTGAGTTTCCTTTCTAGGAAAAAATATCGAGGAGGAATGCCTAAACATTCATCCACAAAATCGCAATTTTAGAATGCTGGGCGACCAGCTGGTTGCCTGGGATTCTGGGTTCATTTCATCGATTCTTTGATCAAAATTGTCTTTTGTGACTGATTAACGTCCTTGCCTATTCAACTCGAACGCAGCTTGGAGTCAAATCATTTAAATCACATTCCTAAATTAAAGAATTAACTAGGAGTTCAAGTTTTTCAGGCTAATGAATAGTTTCAAAAGAAGGTTAAGAGCTGCCATTGTAGCCTCGGATTCTGTTCTGACATCTTCTGTTTCTTTCAAATCATTAAACACAAACCTTCACATAAAAATCATTTTAAATTTCTCTTTACATTTTGTATTTAACAGACCAAATAAATTAAAAAGAAAAAAAGAAATATTGGATTTTCTAGGCAAATGTATATATATATATATATATATATATATATATATATATATATATATATATATATATATATAAACATTGGAATACCTCATGTTTTATTAAAATGAGATTAATAAAGTTTCCTTTAAGGTACAAACCTCACCAGGCTCTAACCTACAAAGATATTATACTTTTAATTATTTACGTATATTATTTCATGCAAATATAAAATTATTATTTTATTACAATATTTGAGAATTTACGAACTGGTAAACTGTACTCAAAAAGAACGATTTTAAATACATCTTGACTGAGAAGGAATGTTTAAATTCTGCACTTTCTTTTAATATTTTACATGCATACTTACTTTAGTAGCATTTCCTCGTATTGCATCAAAGTTCCGTTTTGATACAATACGAGAGTCACTTTAAAAATAACTCATTAATTTTCAGCCAAAATTTTCAATCGAAATAAATTTATTTGCAAACTTAAATTTATAATATAAATTAATGATAAATTCCTTCCAAATCCTGCATATTATTTCAAGAATGTTGTACACAATTCTGTACAAATACAGAATGTATTTATATAAGTGTTGCAATAATCGTTCTGAACTTGCAGAAACGTTTTCATCGTAATAAACGTTTACAACATCTTACAAACGTTTTCTCTTATATTTGGGCAAAAAGTACTTTGTTTTTGGTCCCAATCTATTCTTCTCTGCATCTACTGAACATATCACAAAGGGTAAGGAACGATTCGGAACCTCTTCGAAAATCTTGGAAATACCATCAATTTGGAAGTGACCTACTCTGCTCGATTTTCAAGAGAAGCATTGTAGTAAGTTTTCCATTTTTACATTGTAGAAAATCTTCATTTTTATGAATGACTGATAAATTTCCAAGTACATATCTGGGATAGTTTCTATTCTATCGATTAAATGAAATGTGATACATATATATATATATATATATATATTTGAACACAAGATTAAATATCAATTTTTATTTATCTCTAACTTTCCGGTTTTGATTTTCATACAAGTATGAAATCACGTACGCAAAATATATCCAGAAAATGGAAGGGCTCTCCCCTATTCAATTTCCAAGTGTAGATAAATATTGTACTGAATTTTCTTTTTTAAAATTGAAAGATGAATATCAAGTATTCATTTGATATAATTTTCTTTTTCTATTGAATGGCATAAATTTGATATGCATGTACCATTTCCATCACAAAACAGTACATAAGATTTTACATATCTCCGTCGTTTTGGTTTTGAGTTCATGCCTATACACATTCATAAACACGAAATATATAAGCAATGCATCGTAGCAACTTTACTTTTTTATAACTGAATGATAAAGATCAAGTGTGCATTTGGGATTATTTTTCATTTTGATTCTTATAAATTTGACATTGATTTACCACTTTGGCCACAAGACTGTGTTTAAAATTTAATATATCTTACCGGATTTCAGATGCATATACGCACACATTCACATTCAAGGAATATATAGACCAACAAGCAGTCATGCCTTTCACAGATATGATCAAATATTTAATATATGATTCCATTTTCGATGATAAATCTATATATTAAATTTCATCCAGAAAGCACTTTCATTTTTTTTTATATTTAAAGGTATTCATATGCACAAGCATAAACAGGTACATATATATCCCTCATAGATTAAAGTTATATGTCAGTTTAAAGTTATATGTTTCTCAAAATAGCTTTAATGTTGTTTAAAATTCGAATTTTAATATTTAAATATGATTCCAACCTTTTTTAAGTTAAAAAAGACGCTTGGAATAAAAATTAAAGATGATATATTGACAATATTTCTCCCAGAAAGTACAAAATTTGTCTATGTTTCGGGCAACAAACGAATGCTGCGAAGAAAAAAGAACTTGATTGTTAAATACTATACAATTACCGAGATAAGCTTTGATATTTGCATGAAAATTGAACATTTCTTCAGAAAAGACACTCTACATTTAAGGAAACAAATAGTAATCTGAAGGATCTATATCTTGTGAATATGATAGGTAACAGCACATATCATTGATGGGATCAATATGTTCTATGTATGGGAAATTAAGTGAATCATGTATTTCCTACTTTATTGAAGCTCCCTCTTCAACGTTTCACTCAAATTGATTAACTGATGCTTATACTGTCATGTATATTGAAATCTTTATTTATAGATCTCCGAAATCCCTCTTTTCAAGTTGTATTTTGAGGGACATGATCACCATAAATATACAACATAAACGCTGTATTTCTGCAGCACTTTCTTTAAACTGAAATAATATAACACACTTTGCGTAAATTATGTTTACTTGGCACCAAACTCTGTATGTTTAAACGATCATATAAAAATATTAAGTAGAAGTCATTCTCTAATTCTTAAATGTTGTTTTCAAATTTTTCAAATGTAACTTTCACGATTTATTTACAGGTAAACAGGGCCACTAATGCCTTTAATAAATATGGACGGTATTATATTTATACACCGAGTATATATTTTGATTTTTATACGAAATTGCCCAACATTTTATTGTGGTTAACAATTTTTTTGTTACGATCACATATCCAATTTCATGCATCCAGCTCAATGCGTTTTAGTAAAATCGTGTTCACAGGCACAGAGAGGGGCGTGAATGAAAAATTTTGTTTTTTGAATTCTGGAAAGTATAAAATAATAAGATTTGTCAAAATTTCAAAGATGAATATTTTGATAATCACAATACTTTCTCTTTATATAGGAGGGAGTAAAAAGAGAGAAATTGCTTCATATGAAAACTCAAAAGTTTAGACTATGTGTTGAATACCCCATTTTATTTCTTTTATTAAAGGAACATTTGTTACATTTACTTACATTTTATTTCTTAAGGCCATGCGTTGAATATTCCATTTTATTTCTTCCTTATAAAATATGTTTTATTAAATATTCAAATAGTTTATAACAAGCAAAGATTGAAGGAGAATGAATATAGTCTTAGTTTACATGCAGAATCAATTAACAATTGTTCTTATCTAAAAAAAAAAATACTTTTTTTGTAATTCAGTGCAGACAAAAGATTAAAAAAAAGAATCAGTAATTTGTCTACTACTTCTGAGAACCCGCAGATGCGTCGGAGGTGGAATTATATAACGCACCAGCGATGACAGGATGACAAATGATGGATTTTTCAAGCTCTCTCCCGAAAGAATTGTCCGTAAATGAAGAACTCTGCATTGCTCTGATAAAAGTGCTGAAAATGTTGTTTTCGCAGTTTTGTGTATTCTATCCATTCTATCTGGGTTTTCGCTGAAGCAAGCAAAACATAGAAGGAAGAAAAGGACCAGGAAACTAATTTCCGCTTACAAAAACTTTGAATGCATTATTTTGTCACAATTGTCGAGAAAAGTAAATAAATGTTTATTCAGACTGAAATGTGTTTATTTTCTATATCATTTATTTATTCTCACTTAATAAATAAGTATCTGTGATAAACTTAAAAAAATATTATATTTGAAAGATATCTAACATTTTGATGAAATAAATTAAATAATTTTGCAGAGCAGGTCATTTTATTTGAAGTAACGAATTAAAAAAAATACTAGGTATAAAACTTCAATCAAGTTTCTAGGTAGCAGTACGTTATTCACTGCAAGATGTTTGTAGACAAATTTAACTGTTATAATTAATATGATTTTATATAAATAACATAATTTAATACAATTTTATGTAATTAGCATAATTTCATATAATTTTATATAATTGATACAATTTTACATTATATTATATAATTAATATAATTTTCAAATTAGAATTTCATAGCTTAATTTTGGGAATCCTTACAAAATATTTGCCAATTTTCATTTCGGTATTCTTAAATAAAAAATTAATACACAATGATTTAAAAAACAAATAAATTTCAGACATAATTCAATCAGATATTAATGATTAATTTGTGTCAGAAATATTAATATTAGTTAAAATGTATTGTTTTCTTTTGTTTTTCTTTTACACTCACGAATGATGAAATGCAATTTATATCAAGAATATATATATAATTAAAGTCATTTATATACAATCCCTGAAATTATAATCATATTCATGTTAATATTTGCTGCATATTTATCTCTACTAACAATAACCAAAATTATTTATGTACATTAGTACTTTATAAGACAGACCGACTGATATAAATTTGGTACAAATATATTTCGGAGCGAGGAAATGTGCAATTTCAAATTATTTTTCTAAAATTTTAGTTAAAATTTAAATAAATGAAAAATTTAACTGATCTTGACATTTCACTGCTAAAAGACATCTGTAAGTAATGGTGAAAATATTTAAATTTTATAGCAATTTACAATTTAAAAATTATCATATTAATCATATAAATTCAATATTTGTGCAGTTTGTCTTTAGTGGTCTTCAAACATTTTTTTTCAGTTTTGGCAAAAGATATGACCATTGAATTGAATTTAAACTTTTTTCAAATTCCTCTATCAAACACTTAATCATGTTATTTTCTTTTTTTGTTGGAAACTAAGGAATAAAGATTCTGTTTAATTTCTGCGTACTTTAAGAGGGAAATATAGATGATTTATAATTCCCCGAAATATGGAAGATTGATGAAGTTGAAGATGCGTTTTTAATATGATTATGTTGTTAAGAAAGTTGGTTCTATTAGAATGCAGTAAATAGAACAGATATAAAGCTATTGAAATAACATGACTTTAATAGTTGTTACAAATTTATGCTTAAAAGTACTTTGTTGTAGTAATCAAAATCATCAAGCTAGCTCATCAATCAAGATTTATCAGAAACTAAACATCGGTAATAAAATAAATGAACCATCTGATTATTAAAGACTGTTAGTATTATATAAAATAATAAATATAAATAATTCTAAAAGCATTAATTTTCTTCAAACTCTCTTTAATGAACTTTTTTGTAACATTTTGATTATTTAATCCTTATCAGGTCAGTGCTGGTAAAATATTTGGGCTACAATTATTTATATCAAATTGCCTTCATTTTTTTCTAGAACTTCTATTGCTTCTAAGTTAATATTCTAATTAGCAATGATACCCTCATAACATTTTAAATATAACAATGCAATATTTTTATGTATTTTATGCATTATGTATTATTTTATACATTATTTTATTCACTATTAGATAATTAAAATTCCATAACAATGTGACAAACTTTATTAACCATTATGAAATAAGTTGTCTATAACACTTGATAACATATTACACGTAATATTTTGTGAAATTAATGAGCTTGTCAAGAGTTTTAATGAGGTAATATAATCTCTTTACAACTTTGTTAAGTAAGTAATTATTGTGAATAATATAAAGTAATTAAGGTGATATTCTTGGGTTATTACAAAATGTAGTTAATTTAAACGATACGCAGATTCATAATGGCTTATTATTACATAGCGTACTTTTATTAATCTGTTTTTTCAGAAAAATGTGCAGCTCATAAACTTATTTTTGAAAGAAAAATTTATGTTAGAACATGGGGATTCGAAACAATTTTCTAAAATCTCGCATAGTTACATTCCTTGAACTGGATAGTGAAAAGGATATAGAACGCCCTTTGGAAACTTTTTTATACTTTTGTTTATATAAATATTTACATAATACATAGAGTGCCAACTTAAAAGTGACCATTTAACTAATTTCGGCATAAATTATTGTAATTTACTCCAACTAGGAAAATGAGTTAAATTACCTTAAGAATTATATTTTATGTTGCCAACAAATTGGCAGAAAAAATTACGATGTTTAAACAATATCTACATTTTCATACATTCTTCGCATCATTTTAGTCACATTTAGGGGAATATTCCTGGCACTCTAGTCCTTTAAACGAATAACATTTATCTTCTTTGTGATAAAAACACGCTAAGTTTTAAATCTTGCGATTTCATTATTTAAAGATAATTAATAGTCAATTTGATTAATCGCATGACACAGATTGTCAAATTCCTCAACAAGTGTCATTGAAATGTTTCTCTATGGATAAAATTCTGATATTCAAAGATTCATATCTCGGTCAGTTTTAATTGGAGAAATCAAAACCTATTTTTAAATTGTATTTTATCATGGTTCTTTACTACTAATAAAGCAATTTACACGTGAGTATTTTTGTTGGTAGTTTAGAGGTAGATAATATATTCAAGAACTATAAAACCTAGGACATATATACTTTGGAATTTGAAAAAGTAAACTTTCGGTATATATTTTTAAAATTTTTATTAATTAAAAAAAATCAAAATTTAGGGGTTTTTTTCTGTGGTGTTTTATGACAATAAGCAGCACAAAATTTATATTATCCTTTTCAGATTCAAAGAGTTATTATTTCAATGTTTTCAATTCTTCTTAACATTTTTTCTAGTTTTAATCAGTTTGTAAGCGTATTTTACAGCAATATATTTTATTGCTGAAACAAAACAATATTTTTATTCATTGGTTGGAACTAATATTTAATCCTTACATTTTTCATATTATTGGTGATGAAGGCGTTAAGTTTGGACTTAGCTTTTCATGTTGAGTAGATTTCCACAAAAATACGTTTATTGTAAAATATTTGAAATGTTGTTCTCTTTGTTTATACATTTACAGTAGTTCATTAACAATTAAGTTTTAACTTTAGAACTAAGAAATGAAAACTGTTTGTTATAATGCGCCACGTTTTAAATACTGCTGCCATTTTCTGTAATACAAAACTGGATGCATAAAATTCTAGATAGAAAAAGAATTCGATTTCAATGAGCAGAATGATCTTAATCTTCTAAAATATTATATGTCCATGAAACTTTGACATAAAAAAAAAAACGTTTTTCTAAAGAAGTCATTTAGACAAAGTTACACACATGTTGATATTTAAAATGAACATTTACCGACAATTAATTCTGGAACATAAAATCTACAGAGCATAAAAAGGCAGTATTTTATTATATATGATTAAAATATTAGGAAACTGTGCAGAAATTTAGGCATTCTGTTTGTACCTAGCTCATTAATTTACTCAAACAATAAAAATCATTTATTGTTTCATTAATCATTTATTGTTCATCATATCGTATTTTAGAGCATGTTACTTTTCAAAATCTGTGCCTAAATCTAATGACTTTGAAATTATCTATCATATCATGTTTAGATTAAGCTCAATGTATAAATACTTTGAGATTAATGTTTAGAAATTTGTACGAAGTATCTTTTTTGGCATAGTTTTGCATTTTTTGTGAAAATGGTATACTAATTAATTATGAGCAAAAATAATACTTATTTCTCACAAATATTTAATAAACTTTGAAGAGTGTATTCATTCAAGACGCTCTTTCAGTTTTGAAGTTAACAAGTTGTTGAAAACTGTTCTTTCATGAAACACTCCATTTGAGAGACTTATTAAATTAAGTAAAAGCTTATAAGTGCAAGTTTTAAATAATTTATGTTCCAGAAAAACATTTATTTTTCATGTATACAATTTTCTTAAACTCATATTCAATGCTCTATTAATCTATACGTTAAGAAATTACGCATAAATTGATTTAATCTTTTATAGTTTTATGAAACAGTTGCCTTCAGGTAATCTTTGCAATCGCATTTATCAAACAGAGAGAAAAACGCCCTGTTCTCTATCACGAACAGTTTTCTACCACAAAGATGTTCATATTGTTACTGGAAATACCCGTCTGATTGGTGATAAAGTGAAAAAGTCCAATATGCTCAGTAAATTATAATGTTGTTTTATACAACTCCTAACTCTGAAACAGAGGTAATAATTCTCAGATGAAACACACACAAAACAATACTTGCAGAAATCAATAACACACAAGAATCAACTAATTATCAAGCTACTCAAAAGAACGACTAGGAAAGAATACTCAACTACTCGCTTAAACTCAGCCAAACTGAACACTACTACTGAGTGTCAGACTCCCTCTCGTCTGTGTGCCCCCGTAATTTGTAGCTACCCTAATAAAGTATCGAATATCCTAGAAACAAGAACGCGGAAATCGAATAATAATGAAGTTACCACAAAGATTCTCGAACATTCAGTCCTTCATTTTAGTCTCCAGAATCGCCCAATTCGTCGCCAAATGGCCACAAAATTTGTCAAAAATCATCACTGTCAGGGTAGGTTCTTTAAAATTATGGTGTCGATTTCCATTACGGAACATAACTACCATGAGAAAATTACACATTGTCGGTCATGAAAATTCCGATTTAATTTTAATTCCTCTTGCTGACACGATGATTGTCATTTCGATATTCCCCAAGTTTCGATTGTCGGTGATTTCTGCCACATGATATCAATCGTTTATTGTCATTAAGCAATTAGGAGTTACCTACCTGCTGAGAACTCATCTATATGTTCTATAATCATCATGTAGAGAATTTTATTCTTCCGTCAAATGTTGCCAAGCCGTGAGTATCAGCTTGATATATTGTTTGTGATAAGGAACACTTTTATTGTAATTGAAAAGGAATATGGAATCGTAATGAATGTCAATGATTTGACTGTGGATAATAAGAATTAACTATTTTACACTCATAACCTCCATGTTAAAATTATATTTGAAAACTCCATTGCTGCCCCCATACTCTAAAAATTAACCAAAAGCAGATGCGATAAAAATCTACGTGTAGAATCTTGGAGCGGTGTGTTTTTATCTTATCTGTTACAGTAAAGATTTATCTGCAATAAATTTAAACTGCATTCCTTAATAAATCTAAACCAAGAGCTCATAATACTTATCTCCCAGTCTCCATTCTAAAAAAAAAAATACTGATCAGATAATTTTGGATTCAAATAAGCATTTTGCAGGCCACGATTATTTATTTTCACCGATGCTAACTACGTCTGAAACGACTATAAATACTACTTAGCTTCGCTCTCTAAATTTTCGTTTTCTCGCAACAGTATGATGAGAGCTATCAATACAGATACTACAACCCAGAATCAATACATCCACCGCACTTTTATCGTCGAGGGTTCCGGGTAAAACGCGATACAACGGTCGATTTTCTTGACTCCGTGAATTATATTTTCAACGCGAAAGCAACAGCATAAGGGCCATTATTATTTCTCTTTTCTGTACGAGACGGAAATAACACGTCAAAAGAAGCAAACGATAAAAAATATTAAAATAAATATTTCCAGTGGCCACGGCAACTCCCTGGGTGCTTTTACAGACACCCCATCGGTAATCGATGCTTTGAAGGGGTAGGGGGGAGGGAAGTAGAGTGATTTTAACGCCGCCTATTTTTGTCAATAATTTTCGAGAAAAGCAATTTTGCTCTTGGAGAAAAGCCTAGAACCTCCACCCCTTAGAGAAAAAGAACGTAATTCATCATTTTAAAGCACAAATATACGTCGATATGTCTTTGAAATTATGAAAAGAGGTAGCGTTTAATATTTGATTATGTCGGAACTTTGGAACTTCTGTAAAACGCGAATGAGAAGGTATTATGATGTATAATATAGTCATTGATTCTTTTTGGTTGGAAAATGGTTTTTTTTTCATTTGTTTTTGCTTAAGTTTTAAGTCAAAGGGAATTTCAGAGAAAAAAGCATATTTTTAAATGCAAAAGGGAATTGGTCGTTATTTAAAATATTTTTTGAAATACTTTATGTTTTCTGTGAACTTTTTGTTTTTCAGAAAATGGTTTGCGTGCTGTTAAGTAGTAAGGAACCAAGTCCAATATTCATATTTCCAGATGAAGATGTTTGGGCGTAAAATTAAAAAAAAAATCTGATTGTTCCCTTTTTCCAAAATTAATTGTTATTTTACAAATAGTCCATAATTCATTGTTTTAAATTCCGTTCAATTTTTTGAGTTCATTTTACATAATAATTAATCTCCATGTAATATTAGCCTAACATTAAGTAAGTCAAGGCGAACTCGAAATTTTAAAATGTTACTAGTGTTTTTATTGTTTAACTATGCTGAATATTGCTACGTATATAAATATGTAAAGAAAAATAATGCGCATAATTATAGAAATGCATAAAGGCATACAACAGGATTTTTGACAGTGATCCTTTTTAGTTTATTTGATGGCTTTAGGTTGTTTAAATTTTTTATTGTTATTTTATCGTTAATATTATTTAACTATTAATAATTAAGTAAAATTAACTAAGCCTAAGTAAGTAAAAGTTAACTCAAAATCCTAACAATATTACTAATTGTATGAATGAATTTAATTTTGTTGAGTGACTCATTATATAAATTCAGAAGGCAACAGATGTATTCTCCAGAATATAATTGTTTTTTAGTTGATATATGACTTAATTATATCTTTTTGACAAATAACTCATAAATAATGTATTTATTCTAATATTTATTCAATTTAATTCCTGCTGCCAACATATATTTCACTGCAAAACACACCCAATTCAACTAAAGAGCTGTAATTCTATACAAAGATTCATTTTAATGTTTAAGAAAAAGCATAGAGGTCAATTTTAATATAGTGGCTTATTTTCTACTTTATGATCACTGGAAACCAATTTGTAATATATTATTCCAACATTTGAAGGTACTAAATAATTCATTTGAAAAATAATTTTATTCATTCATCCATATATAATAGAAAATTAAAATCGCTTTATATTACTTGCTATTAATGGATTGCCTGCAACTCAAAGGAGACATTTGTAAAACATTATATTTGCCTGGATTATTTTTCAGATGAGTGATAAATTATTGAAAATAAACAAAACGCAAAAAATAAAGACATAAAGGTATTGAAATGATTGAAAATGGGCGTAATATAGGATTCTGAATAACTTGATATCCATTCATTTGGATGTAATTCTAAAGGAAAAGTTTATATTAGAGTTTTAGAATACATATGCTGATTATTCAATCTAGAATAACTAAATATATCTCATTCAATATTCTGCATGAGGATGTTCGAAGAAAGTATATAAAGTTTGCCAAAGGAATTATTCCCTAAAGAAATGTTTTGAAAAGCAACACATAAAAAATTCAATTTTGGTTTTTTTAGTTGATATTTCAGACTTTTATTCATTTTTCACTATCTAAATAGCATTGCTATCTCCTTAGTATAGAATGTAGAGATATTTTAAATAAGTGGTTCTTAATGTTTATATATTTTTAAAAAAAATTGATTCTGAAATATATGTTTTCTTTTTCACAGATGTGATGAATAGTGAAGACCATCAAGTTTCCCGAAATCTACATTTTATATTATTTATTTCAACGGCACTGTGCATTTTACATAGGTAAATACTTTTTTCAATCATAATTTAGATAAATATTTTTAGATAATCATAGATATCTTTAGATAATAAATATGATTTAATAAAGATCTTCTTAAATGTGCGTTTATTTAAAAATGGCTGGCATTTGTGAAACCGGTGAATGATCCTCAATATTTCCAAACGTATGAAAATAAACTATATAATTATATTTGGACTAAAATGGACTTTCGTAATCTCTAAAAAGTTAAGCTGCCCAAAGCAGAGTATACCCTAGGTTATTTATATGTTTAATTACAAAACTTTTAATAACTTTGAAAGTTAATTCAATCCATCTTAAGTGATTTTTAAATCAATTTACAATCAACTATCTTACAATTACATTATTACAATCAACCATTTTGCAATTACATAAGTGCAATCAACCATCTTACAATTACATTAGTACAATCAACCATCTTGCAATTACATTAGTACAATCAAGCATCTTACAATTACATTAGTACAATCAACAGTCTTACAAGTACATTAATAAAATCAACCATCTTACAATTACTTTATTACAATCAATCGTCTTGCAATTACATTGCATCGAGAAGTCGTTTCTCAAACAACGAATACCTGAGTCCAGTTCGTCTTATTCTTAATCGAGTAAGAATTATACAACAAATCTTTGAAATAATTCTTATTGGATTAAGAATCAGCTACATTTGGTTCATGCATATGCGTTTGTTGTATGAGGAACCGGCCTGACAATGTCTAATATAATTCCTGAAAATTTTAATAGAAAGTCCATACAATATTTTCCAAATCATCCGCTGCTTTCATTCTTATTGTATCATTTTAAAAGATATTCTCCGTGAAGTTATTTGTCCTTAATTTTTTATAATCTTAAAAGTTATTGTTTTTTGCTATTTGATTTGTTTTAAATGAAAAAAAAAGTAATTGCCTTATTTTTCTTACGACTAGGTTTTAATTATACTAATTCATTATAATAATAAATATCATTATGCTAATAAACCATGATATGAAATAGAATATTTCAATAAATATGTTTTTTAAACCATTCACTATCAAAGAAATTTACATCCTTAATTTTATCCTTAATTAATCTTAATTTTTTTCCCTTAAAATCTTTGATTTTATCCTTTAAATACTAAATTTTACAGCAGTTTCCTACGAGATAACTCGTAAATGGCAGTGAATGGGTTAAAGGCTGCCCCTTACAATACAAGGGCATAACCTAGAAAAGAATGATCCTTGCACCATAATACCATGCACCATAACGCACCAATTCAATCAAATCACGCATTATTACAGAAAATTTAAAACTGCCATAGATATATTTTCTTATCTATGTGAAGCGGTTATATTTTCGTTATAAATTAATCTTAGATGTATTTGTGTAATATTAAGAGCGTACTGTTGAATATCAAATTATTTCTGTTCGAATAAATAAACATTATTCAATAAGTTTAATGTAAGTATTTAAAACAAACATTTAAAATTGAATTCTTGTCAGTATAAGCTTTTAAAGTCTCAGCTAAAAATATTTGTTATATTTTTTTCTCTAAAAGTTTATTAACTCTGATTTATATAGCACACAGAGAAAACGATCTCCGCTAAATCGTTGGATTTAGTCTGCTAATGGAACTCTGATGGTGTGTCACGGACACATGAGGCCTAAAGTTCCATTCACGAATAAATGGGTTTAATATATTTCTATGAAACTAGTTATAGTTAAAACTATTTCTGTTGATGTTTTAAAACTTCATTTCCAAAAGTAATTCGTATGTTTGTTTCGAAACAATTTCTTCTTACAGAAGAAATAATTTGTAGGGAAAGAAAGGATTGTTGCGAAATTATTACATAATTCTTTTTTATTCTGTGAAAAAAAAGGATCTTTCCATACGGATCATTATTTCCAGATTTGTTTCATTAACGTTCAGTGTAATAATGCCAAATAATTTTTACGTAACATGATTGAGTAGTTTATAAGTGATATTTAATCGGAAAATGAAAGTTTTAATAAAACTAGCAAAACAAAACTTTTGGCAACCAACATATCTGCCCAGATTATTGACCTTTTCAGACCATTAAACTATTGATATGGAAAGCATTTTTTTTAACAGAAAATTCCCTTGTTATTTGAAGGGATTGAAAAAAAGTGAATCACTACAATTATTGCGAGTGATATTAAAAATATTATATACTACGAAATTAAAAAGAAAAAGAAAATCCTGGAGTAATATCCAAAGAAACCATTTAAAAAAATTAATTTGGACACTTTCAAAAGCATGCGATTGATTGTTTTGATATCTGAGTTTGAGTTTCATTATGTTATTAAATATATAATTGTAGATTGTGTATCAAAATATTTTTAAATAATTATCAAAAGTAGAGACAAAAATTGTATGGAATTAAAATCGATACCATAAAATGGAAATTTTTCAATTTTTTGGCAATCCAAAATCTGTTCTTGCAAGATAATAGAAACTTATGAGATAATTTGGAAGATAGTAAAATCCCTTTCCATAGACATTCCATAACAATTACTCAACTGACGACTGCTTAAACACTTTCATGCTCGATTAACGTTCTGCTAGAAATATATATCTATTATATTGTTTTTTTATATCCTCTTTCTTTTGACAACTCAGGAGGCCATATTCCGAGCATTTCTAATAATATATTTCAACTCCATTAATTATTAATTGAAGCGTTTTGTTAAATACAATGGAAAAAGGGGCACAAAAAATGTATAATTTATAACTTTGTATTATATATTACTTTCATTTCAAATCTCGAGATTTTTTTCCAGCATATTAGCATAACTGAATTGCAAGTTAAGGGCTGCTTAACTAAGGTAAAACGAAATGCTGAATTTCATATCTCGTTAGAATATAATGAACAGTGAATATTTTTTTTTCAATTTGAATGCATATTTATTTTTAATATTTATTATGAAAATGCGAATGTAGCGAGATGTTAAAGAATATAATTTCAATGTTTAAAAGTTTTTCTTTAAAATACAATGCAAATATAAGCAAACATGTTTTTTTTATAAATCTTTAATTACAGCTATCATGGATGGTTTAGAATAAAATCGATTCAAACTGAAAGAAGTATCAAAATCGAACGGTGTAAAATATGACATAGAAAAATGACTTATTAATTTTTAAATGTGTGGATCTTTTAATTTTGTAACAGAACTAAGCAACTGAATATACATATAAGAGAGGAGATTAACCATCTCAGATTTTAATGCAATTATTTGTACAACTGATCATAAAAAAGAAAATAATTACAATAAATTACATTAATTAAAAAATTAATAACAATTTTGTAATGTTATGAAAGTTTAAATTTATTTATGTTGTAGTTAATGTAATTTATTAATGTTGTAGATATATAAAATTATATTTACTTTTAGAATTTTAACAATGTTATATTTTGTTAATAATATTAATGATATATGTTATAAATGCATAATCTTAGTTAATAAAGAAATTGAATAGAAAAAGCTCATCATTAAAAAAGACTGATTATTAAAATTAGGCTTATATTCACAACCGATATTCAATGCACAATCATCAGTAATAATATAAAAATACTATATCTGTCATATTGTAATCATGTGAAATTCATTATTTATTTGTTCATATTTCTTCTTTCACCTTAAATGTTACAGGAAAATTTACTTTTTGATTTATGAATTGTGAATTGAGAACGGGACGATTTTCTTGTGGCTTCAATGGATCACTGTTTTCCTTAGCTACGCTGCATCATCATCTTGTATCTTCCTGCGTCTCATAAAATACGCAATCGTGCTTTCATGGTATGCTGCTGTCATTGTTGGTATATCTCTATTTGTAAATATTTGTGTGTTGTTGTTTGGATGTAAAATAAAAATTTATCAAAAAAAAAGGGTTGATTCATTTTTGTCAACATAGTGCAGTCAAAATTAATATTCAAGCAATAAAAGAAACTGTAAAATTTTAATAAATAGCTATATTACTTTAAAATAGATCTTAGAATCTAATTTTGTCAAAATTTGCAGTAAACTTTGATTTTTGTCGTTACTACAGAACAAGACATCATCCATAATGTATAGAGAACTTTAAAAAAAATCACATCAAAAAATTCAAATAAAAATATTGGATAAGTTGAATCTTGTTAATGGATATTTAACTCAATATGTTGGTAAATGCTACCTGATTTATTATGCATTCACAGTTAAGAGTCTTTTTAATTACACTTTTGTCCAGTTGATCATACGTTGTTTAACCTTCCAGGAAACGTATTCATTTAATAGTCTTTCACAAGCTGAGAATGTAAGATTTACAAACATAATCTATTGTTTTCTATCATAAAAAAATATTTGTGCAAATTTTTGTATCTAATCCACTTTGATTTTCCAATGTTTAAAATTATGAAAATATTGGATATAATTTCAATAAAACTAGCCATTATGTTCGACAAATTCAGTTGAAAAATGTAGGTTATTATAGATCACTCCATAATAAGCAATGAACAATCTCTCCAGTAATAAAAACACAGCCCCTTCGAAAAAGATTTACAAAAAATTTTGATAATGGTAATTCCGAAATCAATCATTTTTTAAACATTTATAATATATAATGCTTCTTATCCGGCTTTTAAATAAAAACCTTGTAACTGCCAATAAATATGAAGTAACTATTGTGGAACAAAATAATTTATTAATGTAGAGAATTGTCTGCTTTGATAAAATTCACGCATCTCTCATTTTTCAGAAATTATCTATGTCTTGTTTACATTTATTTTATATTTTGATACTTTGACAAATATTTATTTCATTCTTCATTTGTATGAAACTCATCTTATAAATAAACTCATCCATTTCGGTAAGTGCTACAAATTTTACTACTCTATAATATGTCATGATCTTTTAATGATGCCAGTTTAATAATAGTGAAAACATTTCCTGAAATTTAATATTTTTCAATATATTTTTTGCTTCGTTTTCTAAGATAGATTGACATGATTTTCTTGAAATTTAAACGTTTTTCATTGTTTCATCAGATATTTCATCGTCTTTCAAGAATATATTTTTTTTCAATGTTGAATGCTTATAAGTAGATGCGTTCTATTTAAAATCTGTTTATTTTATATAATGAATAGTAATATGAAGTTATAGAGACGAAAACGTTAAATTGCACTTTTTATAGTGGTGTAATATTTTGAGACTTACTCTACTAAGACGGTTCATATGTACCATGAATATGATTGATGTAAGTTTGTAAAAATGAAGCGATTTTAAAGAATGTATATATTTATTTTTAAATTTGTTTTCATGAATTAAATATGAATATGAAGTGATACATAAAATATTTAATCGAAAATGAACCCAAATAATATTTCTGGTGAATACATATATTCGACGTGAAATCACCTTACATATTACCCAAGGGGGACGATACTTAGAATGCATAACCACTTTATGAAAATTTTCAGGAAGAGTCTCCTGTAGAAGGATCTCCTGTAATCTGTCAAAAAGAAAAGACTGGACTTAAGTGCCAATCTGAGAATATTATGGAAGAGCGTAACACAAGCCTCGGTAATTATTGTCATTTACAGCGTCTTCAGAATCAGCGTTTTTTTTTTTCTTCTTAATTTACATTTTTAATTCATCTTCAGTTTGTTTATTTGGATCCATGAAAGAAAAATATCATGCCTACATTCTTCAAGTGCTGTACTTAGGAATATGCGAAAGTGGAATTATAAGGGAGGCATTCTGAAATATTCTGATTATGATTATTTTTGTGCCATAAGTGGCATTACACCGGTAAAACTCTCATACTTAAAATTAAAAAAAAAGAGAATTTAAATAGCTTCCAAAGCACTAGCCATTCAAAAAATCTTTCATACGCATGTGTACTGGTTGCAAAAGAAGCTAAAGACAGCCAACGAAAACAAAAAAGCCGGAAAAAAAATAAAGGAGCAGGCATAAAAAGAAAAAGTGGATACGGTTTAAATGGCTTCATCAAAAGTGCCTGCAAAATATTCCACAATATCAGTAGCATTGAAACATAATTAGTAAATAATAAAATTTGCCAAAAATAAGAAGTTTAAACTTTGAAAACAAACAAAAAAAAATTAAGGGATTTTAAAGAAAAGAGAAAAATATAAGTAAAAAAATAAATGAAAAGATAAATAAGTAAATAAATGAAAAAAATAATCAAATAAACAGGAAAAAATAAATATATACATTGGTTCGGTCTAAGGTAGAGTCCGTGATCAGGAACAAAAGGCTAGAAAAAGAATTTGTTTTATTTTTTTTTTCTTATACTCGCAAGTTACTCTATACTTTTAACAGTTCTTGACTCTCTTTATGCATTTAAAGTATGCTACTGTTAAAAAATCACTAACACTTGAAGTACTATCAGGAATGCAAAATTGTTTTACCACAACGTACAAGCAACAAAAAGTTTTTTATTCTTTGTAGTAAAATAAAATTTTAAGGGAAGCATGAATTGCTTAACGGGGCTAGTCCTGATGGCTCTTATTACTTTCTTCAATTAACGGCAGATAGAGATATTTTTGTCATTTATGACACTTATCAATGCGTTTTTCAAATACTTGGACAATTTTTTTTCCACATTGGAAATTATTTTGTTTACAAAAAGTATCTTTTAGAACTACGTATATTTTACATTACCAGAACTCAATTTGTTAAAACCTATAAACAGAAATAATTAGATAATGAATATAAAATTTCCGGAAAATATAAATTTACATGTTAAACTAACTTAGACAAGTAGTGGTTTATAAAATCTGATTTTATACCGTGACAAGATGTAATACTACTTTAGCAATAATTTGTTTTATTACTACTTAGAAACAGAAAACTAAACTTTAGAACTTTATTCTCTATCGAAAGTCCGAAACTATCGATTATTATACTATACTTCATTTCTAACATACTGCTTTAAACTGTGATATTCAGATAAATATACTGATCTGCAATAAAAATAAATATTAAATCAAGTTTATCATATCAAGATTTTAAATATTATTAAATATTTCAATATTTTTTGTTGATTAACCTTGAAATGTAGAATGATAAATAGTCTTTTGAAAAGTAAGCAATAATATATTTCTAAACAACTAATATGATGGACATTTCCTTAAATGTAATCTTTATATGGAGAAAGTATGCAGAGGATATGATAAAGACAGGTACAAAAGCAGCTTCATTGAAGAATGACATGGAGAATAGTGAAATAAGAAATCAAAGAAATCCATCTTAACAGCATTTTATAAATTAAATATAGTCTTAATATTCCTTATACCTCACGCCATGAAATGTGTTCTATCATGATAGTCACCAAAAATAATTTCATAATCCGGTATTGTTAACACATTTAAAAACTATTTCATTCAAGCAATAAAAAATTGACGACAATTTCTATAGATGTCCTAAACCATATTACTTCAATTGGTGATGAATCCTAAAAATTTTACTAATTGAGAATATTTTAGCCAAATTTTAAAATGCAAAAATAAAAGGTTATAGGCAATAAAATATTAAGAACTTATCAACCTCAAGATGAAAATATTTCAGTACTTATTCAGTACTTCAATTGCTTACGAGGGACTTTTCATCGTCTTCTTCATCCAAATTTCATTTTAATATAGAGACATGAGTTCAAAAGGGATTAAATTTTTATAAAAAATTTTCGATTATTAAAGATTTCAGAAAAAAAAAATCTTTGTGTTTGCAAAGCGATCGACGTCTGATACAAGAATGAGGGGAAACAAAAATTTTACTTCGTTTGTTTCGATAATTACAATGTGATAACAAATTGTGCAAAACGTTTCAACTATAACAATATATTTTAATAACACAGACAAAAAAGGTAATCTTTGTTAGATTCATTATTTGATTGTGTGGAGGTAGAACTATTGTTGCTACAGACGTCCATTGTGAAAAATCAAGGAACGAATATTCCCGAATAGTATACAATTAAAATTAGAAAATCTTCAAATAATATTCACAAAGAGAATAAATTCTTTAAAGCATGGAAGTTTATATACGAACCACATACGAAAATTCTAATTCATGGTGGTAAGTATTTAAAATATTTATTTCAGAAAGTACATTAAAAACTTTAAATTTTGAAAGTTTAATATATTTTTTTCTCCATTAAGTAGTTTAAAAACCGAACCAGTTGGCATTAAATGCTTTGACAAGAAATTAATCCAGGGAATAAACCATTATGCTTGAAATAAATTAAAATTAAATAAGTTTTATACGATATATTATCAAAATATTTGAAATACAATTAAATAGTTTGCATACTTTATATCAATATTATTAATTAGACAGCATTAATTAAAAAAGGATAAATGAATGAATGAAATTTTAATGAAAATGAATGAAATTTTAATGAATGAATTTTTAAATAATAAAATTATTTCCAGTCAGTGAAATTTAATACCTCACATAATGAGTACATAAACATGTTAGAAAATGAATATCAGAGAAAATAATCATAGTCAAAATTAGGTATATGATAAAATTTAAGAACATATATAATTAAACACGTTATACTTTAAGAAAATATGTAAAAACATTATGCTCAGAAACATATAGACAAATAGAAGAAAATAAATATAAATGGCTTAAAGATAACTGAAAATTCGTTTAAGCTTTGTCATACGATTAGAAAAAATTGTAATTGTTTCTTTTTTTGTGGTATGGATAAAAAACAAGGTAAAGGAAAATTCCTTTTTCCGTAATAATTAAATGCTAGAAACAAGAGAAAATTTCTTTGCCTTTAATAATTAAATATCAGAAGCAAAGGAAAATTCATTTTTCTGTAATAACTGAAAGCTAGAAAATTTATTAAAAATGCTTAATTCTTATGAAATGAATTAAACTCATAAATTCATTTTTATGAAATGATTAAACGTGAGGAATAAGTCTCAGGCTTAATCTTCTCAATTATTTCTGAAATGAGAAAAAAAAAATGTAAGAAAACTTATTTAATGATTCAGAGAATGTGGTATACATACTTTTAATCCAAGAATAAGATAAAAAAAAATGTTAATTAGAAAGAAAATTGAAGAAATGAAAGGCTTGCAATAGAAGGTACTAATACTAATATTTGTATATGCGTATTTTAAAATATATTAATTAATTATGATAAAGAACTAAAAGAAATGACAGCCATCTTTCAAGTATAACTAATAGGTTATTTTGAATTATACTTGCATGAAAACAGGGATGATTAGCTAAATCAGCAAAATGTTGAAAATAATGAGCAAAATTGGCTCAGTTGTTGAGTCCGGAGTTTCAATTAAAGATGGAATTTAGAATATCTCTAAAAAGGTTGAGAATTAAGGGGGGGGGGGCTGTAGACAAACACTAATGGTACATTTTAGGATATAATTCTCACGACTTTAAAATTTGGCGAATAAGGTAAATCTGTGTTGAGGGAAAATGTCACACCCTCTTTCAATAATAATAATAAACTACAATAAAGATATATTTTTGAAATTTAAGGGGTTTAATTTAATTAAACAACTTAACAGCCTCTTGAATCCTTTAACCATTTTGAAATTAAATTAAAGGGCTTTTTTGGAGCGAAGGTAGATAATTATTTATGATACATCTGGTTCTCATGATGAGACTTTATCCGAAATAATTTTTTTTGATATTGATTCAGTGTTTGTGGCTAGAGGATTAGCGTCTGTTTTTTTTTTCCGGAGTATGTGCAGTAAATTAATATTTTTTTCCAATTTCTCTCAAAAATATAGGGTGAAGTGAGATCAATGTTGACATATCTTGGAATCATGAACTTTTATATAAAACAGAAACGTGACAAAACTATTTCAGAGATTAAGCTGTGAAACTTTGTTGAGATTTTTGATTATAAATAATAATCAATAAATTAATAATTTTGAGATTTCTCTGAAAAATGCTGGTGGCAGCGGAAAATAAACGACGGATAATGATTTATCTATTGTTCATGAGTTTCTGTATAAAAATGGTGACATCAGTATCGGCTTTGTGGATTGACACTCAATAGTGTTTTTTTTCCCCTTAAAAAAATCTACAATGATGTAGAATTTGTGAAACATGTCTACACAATTGAGAAGAGCAGAACTAAAAAACTTTAATGGCATAACTAGAGGTCAAGAGCTTACATATGATATATAATTTTCCGAATTCAAACTAGTAGTTGTTGCTGAGAAATTGGTCTTCTTAATTATTTTAATTATATAAGTAATAAGGGCTATCTATGTTTTGAATATATGACAGTTTTTCTTAAATCTTTGACTTCTTTAGGGTATCATTCTGGATATATTGGAAATATTCTTTTCGAGGAGCTTTTCCTTTAAAAAATTATTTTCCATGTGTCCAGAATGCATTCAGATAGCAAAAGATCTTCCCATTATTAAGATGCACTTTAAATTAAATTTAGCAGGAGTCAAGGGATTTAATGGTATAAAGTAATATATCTATATAAGTAACGAGGCAACTTTGTGATTAATCAAAATTATTTATTAAAGGCAAAAGTAGCAAATTTTACTGGCGGAAAAAATATATTCACAAATAAAGCACTCAGAGGTTCCATTACATTATACAATAAATAAGAGATTGAACTAACTATTCCAATTGAAAACCTCCCATACCTTCGAAGTTGAATTTTCTACGATTATGGCTAGTGTTTACCATCGATGAATAAAAGAGAAAAATGGCGTTTACAGTCTTTTAAAGATTAGAGAGGAATCTACGTTTGCCATATGCATCAGCAATTATAATGTAATTTATGTGCAGGTTCATGGAAAGGATTCGAAATGGAACTTCTGATGCCACCAAACAGACCTTTTTGGCCTAACTTTACAAATTTCAATCATTTGTTAAGATGAACCTCCACATGTTTGAAACTTAATTCAATATGAACCTCTGCATGAATGAAATTTAATATGATATATCAATATCTTCCAATGCAATATGCAATGTGCCAGATGACGAAAAGAAATATATATATATAACTATTGCCTAACTATTTATAATTTAAAAAGTATAATCCAAATTGTGCCCTTTTAATAAATGTTAAATGAATTATACAAAATGATATTAATTGTATCAACAATTCCTATACTTATTATTTAAAATGTAAGAGATTTTTTATACAATTCTGTTTAATTAATTTATTTTTAAATGTTTTCTTACAATTTGCGCTATCCTTTCTCAAATGAATTACCTAGATGTTTATAATTTAAAAATTGAGTAATAGAAATTTCACTATTCCTATTTACCTAAAATATCTATTTTTATTTAATAAAAAAAAGGTTTCCTATTTGTTTTTTATAAATGGTAAGAAATAAGTAATGCAAGATGATATTAATTGTGCCTACAATTCTTATGCATATTATTTAAAATGTAGAACATTTTTTACAATATATTTTAATTCGTTTATTTTTAAATAATTTCTTCCAGTTTCACGCACGTAAATGCCAGGTTCAATTTGCATTTTTGATGTTGTGAAAAGTTCGAATCATCCCCTCACTGATTGTCAGAAAATTAGAAAAAATAAAAAATTAAAATAAATTCTATAATAATTTTTTTATTGAAAAATGTTATGAATAAGAAAAAAAATTATAAAAAGAATATACGATTATCACTCATTTAAATATATTCGTTCTGATTTCAGAATCAGTTTTCTAAAACAGCAAATAATGAATGATAAAATTAAAAATAATGCATTTCATTACATCTTAAATGAGCAAAATATTTAAAAAAAAAATTAAACATGGATTTCAAAGCAAAAAAAAATGATGATCAGTCAGTTAAAATCTTCTGAATAAATCAGAATTTTATCATTTATAATGTTATTATAATTAGCTTTGTTATGCATTGGAATTTTAAATGGATGATTAGAAATTCTTTTCTCATTTTTAATTGTGGCTTATTGTTTTTTTTTAATATTGCATCCAATATATCACACATTCTTGATTTTATTTTAAAGTCCAAAATTTCGAGAGGAAAAATATTTTTTGCTTTTGGAGGTTATATATATATATATATATATATATATATGATAGCATAGCTACATATAAAAATGTTTTACATTTTTTTATACTTAATTATACAATTTTTCTAGAATCTTAAAACAAATTTTCAGAATTTATTTCATAGATGGTGCATAGTAACGATATAACATATAGTATAAATGTTCAATTAATATCGTTACTAAAACTGACAATTCATTACAAAAATGGTGAATTACTGTATTAAAGTGACCTGTGCAAAAGGATAGATATCTATTGCATTAGGCAGTGAATGAAAGATCAGTTATGAAACTCAATTTATATACGCATGAAACGTCAGTTAAATATACATGTATAAAGACGTTTCCTGAACTATTTTAAATAAATATTTAGATTGGCATAAAGAGATTATAATATGGAGTTAATTTGAGAAAGACAGATGTAAGAGAATTTGTTCCTAAATTTAAAAAAAAAAAATTACTAGGTTCCAAGATGGATAAAATTACATTTAAATAAAATATTTTACAAAAAAAAATATTTAGATGAGTGAATATGTTTATTTTTTTTATATAATGACGCCCATTTGTGATAATGGAATCTGTGGTAAGATAAAACTGATAACAGCAGTCTGAAACTATATGAAGAGAAAAAAAAAACCCAGAATTTTAGAAATAAGCTTTGAGGGATATTTTAAAGCAATATCGTATTAGAAAAGTCCATTAAAAAAACGGAAACTTTAACAGAAAGCGGCTTCCTTTCAGAAAGATTTGTCGCAAAAGATAAAAGACGAAATTAAATTTAACATATTCCCTACTGACGAAAAGATTACAACGAACCGAATTTGTTTACTTATTAGATTAGTAAAGCAAATCCCGTGTTTACATGTGGTCGAATAATTGGGTAGAGAACAAACAAAAATTATTCTGACTTTCTCTCGTTCACAATATCAGAGCAGGCTGTTTTAAAAATTCCACCTAATGGTAATTCTTAAAAAGCCTTAAGCCAACAAACTCTTTCTCAATTAATGTTAAACTTCGTTAGACTTCAAATCCCTTTAATTAAATTTAAACGAAAGAGAAAATGAAATTTATAGGAAAAAAAAAGACTTTGAAGAAAGTATGTGCTACTCCAAATTCGATGCTAGTTTCTGGCGAGGTTGTTTCGACTAAGTCGTGTAGTTTTGGTTGATACCTGAAAAATAATTCTTATTTCAAAAGCTTTGTTCGGTTTCGTTTCTTAGTTTAAAAAGAACCGAAAAGATATTATTATTTTTCAGCCATTTCGTGATAATTTTAATGCATGATTAGAATTGCAAAGTGAGATGGAAAATTCCTAAATTTGAATTAAAAAGGCAAATGCAAAGGGCATGAATTAACAATTTATGGAATGTTTTTAAAAACGAAAGAAGGGGCATTATTTTCATTTCTGGATTTACAAATGTTGAATATAAAATTAAAATGAAGAAGGACATAGATATCGAGTATCAATGTAAGAGTAAGGTTATTCATTTTATTATTTCGTAAGAAAATGTACAATTGTTTGTTTAAGGAAGTATGTAGAATCATTAGATAAAAAAAGGATGTAGAATAGTTAGAATAAGGAAGAATGATTGTATTCATTTTGTTGTTCTTGAAGTCATAGTGTTTAATTTATCGCTACAATATTACAGAACAAATATTTTCCATACAATGTGAATTTGCTTTTTTTACTTTTCTTCTAAATTTGAATAGATTAAAATTCAATAGAAATATTTATATTTATCCACGGAAAGTTTCTATCATATTATTGCGGAAAAGTAAATTTTGTCTCATTTTAAAATTAGAAAAAAAAAATATTTAATGTTTGTAAATGTCATATCAGCAATATATATATATATATATGTGTGTGTGTGTGTGTGTGTGTGTGTGTGTGTGTGTGTGTGTGCATTTACACAAAATTACATTACTTATATGAACCAAATTATATTTATATTGTAATCAAGATGAAGTATTATTTATGTTTTGTAACACATAAATTATTTTTGCCTTTCACACTATAAAAACGAAAATCTTATTTTTTATAAATTATTTAAATGAAACTCAATTGTCAATATCTCAAATTTATGCTCAAGTGCTGTGTATGAATTCACACAATCGAACATTCATGTAGTATAAATAAATCTAAATTTATCATTATGGAAAATAATTAAATGTCATACAATATTCTTTTTAAGATATTAATATCTTTTGCTTGTAAAACTGTTGGAAAATCGTGTGTGTGGAAAGTAGTTGGAAAATAAATGTCGCATTTAAAAAAAGCGGAAATTTAACTTAAAACTTTAAAACTAGGAATCATGTAATCAAGTAACTACTCACATAAATTGTTCTTTCGATATATATTTTGGAAAGCAATTAATCTAAAATATTGAATAATTTTTTTAAATAATAGTTGATGGATATTCCTATCAGGACTGACATATATTAACAGCACACAACATTTCTATAGTTTTATTAAAAAAAAAAAAACTCTTTGCTTATTTGAGTGACATTTGTAATAAAGGCAAATAACTAATATTTCCTCTTATTATATTGTTACGGATTTTCCTCCCCGCCATGTGCTTTTGATAGTGGGGTGTATGGTGTGAGAACACAACCAGTAGGCCTCAGTAGAAAACAACGACGTTTATTTAGACGAAGAACACGAGTACACAAAGACGACGAACACACAGACGACAGTTATTTACAACCGAGATGAACACAGGGCAGCACACTACAGCAGACAGTAGTCCACAAGTAGTAACTGTCCACAGTACACGAAGCGGCCAGACATAATCCAGCAGGAGAGGGAATCCTCATAGCTTCGTTCTACGATCACTTCGAAACGGCTGAACTTTTCACTGTCCCTTCTCGCTTTAGTTGCCGACTCACTACTTCTCACAACAGGCTACTACACACAATATACGACGCTGCCTCCACAGCAGACCACTGGATTTGGCACACAGCAGTTCAGTACTCGCTCCACATAACGCTGATAATTCGCCGTTGCTTCGCTATTCTCTGGAAGACTCGTTACTATGCTTTAATTCACGAAGACGACAGCGCTTGAGAGTGCCGGCCTTTTACAGTTCCCGGGAGGCGGGACTAGAATCTTCTAGTCCAATCAGGCGTATCTCGGTTCCTAATGAACAGATCAACAAAATTCTCAAAGTTTCGAGCATTACCCATTTTGTCGCCAAAGTCACCAAATTAGTCACCAAGTCGCCGAATGATCACCAAGTTGGTCACCAAGCTCTGGGATCACTGGCTCGGCATCCGATAGCATCCAATACAGATGACAGTAAAATTGTCTTTTCCATGATCACACTAATAGTGCTGGGAAACAAAATTACAGGTTTGCAAAAATATTTAATAGAGTTTTGAAATTGTCAACACGAAGAAGGTTTGAAAAATTTTAGTTTTATATAATATAACTGATTTTTAAATAAAATATCAAGTTAAGAAAATTAAGTATTAATAGTCTGTTTTAAAATTATATAAAATGTTTTGCTTCAGATTTCAGAAATCATATTGATAAATAAATTGTGATGAATTGAGCAAAGACTGGAAATAAAATTTAAATAACAGTACAGTTGATTCACATATTTATCTTTGAAATAGGCTTCCTTTTTTGCATTACAAAACGCAAAATTAAAATTAAGAGGTTTAAGAAATGAAAGAAATCATGTTCTTATTATTAATTAATTTTCATCTTTGTTTATAATATAACAATTTTTTTTATAAAACAAAAGTTTTTCTCTACAGGAGGTTTATTTTCTTTTTATGCTTCGATAAATAACAGCAACAAAAATTAATGCCAATTCATTTGAATATTGGTTCAACAGTCATTAAAAACCATTTAGAACCGTTTAGCTCTTTGGCTTAAAAATTATTAATTATTTTTATATTTATTTTCTGAAGCATTAGTGATATTCTTTCGGTTAAGATAATTCTCATAAAATGACTCCTTTCTTTATTATGCATTAAATAAATTCTGCAGCTGACATTCCATTTGTATTAAATTGCATATATGTGTCTTTTATAACAAGTTTCGCAAATGAAATTCATTTATTTCAATCTGAGGTGTCTGACATTTTTATTTAAAAAATCATTTATTCCCTTGTCATCGTTATTTTGGAAAGAATGAAATACACTACGAATTCTTGAAGGAATAAAACCCCATTCTCGAATTTCCCCTGATGCTTCTTTCATTAAATAAATGCTCAGTGTGGATGACAAGGCTAACTTCCAAGAATAATGATTACCACAGCGAAAACTGGTGAATTTTTTTAATATATATCTGATCGTTACTTAAAAAATTCATTCTGTTTTTATTCGGGTAAATTTTAAATAAGTGCTTTTGACATAATAATCTGTTTTGAATAAAATGGGAGGAATTTGTATTAAAGCTTAAAATGCATTAATGATTTGGTTTGGCTTTGCAATTAACAGCTCTAATATATTAATTTTATCAGGTGACAAAGATAATCATATGATATTTAGGAATTCTGTTAGTACATAAAATATATACAACTGGAAATGTTTGATATTCTTTCATAAAAACAAAAAAACAAAGATGAATGCTTTCATTATTAAGTAATTCACACTTAAGAAATAATTACAGATTTTTTTTGTTTAACCTTTGTTTCGAAATTTAGTTGTAAATGTTTCATTTATCAAGTGTGGCATTAAAGTATATTTTTGTGTTATGGACTGCTTTAGGATAATTTTATTTTGAAATGCATATAGAAGCTTTCAAGGAGATGAAAGGCTTAAATCATAAAGTTTTTTAAATTTGTTTAATCTATGTTTTAATGTTTAATTGTAAATGCTTGATTTGTGGTGGGCAACTTGAAGTGTGGCATGGATATTTTTTTGTTAATGTTCTTGATTTACTGCATTAGGGTAATTTTATTTTGAAATACAGATAGTAGCTTTCAAAAAGATAAAAGACTTAAATTACAGTAAAGTAAAAGTTATTATCTTCCTACTAAATGGACTAAAAAGTTAGGTTCATTGTATTATTGATTCGTAACCTGAAATGATTCTATTACGTTGCTTTTTTTAATTTTTGTTTTTTGCAATGGATCTCTCTTCACGTATACAGCATTAAGCATTAATAAATGAAAAGAATTAATAAATGAAAGTTTCTTTCCAGCATCTCAAAGTATTTATAAATTTGAAAAACTCAATTAACATTATTCATACAACAATTTTAAGTGGCATGAAATAATTTTTTTTTAGGATTTATTAAGTATTATTGTTAACCTACTGTTTAAATATTTTCGGAATAGCAAAATTCCAAATTTAAAGAGACAGAAATTCATAAATACGAAATTTGAACTTCTTGGCAAACTTGGATTGTTGTTATAAAGTTGCAGCTTAAGTTCCATTTAAATGCATTATTTTATAAAATGGGTAAAATACGCGGAAACACAAGACACAAAATAAATTAAATGGTTTTACTTGTTTATCTGTGAGAACCAAATACTAATTTCCTAAAACAATTTATGTTTATAAAGCCTGCGTCCTTGCATAAGGGTAGTGCGTCTTCCCCGGGAGCTGGGCGTCCCGGGTTCGAGTTCCGTTTTTTGCATGGTTGTTCTTCCGTTGTTCTGTCTGTAAGATGTGTGAATGTGCCCTCCTGTAAAATGGGGTTGTGCAAGCGAATGAGTGATGCGTGAGTAGCAATGTCGTACTCTTGGTCCTAGTTGCCGCTACTATAAAAACAAGAGACGCTCCCTTTCCGGCTTAAATCGCTGTCTTCGTAACAGCGGGTTTGTCAGTGGCAAGTGCCCTAAGAAGCAACATGTTTATAAAAATTTAAAATACAATGATAAATATAATACATATGATTAAAAATAATAATATAATTAATTAAATAATTTTAAATATGATACAATTAATTAAAAATACAATGAAAGTGTTCTTTTAACATGATGGATTTTTTTTCTCTGATATTTTCTTATAAATAAATGAACCAGATTAAAAGAAATTAGATAAATGATCGCTTTTGAGGCAAAAATGAGATTATTTGGCATGGACATAGTGTCAGTGGTAAGGAGTGTTTAACTCTTGACGTCATATTTAATGTTCACCAGGAAAAATAAAAAGCGAATTATCAATTCAAATTTCTTTCTGCTCTTGGATCCATTCTTTTCAATAATCAAGGCCACTTTGGCATTATTACTAATTTTCAACACGAGAAAACCGGTGACCATATATCATCCTCTGACAGTTTAATAGTATATCTTTGGCAAATGAAGTTTTTTGGACTATTAATCATGTGATAATGGATGGCAATGCAAATCTAAATATCTTGTAAAAAAACTTTTTGACTACTGTTGAGTAAAAGTAATTTGGAGTGTTCTTTTTGTCTTTGTAGAAATGCTAATGGAACTGATTTTATTTATACAGATAATGGTATTTATCCAGTTAAAATTGAACCTTCATTTAGAAGCAATATAGATTCTCCAACTGAACTGACTATCTAGATATTTTGAAGCAACTGTTATTCAGTATGTTTGAGATTCTGTTGAATAATCAATTGCATTCGCCTTTTCCATCGCAGGAAAATTGAACATGAAAAAGCGTTGATTCCTAGTTTGAGTCCTATTTTTCTTGTTTCACAAACTTACACTACTGCTTTTTCTTACTTGAATTTACTCTACAAGAGCAGATAAATTAAGAAAAGGCTGTGCCCTATTTTTCTTGTTCGAACTTGAAAATTCTGGATAAACTTTTGTAATGAGTTGATGCACATGGATAAATGTAGTATGTATATGTGTATCAAATAACATGCATACTAATGTTATTAAAACTTATCCTTTTGGGCAGTCATTTCTATTTTCATTAAAAAAAAAATTATTTTGCGCACTGGTGCAAATATATTTTTTTTTCTTTTTAGCTTTTATTTAACAACAATTACCACAGATCTTGGAAGGAAGAATTTTCCTACAATATATAAAGATTATTTTGGAACTGGAAATATAATTTTGCCAAAAAGTGCAGACTGGTTATAATTATAACGTCCCTATTTTAATAGAAGGAAAAATGTATTTTGTTTAATCATGGTATATACGTGATTTGCATCATAGAGAAAAGAAATCTGAAATAAAATTCAATAATCCAACTTTTGGTTATCATTCAGAGGAATATAAAGAAAAAAAAATCAAGTACGAAACTTTGCTTAGTCACAGTAGTTGTTCAATACGGGCTGGGATAGCCTAATTAGTAGGGATTTGGATTTGCGTCTCTTAGTTGTCAGTTCAAATCAAGCCGGCCGAAGACTCTCCGTGTTTGTGGTGGCTGGCACACGTATAAATCTGTCGTGGTCACAAAATCCTCCATGTCGAGAGTATTATCACTGGGGGTACTGAATCAGAGGTAACCGTTCTCTGATTCAGGTCTAAATTGTGATATGTAGATGAGTGAATGAAATTCATGAATGAAGTCTGCCCCGTTCAAAGGATTGTACCGTTTTCAGTAACTAAGTCCTTACTGAAAAAACAAGAGACACTCCCTTGGCTTAAAATCACAGACTTCTAAAGTCAGTGATTCAGTGCCATTAGAAACAACAACAACAGTTGTTCAATGTGCTTTTCATTTATTGCAATAACGTATTTAAAAGTAGCATGTAGTGTTTTGCAGCAACATGGCATGATGCTGCAATTCAGAGAGAGACCATACGTTTTCAGAGCAATATCGAGTGTTGCTCCACTTGCATGAATATAGTTATCTCTACATATTCAGATTCTTGTGTGACAGAAACGGTTTGCAATTCTATAAATTCACAATAATCGGCACTCATGATGGAACTTTTTTTAAGCCATTAAGGAGTGTTCTCCTCAAAGGAAAGGTGCTAAGAATGAAATCATAAGTGAAACTACAATATACAGTTACATAATAAGAATGCAGGGATTATTGATGGACATGGTTTGGCTGTGTCATATCTCATATGCGACAGTTATGAGTATTTAAAGCTTTGTAAAACATAGGTTCACTGCACCATCTGTAGTATTCATTGTTCAGTGTACAGAGTATTCAATGTTCCATTTAAGTCATCTGACTATAGAATTTTCTTAAGTCTATGTACTGCTAATAGGTATTTTCGACAGAAACTTGTCAGCAAACTCAATACTTTTTTCGGTCCTTGAAGGTGTAGCTTTTGTCCCTTGTGGACCTTGTATATATACCCTTTTAAAACGGATCGTAAAACTTTTCTGTCAATTGACAAAGAGAGAGACAAATTAAGATACCGCATGAACCTACGAATATTGGGACTGTTTCATCTAGACAAAATATATTTCACATATATTTCCCTTTGAAAGCCATTTCCACGCTCTTTCTGGCAGCACACATAAAACTTCAGTCTCTTCAAATTCAATAATAATTTTTTCAATCAGTTCTTCGACATAGACCCTTTTCGAAAGTCTTCAAGGTGTCGATATTTTGACAGTAAAGCTAAAATATTAATACAATTCTAATAAAACAATTTGATTAGTAAAATCGATATTTCTTCACTGTAATCATAGTGAAGAATGTATTTTATGGCATTCTTAAACAATTTCTAATTTGCATAATGGCTTTTCTAGATTGCAAGAGAAGTGCCATATGGTGCACAAAATTTAAACTATTATTATTTTCTTTTGTTGCCATATTCTTATATCAGTGGCCCATGAAGCACGCAAACCATTTCAAAGAAGTACATCAAATAGAACCAACTCTACAATGATGTTATCACCTTAATTACAACAATTCTGTTTGTATAAAATATAATATATAACTATAATTTTTACTGAATGTATGCAAATACTAAAAAAATGAAAGTTTTTTAACGAACCTTCAATAGTAGCATACAGAATATAACGAATAGAATATATATATATATATATATATATATATATATATATATATATATATATATATATATATATATATATATATATATATATATATATATATATAATTCCAATACTTTTTAGTTTGTCTGCATACTTACAAGAAGATAATCAAGTTTTAAAAAAAAATTATACAGCATTTAAACCGTAAATTATTTTATAATATGGAACAGAATCTTCCAGAATCAACGAAGTAATATAATTAGAATTTTAATCACCTCTAAAATCCCCTTACTTGCTTTCTTCGCGTTCACCGAAATCACAATAAACAAATTTTAAGTATATATTTGCTAAAATAAGATATCAAAGATCAAAAGCATGTAAGTCAAACGAGATTTAATCTCACTCCAACTATTCTTATCACCACAAATTGTTGAAATTTCGGATAACATGCAAATTAAACAGACGGTAATGGCAAAGACGGTAGCTCTAATATGAGCAGGAAAAACCACAAAGAAAATTTAACTAACAACGCGAGATTTTGAAAGGGTCTCATTCTTATAAGATACCGTGACTAATCCTCTCAGCATTAATATAAGAATCTGATTAGATGAATAATGGCTCAAGTCATTTTGGAAACTTAGAACGGTTTCACATCATTAATTTGGTAGTAACGTGGATGGATTATATAGCTTTTAGTACATTATGTATAATCTATATTTAATTATATTTTCATTATGCTTTAAAGGTACTAAATAAATTCTAACAAGGTAATGTTTATAGTTGGCATTTTAATCAGCAAATTTATTAGGAAGTGAGTTTGAGGCAATTTTTTTCAAAATACTCTACAATTCAAACTTTGTTATCTACAAATATCAAATTATGTAAGTAGTTATTTTTAGGGATAGAATATGAATAATAGAATTTATTTAGCAGTAAATCGTAATTTAATGTTTTTTTAAAAATAATTTCTGAGCATCTTATTATTTAAGTTATATTTTTATTACGCTTTGAATTTTAGAAATCAGATTTGCACTTGATTCTATTTTATTTTTGAGCATTTTTTTTTTCTAATTTAACACATAATTAGATTTTTTTTTTTTTAATTTTACAACTCATCTTTGACAAATAACGTTTTCCGGGTATATTGATTATGTTTAGTTTCTATTAAATAGTTTCATTTTAATTCATATCTGTGATACTGTAAAACTGTCAGATATTAAACCCGTATTATTTTATTTGTCTTACATATATTCTGTTCAGTACGTACTTGAACCTTTCTATTGCAGATGAATCCCATGATGTCGTAAGGCTATTTAAAATGTAAAAATATGGTTAATCTATCTTTTAAACTTCGCTGTATACTTGTTCTAACAGATTACTGACATTTTAGGCTATGAGCGTTTAATATGGAATGCGTTTTTAAAAATTTCATGATTTGATATAATTGAAAAAGATGAATTTAATTAAATCTTTCTGCTGCAAATTATAGTGGGTGTATACTAAAAAAAAACATATATATGACGAAATAAAGTTAATAAAGACGAAAGACTATGTCGGAATTACTGCCCAAAGTAAGCAACTATATAATTTTTTATCTTAATTTAAGCGTTCACTAAAACACTATAATTTTTTGTTTTGATGGGATAAAGAAATCAGTTTATTTTAGCTATAAAAATTTTAGAGACTGAATACCAAAATAAATTTTTAAAATTCAAAATAAATAAAATAATTCTTCGAAAATGAAATTAATTATCAAAAAATATTTTAATTTTTATGAAAATACAAATACATATTTTTGAGATAATAGTTTCGGAAGATATGATCTTGAGTGTTCATGATTAAATCATAGCGATTACTTATCTGACAACTGCAAAGCCTATTTCTACGCTAGATTAAACTTTCTATGTGACGCTTATTTCTTTTACACCTTGTTTCCTTTCATGGAATAGAATTTTTTGTAAGGATTCTTCAGACCATTTCTAATAATATATTGCAGCTCCATTAATGAACGAAGCAAGCATTGAATTAAGTGCAGCAGTAAAAAATTTTATTGGAGCAATTTGGGAATTCGTATAAAGATTTATTTACATTTCCTAAGCCTATTTCCAAGCTAGATTAAACTTTATATGTCACGCTTATTTCTTTTACACCTTGTTTCCTTTCACTGAATGAAATTTTTTGTGAGCATTCTCCTGGGCATTTCTAATAATATATTGCAGCTCCATTAATGAACGAAGCAAGCATTGAATTAAGTGCAGCAGTAAAAAATTTTATTGAAGCAATTTGGGAATTCGTATAAAGATTTATTTACATTTCCTAAGCCTATTTCCAAGCTAGATTAAATTTTATATGTCACGCTTATTTCTTTTACACCTTGTTTCCTTTCACTGAATGAAATTTTTTGTGAGCATTCTCCAGGGCATTTCTAATAATATATTGCAGCTCCATTAATGAACAAAGCAAGCGTTGATTTAAGTGCAGCAGTAAAATTATTTAATGAAGCAATTTCGGAATTCGTACATTGATTTATTGTTTGCCAAAGGATTCTAAAGTCCTCCAAGCTTTTGCTCGTGCGCTGGATGGGTTTAATTCGTCAAAATAGTAGTGTTAGGGAAGAGGAAAGTAGGAAATGTTTGCATTTAACACTAAAGTAAAATTGGATTTCTCGTGAACTGATTTAAAATAAAATATACAAACAGAAACGACACTATACTCACATACATATGGAAAAAATTGAACGAAAAAGTATCTAATAGGACTGAAATCAAGGTTAAAGGACGATGAAGAATAACGGAAATTTGCTCTTCCTTCAGCGTTTCATCCTTAGTGAGATGGAATCATCGAAAAGTGGTCATCTCAGAATAATGTAACAAACAGTATTTACATTTGATTGTTGCCATTCAGCGATAAGTAACAATAGTGATTTTTGTACTACATACGTTAGTGTTTTATATAGAGATATAAGTTCTGTAAATGTTTAAATTATTACAGATGTAACTTAAAACGTCATCGAAATCAAAGCAGAATTGCAAATTGTGCTTCAGCAATAATGTCCAAAGAAAGCATTTTTTAATCATAATTAGCAAAAACACGCAATTGAATGTTTTAATGGATAAGTTGGTTACAAATTTTAATTTTACGAAATTCAAATTGCATGCTTCACTTAAAATTTTTAAAAGATACTGTGTAGAAATGAAATTGGTATCATTAGCAAGGTAATATTTTTGATTTTTAAGACAATTCAAAAACTATTTTTGCAAATTAAAGAAGTTTTGGAATATATAGTCATCAATTCCCATTGGTAAGTCAGGCAAAATATAGGCTAGGCCTTTATTTTCGAGCTCGATTAAATTGATACCTATTTCTTGATTCCTTTTACATTTTCTTTACTCTGAATAGAGTTTTCTAGAATCTTATCTAGAGCATTCATAATAATATTTTGCAGTATTATTAATTAGAGAAGTGTTGAATTAAGTAGAAATGTTAGTATTGGAGTAGTCTCAAAAGCTCGTAGTATAGAGAATGGTAACATATTGTCGGTTATTAACATTTTGCCAGCCTCAGCGCTTTTGTGCAAGCGTTAGGTTGAGTTTAATTCGCCAAATTATCAGTAAGGTAAATTCGGTTTACTCACGGACAGAATTAAAATAAAATAATATGGTCAGAAACAACAAGGTGCTCGTACACACGTAAAAAAAAAAAAAAAAAGAATTAAATCAATTCGTAAGAACGGAATTCAAGGTCAAACGGTCAAACAATGATGAATAATACCGTAAATTCTGCTTCCGCCTCGATATAATAAAGACTCTAAATATTAACATATCTTTGAAAAAATCTTGCTTAAGTCTATACGAACACTATAAAATTATGATTTTATTTCGATTTAAATTTCTCATCCACATTTGTCAAGGATTCTGAATTTATGTCTACTAATTTCGTATATAATTTTATATTTTTGACTGATATAATTGAAATGTCTCTTGATAATCTAGTTTTTAAATAATCAATTTAAAATTTAAATTTCATAATAATCAGAATATTTTTTCCAATCTATTATTTCTATATTTAATCATAATATTCTTTTTTATATAGTTACTGAAGGACAAATATTAAGTAATTTATGGAAGCTAATCATAATTTATTACTGAAGTAAAACTGAAATGAAACATTCTGTGATATCTCAAAAAAAACTGACATAATAGAATTAAAAAAAAAGGAATATAGGAGCAAAGCTTTGTTTAAATCTCTGGATTTAGATGTTATATTGTTTACTGGCACGAAATATGATGCATCTTTGGTGCAGAATCAATATACATATGCCCGATTTCACATTTGGATGTTAACATTTTTGCGTTGCAAGTTCTTCAAATTTTTTGAACATTCAATTTTTTTTTTTATAAATTTTCTTTACGAAACTTCAAAGATATTGGAAAACAGTGATTTAAGTGTTAAATAAATAACTTTGAATTATTTAATTTCAGATAAATTATTTAAATCGTGTTTTAATCCTTTATACAAAAATAATTTGACTAACTTTGATTTGAATAGCCTACTTTCAAGAGGTTTTTCTTGTTGACAGCTTATATATAAACTAATTTTGTATCACATATTAATTGGAGATCCATCATCTTGTAGTTTTGACTAAATGCAGTAATAATGCAAATAATAAAAAATAGCATTACTGGTCTGCAAAAAAAAAAAATAATTGGTTGATGTACTCTTATCTTAATGGAAAAAATCTCCAATATATATATATAAAATTTTGATTTCTGTTCCCTTTTTTTTTTTTTTTACTACAATCATTTATTATTAGTTCCATTTTATTTATGGTAAATGTTTCATACAGCATTACTAGAATTTACAAACAGAGCCATTGGAAACAACAACAACAGTTGTTCAATGTGCTTTTCATTTATTGCAATAACGTATTTAAAAGTAGCATGTAGTGTTTTGCAGCAACATGGCATGATGATGCAATTCAGAGAGAGACCATACGTTTTCAGAGCAATATCGAGTGTTGCTCCACTTGCATGAATATAGTTATCTCTACATATTCAGATTCTTGTGTGACAGAAACGGTTTGCAATTCTATAAATTCACAATAATCGGCACTCATGATGGAACTTTTTTTAAGCCATTAAAGAGTGTTCTCCTCAAAGGAAAGGTGCTAAGAATGAAATCATAAGTGAAACTACAATATACAGTTACATAATAAGAATGCAGGGATTATTGATGGACATGGTTTGGCTGTGTCATATCTCATATGCGACAGTTATGAGTATTTAAAGCTTTGTAAAACATAGGTTCACTGCACCATCTGTAGTATTCATTGTTCAGTGTACAGAGTATTCAATGTTCCATTTAAGTCATCTGACTATAGAATTTTCTTAAGTCTATGTACTGCTAATAGGTATTTTCGACAGAAACTTGTCAGCAAACTCAATACTTTTTTCGGTCCTTGAAGGTGTAGCTTTTGTCCCTTGTGGACCTTGTATATATACCCTTTTAAAACGGATCGTAAAACTTTTCTGTCAATTGACAAAGAGAGAGACAAATTAAGATACCGCATGAACCTACGAATATTGGGACTGTTTCATCTAGACAAAATATATTTCACATATATTTCCCTTTGAAAGCCATTTCCACGCTCTTTCTGGCAGCACACATAAAACTTCAGTCTCTTCAAATTCAATAATAATTTTTTCAATCAGTTCTTCGACATAGACCCTTTTCGAAAGTCTTCAAGGTGTCGATATTTTGACAGTAAAGCTAAAATATTAATACAATTCTAATAAAACAATTTGATTAGTAAAATCGATATTTCTTCACTGTAATCATAGTGAAGAATGTATTTTATGGCATTCTTAAACAATTTCTAATTTGCATAATGGCTTTTCTAGATTGCAAGAGAAGTGCCATATGGTGCACAAAATTTAAACTATTATTATTTTCTTTTGTTGCCATATTCTTATATCAGTGGCCCATGAAGCACGCAAACCATTTCAAAGAAGTACATCAAATAGAACCAACTCTACAATGATGTTATCACCTTAATTACAACAATTCTGTTTGTATAAAATATAATATATAACTATAATTTTTACTGAATGTATGCAAATACTAAAAAAATGAAAGTTTTTTAACGAACCTTCAATAGTAGCATACAGAATATAACGAATAGAATATATATATATATATATATATATATATATATATATATATATATATATATATATATATATATATATATATATATATATATATATATATATATATATATATATATATATATATATATATATATATATATATATATATATATATATATATATATATATATATATATATATATATATATATATATATATATATTCCAAATAAATTTTACGAAATTTTTTAATTTTACGAAATTCAAATTGTATGCTTCACTTAAAATTTTTAAAAGATACTGTGTAGAAATGAAATTGGTATCATTAGCAAGGTAATATTTTTGATTTTTAAGACAATTCAAAAACTATTTTTGCAAATTAAAGAAGTTTTGGAATATATAGTCATCAATTCCCATTGGTAAGTCAGGCAAAATATAGGCTAGGCCTTTATTTTCGAGCTCGATTAAATTGATACCTATTTCTTGATTCCTTTTACATTTTCTTTACTCTGAATAGAGTTTTCTAGAATCTTATCTAGAGCATTCATAATAATATTTTGCAGTATTATTAATTAGAGAAGTGTTGAATTAAGTAGAAATGTTAGTATTGGAGTAGTCTCAAAAGCTCGTAGTATAGAGAATGGTAACATATTGTCGGTTATTAACATTTTGCCAGCCTCAGCGCTTTTGTGCAAGCGTTAGGTTGAGTTTAATTCGCCAAATTATCAGTAAGGTAAATTCGGTTTACTCACGGACAGAATTAAAATAAAATAATATGGTCAGAAACAACAAGGTGCTCGTACACACGTAAAAAAAAAAAAAAGAATTAAATCAATTCGTAAGAACGGAATTCAAGGTCAAACGGTCAAACAATGATGAATAATACCGTAAATTCTGCTTCCGCCTCGATATAATAAAGACTCTAAATATTAACATATCTTTGAAAAAATCTTGCTTAAGTCTATACGAACACTATAAAATTATGATTTTATTTCGATTTAAATTTCTCATCCACATTTGTCAAGGATTCTGAATTTATGTCTACTAATTTCGTATATAATTTTATATTTTTGACTGATATAATTGAAATGTCTCTTGATAATCTAGTTTTTAAATAATCAATTTAAAATTTAAATTTCATAATAATCAGAATATTTTTTCCAATCTATTATTTCTATATTTAATCATAATATTCTTTTTTATATAGTTACTGAAGGACAAATATTAAGTAATTTATGGAAGCTAATCATAATTTATTACTGAAGTAAAACTGAAATGAAACATTCTGTGATATCTCAAAAAAAAACTGACATAATAGAATTAAAAAAAAAGGAATATAGGAGCAAAGCTTTGTTTAAATCTCTGGATTTAGATGTTATATTGTTTACTGGCACGAAATATGATGCATCTTTGGTGCAGAATCAATATACATATGCCCGATTTCACATTTGGATGTTAACATTTTTGCGTTGCAAGTTCTTCAAATTTTTTGAACATTCAATTTTTTTTTATAAATTTTCTTTACGAAACTTCAAAGATATTGGAAAACAGTGATTTAAGTGTTAAATAAATAACTTTGAATTATTTAATTTCAGATAAATTATTTAAATCGTGTTTTAATCCTTTATACAAAAATAATTTGACTAACTTTGATTTGAATAGCCTACTTTCAAGAGGTTTTTCTTGTTGACAGCTTATATATAAACTAATTTTGTATCACATATTAATTGGAGATCCATCATCTTGTAGTTTTGACTAAATGCAGTAATAATGCAAATAATAAAAAATAGCATTACTGGTCTGCAAAAAAAAAAAATAATTGGTTGATGTACTCTTATCTTAATGGAAAAAATCTCCAATATATATATATATATATATATATATATATATATATATATATATATAAAATTTTGATTTCTGTTCCCTTTTTTTTTTTTTTTTACTACAATCATTTGTTATTAGTTCCATTTTATTTATGGTAAATGTTTCATACAGCATTACTAGAATTTACAAACAGAGCTATTTTCATGCTGTAAAATTTCAAAATATAAATATTTTGACTTACACCATTTATTTACAAAATCAAAAGTAACGAAATAATCGGATCAACGACAGAATTAATAAGCGTTTCGTATTCTGTTTGGATGCAGCAAGTGAAAGATGCGGCAGGAAAATAAACACGAAATTTGTTTATTCAAAGCTTAGAAACTCACCCCCTAAAATTTAAGAAATTGTTTACTTGATCTGGAATTTCAGCAAATGGCGGTAAGATTAAGGAAGGGATTATTTGATTTCTTTATGGAAATTATTATCGGTATTGAGATTCGTAATTCCTGAAAGTTTTGAAGAATCTTAGATTGGATTAAAACTGGAAAATTAATTAACTGCGTTCTAAAACAATAAAGATGCTGTACAGATAATATCATTTGATATTTAAGATATTTTGTTTGAATATCTAGAATATTTATTGACAAATGATTAATCTGACATATGCCAATTAAACACTGAATTCAGGTAGAATAAATGTGCAAAATAAACAACTAATTCTAATTCTTTTATATTTTCGTCGGGAAATGCAGAATCTTAAATTTCAGTATAATTAGATATTTCTAAACTAACAGTAATAATGAAACATTAATTTAAAAAAAAGAGTTTTGCATACAAATTCGAATTTCAGAGGAGAGTGTCTCCATTTCTGATGAATTCATCTCATTAGGGAAACTGATGTCAAATAGTTATAATAAAAAAAATGGATTATAACGATTTAAATTTTTTATTACTATTGCTATGATAGTAATGCTTAAAATATAATTAATATATATATATATATACATTGTAATCGTATAATTAAGCTTATCCATCATAAAGATAAACACAATTTTCAAACCTCTGTTCACCTAAAATGTGTATATAAGGGTAAATACACTCATTTCATTTTCAGAGAAGTATTTTAATCTTATCTCTGCTAATACATATATTTTTTGTAATGTAAATTAAGTAAATTAATTTTTTTTGTAATCAATTAAGTCCATCATCATTTTTTTTTTCATTAGAGAAGAAAAAAAAATAAATAACGATTAATATAAACGTTTAAATCTAAAACATTTTTAAATAACTAGCAAGATTAAACAAAGTTGAAATAAAAAGACTCCTGAAATTTCTTTCTATAATTTATGAAATTATATTTTACGTTTGCTTCTGTTTAACACATGAAGAAAAAGAACAATTAAATAAAATTTCTCTGGAAAGGAATTTATCATTCACGAAATTAGATTACAGAACTGTGTTTTTCAATATGACGAAAAAGGATTGAATAATGTAAAAGGAATGAAAAAAAAGATTATTTTGAATAAACATTTGCTTTTTTAAATTTCTCTTTTAAACTATTTCAGTTATAAAATTCCAACTTCTGCTAAAGAAAATATCGAAATTTCTGGAAATGTTTTTTCCTATGCACTATCTTGAATTTAGAAAAGCAAAGATATATTAAGAACAAAAATTTAGAAAGAACTTTTGATTATTTTTAATATTTTATTCATATTTCGAAATTTCAATTTCAAACTTCAGAAAAAATAAAAAAATAAAAAACCATAAATATAAATTTCTGTATATCTATATATGTATCTATCTATCTCTCTCTCTCTCTCTCTCTCTATATATATATATATATATATATATATATATATATCATCATCATCATCATATCAAGTGATCTAAATAAATTTGATAAACAAAATTAAATTAACTTTTCTAAATAATTTGATTTATTAAAGTATGCATGAGAGTTATTATCATAGAAATTTAATTCCTTGTCCCAAAATCAAACAATGACTAGTTTATTCACATTTATAAGGAATGTATTCACATTTTTCAAATTTTAACAATTTCAGTCTATAATTTTTTTTAACTATTGATTTAGAAGATTACTGAACTGTTAAGAAAATCCATAATTACTTCCATGCTAATTATATAGTCACCAAATCCTTTACTGAATAAAGTAGAAATAAATATAGCACTGTAAATTTCTCGGATATATGTAATTATATGCTAGAAATTTTTCATCTAACACTTGTTTATACAGACGCATATGTTTGTTTCTGAACAAATTATTCAGAAAGTGATTCAGAAAGTTTTTAAGAAAACCTTTTCAAAGGAATTTCAACATTTAGTAGATAGTATCAATACTTCGTATTAAGATTATAAATGTCTACTATGTATCATAATTCCGCGGGCAATACTTAATGCTGCCCATGATAGTATCTAATATTAGTAAATAATCCAAAGATTATAAATTCAGAGTTTAACCTGAATAATAATGTTCTGTTAGAATTTGCTTTTGCTATTCTCCCCCATTATTAATCGCAGCTTCAGGAGTTTTCCCAACAATATATAAATAGAAGCAAATAACGTTGAGAGAGAATTTAAGAATACTTAATAAGTTTCCTATGTTTATAATTAACTTTTAGTCTTATAAGTTGAACTTTGGGATTATAAACATTCCCTGTTATAAAGTTTTGTCATTTAAAACCATACATTTTAAGTCCCTTCTAAAGTCAGATAAGTCAAAACACTTCGAAATAAAGTTTGAATAAAACTCTTTGAGACCAAAAAGACAATTAAAACAATTACGAACAGCTGAATAAAATCTTCCATATATTTTATTTCTGACAAGTAACGTCCAAATAAATGAAAGAATTCCAAGAAGATCCCCTTTTAGTAAGTCGTATCTTTTCTCTATCGCCATAATAATGCTTCCAAAATTAAGTTTTCGATAGTCTTTAGAGGAATTAGAAAAAAAAAATCTAATGAATAATGTGTATTTATTTTACGCAGATGTAGTTTTAAAACATCTAATGAATTTAGTAGCACAGCGAACGAATTATGATTATGACGTGCAGGCAAATAAAGAAAAAGTGAAGGCATCTGCGAATAACACTTGATTTCATCTTTTCCTCGAGCAGCGTTAATTATTAATTACTTTACCCCAAAGTATTACTCATTTGCTGAATTAATTAGCTGTCCGTTAAACATGTCACGAATGCAGTTTTTAACAATTCGCATTTAAAAAAAGAACACCGACTTGCCTTAGAGAAATTCTAAAATCAATGATGACGTGACCTCTTGTTTGCAAAAGCGCGTACACTGACTTTCTTAATTGCAATAAGTAACTTAGCGATATTTATAGAAGTTACAAAGAAGCAAGAATGAAAAATAAAGTGCACATCATACTGACCTTGTTAGAATGCGCAGTAATGGTCTGTATGATGGAAGATATAAAATAAAATTAAAGCGAAGAAATAAATTTAAATGCGAATTCATTTCTTGGGTTTTATTTTCTCAATTAAATAACGTTGCGTTATGATAAAGTATTTTCGTAACAAACGTAGCGTGTCATTTAATAAAACGGAAGTCGTGGGATGCAAATTAAAATGAACGTCATATTTAGATTTCTTCAAATTATTTAACTGGAATACAAGGTAAAATAAAATTAAAACCATGAAATAAATTTATAAAATTTTATCTGCATATAATTACTGGGGATATTTTAACTGTCGTCAGTTGTAGAATTGGTTTCTAAGAAATGTGAAAAATATGATACAAGTTTTTTTTGTGTTATATTTACAAAGGTGTTTTTGGATTGGAAAGATATATCTTGAAACATTTTATTTAAATTAAATAAATGTTAACAATTTAGATCGAAAAAGTAAATTTACTTTGCATATAGACTTAAATTTTATTTTTGTGAAATAAATGCATGAATTAATTTAAAACAGTTTATAAATTTGCATATAAAGAACAAGTGGTTTTTATGGTGTTACATTTTTGTGATTGTAATAATTTTGTTTAGTGCTGATTATAAAAAAAAGGAAGCAGACGAACTCTAAAAAATAATAATGACATTATATAGAAGCTCTGTTAGATTGCACACTTTCATAAGATAATTTATATAAAATGAAATAAAATTTATACTTCTAACACTAATCGAAATTTCTAGACATTAAGATTGAAGGAGTTTTTAACAATATTTAATTTATACTTTTAGAGAAATTCGGGACAGAAATATTATTCTAAATAAAATAAATATATTTTATTAATTTTGGTGGAAATTTAGACATGATTGAAGAATTTTTATAGCCATCGTTAGTTTTGATCTGTTTACGTGACATTGAAAAAAAGAGGAAACATGAGGATTAAATGTACGAAATGTATTTTTTTACAGATAAGAAGAAAATGTTCATCAAATATATGCAAAAAGCGGAAACCAGATAAGAATTTCAACCTGTGAAAGAAATGTGCATTTAAATAACTGAATAAATAATGAAAACTGTTTGAATTCCATTAAAATACTTTTTCGATATTTATAGGACAAATAAATAAAAACAAGACGCATGTAAAGATACTATCTTATCTTTATCATGATTTCCTATTATTGATTATTTCATACATTATTGTAATAGAAAAAGAATATATATATATATATATATATATATATATAGAGAGAGAGAGAGAGAGAGACTGTCAGGATAGAACTTGCTTAATCTGGTATTCAAATGAATAATTTGGGAAAAACGTTTTTCAGTCCATTATGAAACATGCTTTAATATTTTAATTCTGTTCATTTTTATTATTAGTAATAATAAGCTTCACTGTGACAATACATATTAATTATATTTCCTGCCTCTTTTCTTTCTTTTTTTTTGTTTGTTTGTTAATTTTGAAAACGAAATTTTGAATGTGTATCTTACATTTAAAGATGATTCAATCATTTCATTAAAAGTTAGTTAAAATTAAAAGATTGTCAAACTCTTTCTTATAATTCATTATTTTTTCTTATAATTATTTTCTTATTTTCTTCATAATTGGTTATAAGAAATTATATTAAAAGGTTTTTATCCAGATAATT